>NW_027529424.1:2456962-2580789 GCF_008692635.1 Crocuta crocuta | reverse complement strand
GGAACTTGCTTGCTTGCCCTGAAGATACGATTCATCATTGAGATCAATCTTTTAATATTATCCTTTTTATCAATGTATTAAATGCTTTTATATAAATCCAAGATAATGTATTTAGTTTCTCCTTACCCCGCTGTTGGCAGTGTAGGGCTTATTATATAATCATAGGCCATCCAAACAGAGTAAGTACACAGTGATCTAAATTAGCAAACAAAAACTATATGTCTCATGGAGAAATAGTTTATCTGAATGTTCTGATTGTCATAGCAGATTAAGTTTCAACATTTAAAAATTTTTAAATTTTCAACTTTTAAAAACATCACAGGTTGGGAGCGCCTGGGTGTCTCAGTCGGTTAAGCATCCTACTTTTGATTTCGGCTCATGTCATGATCTCATGGTTCAGGAGTTCAAACTTCACATTGGGCTCTGTGCTGACAGTGCAGAGCCTGCTTGGGATTCTCTCCCTCTGCCTCTCTCTCTCTCTTTCTCAGTAAATAAACTTTAAAATATATATAAAAATATCATAAATAGCAAAGTTGGCAGGAAGGGTTTGCATAAATTGGGTTTTTGTGTAAAAGTTGATGGGGACGCCTGGATGACTCGGTTGGGCATCCGACTTAGACTCAGGTCATGATCTAAGGTTTGTGAGTTCAAGCCCCATGTCAGGCTCTGTGCTGACAGCTCAGAGCCTGGAGCCTGCTTTGGATTTTGTGTCTCCCTCTATGCCCATCCCCCACTTGTGCTCGCTCGCTCGCTCTTTCTCTCTCAAAAATAAAGTTGATGCTACAAGTGAAGTTTGATGTTTATAGCAGATTAAATGTGTCTAATAACATTGATTTTTAAGTCAGGAGAGGAAAATCTGTTTGCCTAAGTGTGTCACTCAGAACAGCCCATTGGAGCTCTGCTTTACAAGTAAAGTAGACATGTTTGATCCCATGAATAGAGATTTGGAAACAATACAGCTCTCAAGGATGGATGGTTCAAAAACTGAAATGCTGGGGCACCTGGGTGACTCAGTCAGTGGGCGTCCAACTTTGTCTCAAGTCATGATCTCTTGATTTAGTTGGAGCCCCCTGGTGGGCTTTGTGCTGACAGCTCAGAGCCTGGAGACTGCTTCAAATTCTGTGTCTCCCTCTCTATCTGCCCCTTCTCCGCTCACACTCTGTCTCAAAAATAAATAAATGTTAAAAAAATTTTTTTTTAAACTGAAATTCTGTATTTGCCATATAGCCACACTCCCAAACTCTGTGGATCAAAATGAGAAAGAGCCTTACTGTGCCCTGCACAGGTGAGACCATCAGTTCTAAACTGACATTTGGGAGAAAAGCCAATGATGATAATCAAGGTGGTAAAAACTCAAAGCCATTTCATCCAAAAAAGGGCAAAAAGAGCTTGTGATATATGTAGTTTATTTTTGTTATTCATGGTAATAATTATGTTTTCTGAAGTCTCTCTGATTTAGCGGATACTGGATCGCTGTTCCTAGGGAGAATATGGGGCTAGGTTTCTGAGAGCCTCTGGTCAGATTTTTGTCAGCGGATCAATACATAATCTTGTCTTATGTGTGCTTCTGTTTAAAGACACTGTATTTAGTATATGTTGTTGACACATTAACATGGCAGCCCAGCCAGCAGTGCCATAGCTCATGAGTACATGGAGTTGTCTTAGCCCACGTTTTTTCTGCAGATGCCACAGTGCTTCAGCCTTATGCTTCGGGTCATTCTAAACAACAAGATCACCAACAGAAAGCACAAAAATGTGAAAAACATGGCACAAAAAGGAACTTGCTTCCAGTATCCAGGCTGCAACCAGCAAGAATGTCACATTGTTTGAGCCCAGCTGGGAATGTGTGTGTTGGGCAGCTTCTCTATTTCATTGCTCTGCACATGTCCAAAAATGACCAAAAAGACACCACAGGTATTGACTTTAGAGTTACTAATACATTTTAGCAATTAGGCGAGTCCACCAATAATAAGCAACTATATAACTTTTCCCCAAACAAGACCAGATTGGGAGTTATCCATATTTTGTGGATTAGGAAATTGATTAAGTGATTTGAAAATATGAGTTGAAAGTCAGATTGGAACCAAGTGTGTGGTAATGTGGCCTGAGCAAAGACTTAGAGAAGTCTTTGGTATTGGTGTTTTTCTTTCTAGTTTTAGTACATGCACTTCTGAAGCAAGCACATGTTGGAATTTTTCTTAACTTTATTAAGGTCTAAATTTCACACAGAAAAAGGCACACATTTTAATGGTATGATTCAGTCAATTTTGTTGAGCATATACACCATGTAAGCACCACCAGAAGCAAGAAGTGGGGTGTTTGCATCCCGTCAATGGCTTGTGCCATTTCCCTGGCAGTCCACACACACACACACACACACACCACTCCCCCCCACCCCCCGATCTGTTTTCTATCACTGTGATTTTGACCTGTCTTTCCTAGAGCGTCATATGAATAGAATCATGCAGAAAATAATCTTGTATCTGGCTTCCTTCATTCGTTGTATTTTGAAATGCATCCATGTTGTTGCCTATATCAGTTAATTGTTTTTTTTTTATTGTTGAGTATCTTGCTCTCTCGATATGCCCCACAAATTATTTATCTGCCTGTTGATGGACATCTGAGTTGGATTATTTCCAGTTTGGGGCTATTCTGAATAAACCCTCTACCAATATTCAGTAGAAGTCTTTCTGTGGATACATGTGTTTGTTTCTCAGGTAAGTAACTAGGAATGGGATTTCTAGGTCAAAAGGTAAAAGAATGTTTAGCTTTATAAGAAACTGCTAAACTGCTTTCTAAAGGTGTTGCACCATTTTACACACCCATTAATAATGTATGAGAATTCCATTTGCTTCACATTTTCATCAGAATTTGATACTGTCTGTGTTTTTAATTGAACCATTCTAATATGTGGTTTTGTTGCAGTTGTAATTTGCATTGTCCTCGAGACTTTATATTGGACATCTTTTCATATGCTATTGGCCATTCCTGTATCCTCTTTGGCGAAGCATCTGTTTACTTATTTATTGAGTTGAGTAAGAATTCTTCCTGTATTCTCAATACAAGTGTTTTGCAGACAGATGTATGATGAATATTTACTCCCATTTTGTGGCTTACCTTTTCATTTTTTTTTAACAGTGTCTTTCAAAGAGCAGGTTTCCTTTTTTTTTTAGTCCATTTTATCACTTGAGTCCCTTTTGGTTCATGCATTTTGTTTATAACTAAGAAACTTTTTACCCGCCTTAAACTCACAAAGGGGTTCTTACAGAATATTTTATATAGTTTTAGTTGTTACTTTTTCATCAGCGATCCATTTCCATTTAATCGTTTTATAAGCTGTGAGATACAAGGGTTGGGGTTCATTGTTTTCCGAAAGGACCTTCAGTTGTTACAGCATCATTCAGTGCAAAGATGATCATTTCCAGGGCGCCTGGGTGGCTCAGTCGGTTAAGCGTCCGACTTCGGCTCAGGTCATGATCTCACGGTTCATGGGTTCAAGCCCCGCGTCTGGCTCTGTGCTGACTGCCAGCTTGGAGCCTGGAGCCTGTTTCAGATTCTGTGTCTGCCTCTCTCTCTGACCCTCTCCTCACGCTGTCTCTCTCTCTCTCTCCCTCTCTCTCTCTCTCAGAAATAAATAAAACATTAAATTTAAAAAAAAAAAAAAAGATCATTTCCCCCATTAGATGATCTTACCTTCTTTGTGGAAAATTAGTTCGCTGTGTATTTGGGGGTCTCCTTCTGGACTGTTTTGTTACAGTAATGATATATTCATACAATATATGTCAATTCTTGTGCCAGTACACACCATCTTAAGCACTAGAATTCTAACAACTCTTGAAATTAGATAGTGTTAGTCCTCCAGCTTTGTTCTTTTTAAAATTTGTTTTGACTGTTCTAGGTCCTTTGCATTTCCATGTAAATTTTAGAAACAATTTGTTGAGTTCTCAAAAAACCTTTGCTGAAATTGGTATTATGACTAGTCTGTGGATCGATTTGGGGAGATTGACATCTTAAGACTTTCTGTGACCCTAATATATCTTTACATTTATTTAGATCTTTAATTTTTCTCAGCAATGTTCATTAGTAATGGTGCCTGTGAGTAACCAGTGTTGTGATTCCTGTTATGACTGCAAGATGCCCTTCAGCAATAATCATCAGTAACCTTCAAAAGAATAAATGTTACATACCACCCCTGGGGCCAAACAGCCAGGTCTCAGGTAGAAGGAGCTTTGTGCGCCAGAGGTTCCTCTTTCATTGAGGTCAAGGGTGGGGGCCTAGGATTTCATGGGCTCACACTTCACTGGTGAATTTAAAACATCAAGTACTCAGAGGGAAAAACCAAGTGGTCAGTTACAGAAATAAAACAAAGGACTGTCCTAGGGGGTGGTGGCCTGACTCTTGAATCTACTGAAGCTGGCACTGTGTTTGTCTGAGATGGTTGTCTTTGAAGTGGGTGTCTCATTTAAGTTTAACTCGAAGTTTAAGTCAGGCACTTGGATTACAGAAAAGAAAGCAACTGTCAAAGTTCGCACTGTACATAGTTTTAGTGTACAGATCATTTTTGTATTCTGTCTTGTTTATTTCTAAACATCTTATTACAGTTTTGATGATATTGTAAGGGCTGCTTTTTGCATTGTAATTCCCACTTTTAACTTGCTAGTATATAAAAATGCAGTGCATTTTTGTCAGCTGACCTTGTATCCTGGGACCATGTTAAACCTACATATTTAACAGCTTTTTTGTGGATTAGAATTTTCTGTGTTGGATCATGTTGCCTGAGAGGTTTTAACTCTTCATTTCCTACCTATGACTGTTTTTTGGTCTCAATATAAAGAGGAAATCATTTTTTTTCACCATTAAGTATTAAGGACATATTCTGAGTAAGTTTGGACAAGAAGATCTATAAATAATAGTGTGTTTGTCTTCTCAGGCCTTCCCTGGTGATCAGCTGAGTACCAGTGGGTTGGACCTTGAGAAGGGGGAGGCCATGTCAAGCCCTGGGCTGCGTACATTTTAGGTTGTGATGAACTTTATCTTAACATAATCAACTCTCACACCAAAATAAACAAAAGTGGTGTCTAACTCATTCAAGCACCTTAGAGTTTAAGGGACAGGAATAGTGTCTTCAGTGATTTACTAATGAGTTTTTTTCTGAACAGTGATTTCAGGATGCCAATCTAAGGGCATATTTGGGTTATTTTACAAAATAGAAAACATCTTGCCTCTTGGTACTGCAATTTGGTGCTGGCTGTGTGACAGACAACCAAACACAAGCAAATAAAATCCTAATCCAGTGCACCCTGACCTCACTGCCTCATATTAATGAGGTTACTGGTTTTAGTTAGGAAAGTTTTAAGTTTGGGGTCCTCCTCCTCAAGTAATACAGACTCACTAGAGTGTTTTTTGAGACTCATTACTGCTGGTCTAAATTAATGAGAAATTATGTGAAAAAATGCTTTTCCTCTTTGTTAAGTTTACTTTGAAAGAGAGAAGGGAGGGACAGAGAGAGCGAGGTAGAGAGAGGGAATCCCAAGGTGACAGGGTGGAGCCTGATGCAGGGCTTGAACCCACAAACTGCGGGATCGTGACCTGAGCCAAAGTTGGACACTTAACTGACTGAGCCACACAAGTGCCCCAACTTTGTGAAAACTTATTAACTCTAACTATGCAGATTTTTTTAATGGTAGAAAATAGGCTTAACAAATAAAGTGGGCATCATTGGTCAAAAATGAATTTTATTGGGATACCTGGGTGGCTCAGTCAGTTAAGTCTGTGACATCAGCTCAGGTCATAATCTTATGATTTGTGGATTCGAGCCCCGTGTCGGACTCTGTGCTAACAACTTGGAGCCTGGAGCCTGCTTCAGATTCTGTGTCTCCCTCTCTCTCTGCCCCTCCCCTGTTCACGCTCTTTTTCTCAAAAATAAACATTAAGAAAAAAATAATAAAAAACAAAAACCCAGTGCCCAAAAGGCCACACTTTTGACAAGGCTAGTCTCTAAAAATACAGATCGCTGCATTATAGTTTCTTAGTAAATGTGATGCAGAGATTTCCTGCTCATGTTACGTTTGGCATGTACTCCCTGCCCAGGAAGAATGAGTGAGATTGGCTTTTAATGAAAGAATTCTGGGTAGAATTTGAAATCGCCAAGGCATAACTGGGCCCTTGTTAAGGATAGAGGTAACACGAGGTAGTAGATTTCTCATTTCTGCCACAGTGCTTTATCTAGAGCCAACATGCCAAGCATGGCCATTGAAGAGACAAAGACAAGCTGTTTTGTTCTTTCAAACCGGCCACTCACCCCGACCGTTGTTGATTTTTCACTTTTGTATGAACCCAGCATTCTTTAATATGGGCGTGGGTGGCTGTGGATATGGCCATGAGTCCATCAGCTGCCATCCACCTGGTTGCCAGCTCTCACCAGAGGGCACATATATTATTACCAGTATGGGGCAAAATGTGGCTCCATTTTCCTGGCTAAGGTTGACAGCAGGCTAAGGTTTTGCTTTTTCTCTGTTGCACAACTGGATGTGCAAACACACACACCCTCCTCCTAACCCAGGGTTACCAACATAAAAGCTCAGGGACTGGATCTGGCCAACCAAGAGGGCAGTTTCATGTGGGCAAAGTACAAGCTCTCCTGTTAACCCTGGCCTTGCGGCCCGCAGGCCCACCTCGCTATCCGAGATAGCGGTCAGCAAGGCTTGTGCTGCTTGTGCCCAGCTACCAACCCCAGCCACTTGGTTCACCATCCCTTGTTTCACCTGGCAACCCAGTTAGACAGGCAGGTGTTACTTCAACATACCTCAGGGAAAAGGCATCTAGGTATGGGATTAGGTACTATGAGGACCCTTTCCTGCTAGAGCAAGACTGGGGCAGGAGTATGTCCGGCCCATTCTACCAAGGCCCCTGCAGTGCAGATGGGGCCCATGTCTGCATCTTCCTGCCCAGCGATTCAGAGAGAAACATCTTGACCTTCATTCCTTCCAAGCTGGCTGTTTTCTCCAGTTTAGATCAGAGACGGAAGAGGGCATCTGGCTGGCTCAGTCAGAAGAGCATGCAACTCTTGACCTTGGGCTTGTGAATTTGAACCCCACACTGGGTGTAGAGATTACTAGATCAGAGATGTGAGATGGCAAGCAGACAGCAGAACTCTGTTCCTTTCTGTTGAGATGTTTCGAAACTTTGAAATATCTCTTCTCAAATAATTTGTCTCCTTGGATAATAAGTAAAAATAGTAATGAAATATTAAGGCATCTGCAGAGTTTTTACTTTATATCAGTTTTTTCCAGTGTGATCACATTCTCATTTAAAGCTTGCTGGTACTTTCAGTGAAGGCTGCAGAGAAGAGCAGGTATCCTAAGGAGAAAACAGGCTAAGGGCAGTGGGGTGGCTGGTGGGAATGTGTGTCTGCTGTGGACGGAGTGTGCACTACTAACCTGCTGAAGTGTAGTGTGGAGACTAGAACAGAAGGGGACATTTGCTGTCTGAGGAGGCACATGGCTAGTGTATCATGAAAGAGTTCCCCCTTCCTGACATTTCTGCCAGTACCCTCAGTTTGCTTGGTTTAAGAAAGGATTGGCAAAGGTGTCCATCCAGTGGTAGAAAGCATGTAACCTCTTTGAAGAGAAATCTTACTATCTAGTTTAACATGTGTGTAAGTTATGGGGCCCCTAGGTGGCTCAGTCGGTTAAGGTCCGACTTCGGCTCAGGTCATGATCTCACGGTTTGTGGGTTTGAGCGCCACATCAGGCTCTGTGCTGATGGCTCGAAGCCTGGAGCCTGCTTTGCATTCTGTCTGCCTCTCCCCCACTCACACTCTGTCTCTCAAAAATAAATAAACATAAAAATTTTTAAAAATACTAATGTGTGTAATGAGTAGCCCTTACCTCACAGAAGTGTGCCGGCACTGGACAGAGCTGCACCTACTCCACGGTGAGGGGCTTTCTGGTAAAAGGATCCTGTTCCATGCTGCTTCTTGCTCATGGAAAGAAGCAAGGAACAGGCCCATGACAATATAATAATAATGAGCCACTTGTTCAAGGCTAATGCTCTCATTAGAGGGGGCTTTCAGGGCCCAACTTCTGGTCTCAGCCAGTTCCTTGTGGCCAAGATCTGCTAACTCGCTCCTTCCTGCACGGAGTGTGGGGCTAGCTGGGTTTGCGTACTTACGTGTTCTGTTGCCCTTCTAAAGAATGAAGTATATGTATGAGAACAGACAGAAAAAGTAGAAGGAGGGGTGCCTGGGTGGCTCAGTTAAGCATCTCGATTTCGGCTCAGGTCATGATCTCACAGTTCCAAAGGTGGAGCTCCACCTCGGCCTCCTCAGTGTGCAGAGCCTGCTTGGGATTCTCTCTCTGCCTCTCCCCTACTCACGGGCACCTCTCTGTCTCTCTCTCAAAATAAGTTTTTAAAAAGTGGAAGGATGCCCCCCCCAAACTACTGACAGGGCTCACCTTGAATTAAAGAGGCAAGGAGGCAAAATTCATCATGTGTACTGGATTTCTTTCTTTTAAAAAAAAATTTTATTTTTAAGTAATCTCTATACCCAATGTGGAGCTCGAACCCACAACCCTGAGATCAGGAGTTGCACACTCTACGGAGCCAGCCAGGTGCCCCATGTGTAATGGATTTCTGTGCTGCATGAATTTGCTGCAGTGAGCACCTGTTGTAAATAAAATAATTTTCTAGTGGAAATGTCTTGTTTAAAAAAAAAAGATCTGAGATGTTGGGGGTTTGGGAATTAGGTAAGGAGTGAAAGTATAAAGAACATTTTAACTGGTGAAATGGCAGTTTTCAGTTGAATGCTTTGTGCATATTTTTCCAGTTCTGAGGAAAACTCCATCACTCTCCTGGTTTCCTTTTGGAAGCATTCTAATTTGATGCCACAGACAGCAAAGCGTGCTGGCGGCATGACTTGGCGAGCACACCCCTCGGCAGTTTCCTAATGAGCATAATCTGAGTGTTCTGAAGACCCGGCTGCCAGTCCTCGAGGCACATTCATTCGACAGAAGTTCATCCGGCCGCTGCAACATTGGGTGCTGCTCTGGCTTTGGTTGTGCTGGGACTTGAGCCCCAAGCCTGACTCTCCAAAGGGTGAACCCCATGCCCCTAAGAAGAGAGCGACTCCTCTATTCCACCTGCCCACGCAACATTTAACGACAGAGTTTGCCCGGTGCCCTTCTTAGCTTCTGAAGGCCAGTTCAGCTCGTACTTGGAGTTTGTGTAAGAAAATACAGGGGCACTTGGGTGGCTCAGTCGGTTAAGGATACGACTCTTGATGTTGGCGCGGGTCATGAACTCATGGGTCATGGGTTCAAGCCCTACATCGGGGTCATGCTGACAGTGCGGAGCCTGCTTAGGATTCTCTCCCCCGCCTCTACCCCTCCCTCTTGCTCACTGTCTCTCAAAATAAACTTTTTTTAAAAAGTTATATCAAGAAGAGAAGAGAGACACAGGGGCCCTGTGACAACAGGCAGGGAGATTGGAGTGACACAGCCCAAGCCAGGGATGCCCTGGAGCCACCAGAAGCTGCAGCAGGCAAGGCAGGACCCTCCCCTAAGGAGAGGGAGGGACGGCTCTGCAGACACCTTGAATTGGGACCTCCAGCCTCCACAGCTGAAAGAGAATAAATTCTTACTGTTCCAAGCCACCCAATTTGTTATGGGTTGTTATGGCAGCCCTGAGCTACCACAGGCACTGTGAGGAGTGAGGTCACTGACCCCCATGCCAGATTTCAGCTGCTTTATGGTTTTGGCCACAGCCAGCCTTGGTATAAGCCTGGCTTCTGAGGGATGAACTTAGGAAACCACAGTTCAACCTTGAGTCTCTCCAGAGAATGGTCTGACCAAAACCACTGTGTTAACATCTCTCTCGCATTTGCGTGACTGCCGAGACACAGAAACTAGTGAGCAGCACTCCTGGAGTTTAGGCTTAGGCTTTCAGAAGCCCAAATCACTGAGAGGGACATGTGTCACTCAAGGGAGATGAGTTGCCATGGCTGTGTGAGATTTCCGAAGATGACAAAGTGACTCAGCAATTTTATTTCTAAGCCATAAGTGAACACATTGTCTTTTCTCTTTATTGCGATCCTTTTCATAGTTGTACAGGACAAGAGTCTTGACTGTGGGAACAGTGGCTAAGTAAGGGGAAGTCACTGTAGGTTTGGTGCTGGCACCCCCACACGTGTTTTGGCTCACCTCAGAAAAACCATCTACAAAGAAGCAAAAGCTAGGGCATCTTAATCCATCAGAACAAAGGGCATGCGTGTTTACCGCGGCCAGCCCCTAGTTGAGACCCTTTGAAGGGGCCTGTTGGTGTGAAAGCATTGTTCAGACACCTGGGGTAGGTTTGTGAGTTTCAAGCTCCGTCTTCCTGGTCCTGTCAAGATGAGGTCAGATGTGGTGACGGTTATAGAGATAAGATGGGTACAGGCCATCATAATGCCACTGGCGCCATTGCTCAATAGCTTCCCGGCTTCTCTCTTCCTGTTCTGGGGAGGAGAGGTGAAGTCATCATATTAGTATGGAGAGCACTCTGACCTGCAGAGAGCCACCAGGCTTTTGGCAGCCATCAACCCAAACTGCCTACCCTGTGATGACGTGAACAAACTGTGCCTAGGTGCGTTGGTAACAGAAGGTCTGAAGTGAAAGATGTGAGGAGCAGTGGGTAGGGGTGAGAGCCATGCCCAGGAGGTGAAAGCTGGTAGCCAGTAGAGCCAGCCATTCAAGGTCTGTGTCCCAGTTCAGTGCTCCTTACCCTGCATAATCACCAATGGGGAACAGCCTTCACCAGAAACTGACTCAAAGAAGTAACAACTGGGGCATCTGGGTGGCTTAGTTGGTTAAACGTCCGACTTCAGCTCAGGTCATGATCTCACCATCTGTGAGTTTGAGTCCTGCATTAGGCGCTGTGCTAACAGGTCAGAGCCTGGAGACTGCTTCAGATTCTGCATCTCCCACTCTACCCTACCCCTACTCACATTCTATCTCTGTGTCTCAAAAGAATTAACATTTAAAAAATAATAACTAAGAAACAAAGTATAAAGGTAACAGAACAGTAATGAAAAGAGATGATGGGCATTACAGACAGAAAAAATCATGGAAGAAAATAATTGTCAGCTTCAAGCAATGGCATTGAAATTTTTCCTCAGGCTTTAAAAATTATGTGGCTTTTTTAAAATTTTTACTTTTCTAAGTTTATTTACTTAGAGATAGCAGGCGGGGGAAGGGTAGACAGAATGGGAGACAGAATGCTAAGCAGGCTCCACACTGTCAGCACAAAGCCCGATGTGGGGCTCAAACTCACGAAACTAAGATTATGACCTGAACAAGGATCAAGAGTCGGATACTTAACTGACTGAGCCACCCAGGTGCCCCTAAAATCATGTTTTAAAAAACTAGGAAAGGGCATGGATGAAGCAAAGTGCGGGGAAATTTGATAATCATGTGTTAAACTTTTCCAAAGTAAAAGGCTAAAAAGAACAGAAAAGGGACGCCTGGGTGGCTAAGTCAGTTAAGTGTCTCACTTTGGCTCAGGTCATGATCTTGTGGTTCGTGGGTTCAAGCCCTGCATCAGCTCAGAACCTGGAGCCTGCTTCAGATCCTGTGTCTCCCTTTCTTTCTCTGCCCTTCCCCTGCTTATGCACACATTCTCTCTCTTTCTCAAAAATAAATAAACTTTAAAGAATAAAACAAGAACAGAAGGGACTTTTAATGAGTGATAAGGTCTTGTTTCATGATTAAGAAAGTCTTGATTTTGCTTTCTTCAATACGACATGTTTCTGAGTAACACCTTTGTTCAGTTGTAGAATTAGGTGATGCCAAGTCTGTATTGCCTGTCATTAGGTACCATTAAAGCACAAGCATACTTCACAACTCCTTCACTGTGTAAAAAAGCACCTGTAAGGCATCACCACATAACCCAGCGATTCCACTGCTAGGTATATTCCTAAGGGAAGTGAAAATACTGAACAAATGAATAGGTAAACAAAAAGTTAAACACACATGTGTACGTATTCAGTCATAACAAGGAGTGAAATTCTTGATCACAGGCCATGGCCATAACATGAGTGAGCCTCGAAATGTGCTCAGTGAAATACACCGGAAGTGATTCCACTTCTGTAAAATACCTAGAAAGATTTCCTAGAGACCAAAATGTGGGAGAGGTCACCAGAGACTATGGGGAAAGGGGAATGACTTTGTGTAGTGGGTACAGAGTTTCTCTTTGAGGGGATGAAAGGATTCTAGAAATACATAGTGGTGTTGGTTACACAATGGTGTGAACCTACTAAGTGCTATTGAATTGGATGCTTAAAAATGGCTAAAATGGCAAATTTTATGTATCTTATCACAATCTATAAGTATTTGTGGGAAACATTGGGAGGATGGGAAGTTCTAACAGAAGAAGATTGTATCAAGGATTCAGAACCCCAAAAGTCTTCCTTGCCTATGTTTTCTCAAATGTGGGCTTCATCACCAAAAAGCCTGTGAAACCAGACTTTGTGAACCTCATTCTCTGGAGCATTGGGCTAGCAGGATAGCCTGGTGACTTCAGGGTGCAGGGACCCAATGGTCCTTAGCACCACGAAAGCCAGATGCCCTCAACAGGAAGGCCCCTTGTTACCACTGGGTACTGGGAGTCATGGCTGCTGGGTATGTTTTCTTCCTATGCGAGCTTGGAATCGGTTGCAGCCCTTGATGCTGAAATCCCCTTTGGGGCTTGTTGGTATCCCAGACAGCCCGGAGCTCAGAGTCAGGTCCAGGCTGGAGCTTAGGGGTGTTAGCCTTCAGCCCTTCAGCCCCTCTTCAGGCCAGTTAGACCAGCTACTTTCTGCCAACTCTGAGAGCGTGATTTTGACATAGAAGTTTTTTTCCTCCAGGTCATGCCAAACATTTCTTACCCCATTTCACTTACACAAAGGGAAGGCCTCCCTAGTAAAGGCCCAAAGGCCCAAGCAGTGTGACTTCTGTGCAGGGAGGCACTTGTACCTGAGCATCTGCAGCCAAGCCTAGATGGCCTGACTCAGCATTCTGGCTTTGAAGGTGGAAGCAGATAGGTGCTGCCACACAGACCTCACAAGTAGGGGCTCAGCACACTGCTTACTCCTGGCACTTTCAGGGGCAGAATTCACAGGTATCTTTGTCTCGTAAAGCTGGTGGATTTGAGTAGAGGTGCAACCAGGTGCCACAACAGAACAGGTCCAGTGTCCCAGATGGGCTGATGGGCCTTGGAGATGTGGTTCTCAGGCTCTCAGGAAGGTCACTCTGGTCTCTCTCAGACCACTTGCCTAAACGTCCTCCTTTGGAAATTCGGGTCTTTTCCTTTACCCATGATAGTCCCTCAGCATTTGCTTCTAAGGGATGGAGGGTGAACCTCAACTAGCAGTTATTCTGAGGACAGGTGACACTGTCAGATCAAGGGAGCCAACTGAAAAACTTAAGGTCCTGCCTGAAGAGAGTGTGGGGGCTTCACAAGAGCTTGCTTACAGCCATCAAATAAAATGCTGGTTAGAGTGAATAGGTAAATGAAGGCCTTGGTTTCCAGAATGAATAGTTCCTAGAACTGTTAAATTGATGTGAATCCCAGGCACTTCAAAGGTACAACCCACTTATACCAGAGCTAAGCCACTAGCTCGAGGCACTAAGAGAACACAGTGTTCCCCACATAGGAGGAGACAATAGAACCGGCCAAAAATTCCCTGAGCCAGTGGAAACCTAAATGTGTGTCTTCTACGTCGCCTTCTCAAGGTCTATGGCCATTTCTGTGACTTTCTTCCTTCAAGACTCCCATAGATGTGAACTGAAAAGAGCCTCTCTTCCCTCCTCTAATTAAAATTTAGGGATGGGGCGCCTGGGTGGCTGGGTCAGTTAAGCATCCACTCTTGGATTCAGCTCAGGTCATGATCTCATGGTTCATGAGATTGAGCCCTGGGTCAGGCTCTGTGCTGACGGTGCAGAGCCTGCTTGGGATTCCCTCGCTCTTCCTCTCTCTCTGCCCCTCCCCTGCTTGTGCACTCTGTCTCAAAAATAAATTAACATTTAAAAAAAATTAAATCGAGGGGCGCCTGAGTGGCTTAGTCGGTTAAGCGTCCAACTTTCGCTTAGGTCATGATCTCGCAGTTCGTGGGTTCGGGCCCCGTGTCGGGCTCTGTGCTGACTGCCAGCTCAGAGCCTGGAGCCTATTTCAGAGTCTGTGTCTCCCTCTCTCTCTGACCCTCCCCTGTTCACGCTGTCTCTCTCTATCCTAGAAATAAATAAAAATATTAAAAAAAAAAAAAATTAAATCAAGGGAGACGTGGAGGCAACTTTTGATTTTCCCGCGAAGGCTCACTTCCCCGACGGCCCTGGCTGGAGAGCTCTTACCATCGTTTTGCTCCTCCACGAAGTTCTCAAACTCGTTCCTTTGTTCCTCATAGTGCTCTCTCCGCAGCTCGTCGGCCCGCAGCTTCTGCCTGTTCTCCACTGGGAAAGGGCAAAAGGCAAGAGTTGCCTCCAAGAATGGGGGCAGCTGCACGCATTTAGGGGAACACCCGATTGTTTTGCCTGAGAAACTTAACGTGGCTGGGAGGGGTTGAGAGGGGAAAGGATGGAGGCTTCGCTTAGATGGTTTTCTCCTGACATAAACTTTAAAACTTGAGGGACCCAGGAACTCACCCCCTCCAAACACCCCATTTTGCAAATGAGAAAAGCAGTTTAACTTCACTCATCAAATTAATGGTGCATCCAAGTCTACAGGGCCAGTTAGAAACTAGGAATCCTGGGGCACCCAGGTGACTCAGTCGGTTGGGCATCTGACTTAGGCTCAGGTCATGATCTCACAGTTCATGGGTTTGAGCCCTGCATCGGGCTCTGTGCTGACAGGTAGCTCAGAGCCTGGAGCCTGTTTCGGATTCTGTATCTCCCTCTCTCTCTGACCCTCCCCTGGCTCATGCTGTGTCTCTCTCAGAAATAAAACATTAAAAAAAATTTTAAAAAAAGAAAAGAAACTAGGAATAATGTGATCAGAAGTGAATCCAGAGGGAGTCGTCCACTTGAAGTCAATTTCACATTCATACCTTCAAGTCCAATGTCTTTGAGCACCTGTCACAGCCAAAATGTGTGCTAGGCACTGAGATTAAAAAGGCAAGTAAGAAAGGTTGTGTCCCTCTACTTTAGGGGCCTATAGTTCAGATTAGGAGAAAGAAAGAATAAGTCATGCCCAGGGGCACCTTGCTGGCTCAGTCTGTTCAGCGTTCGACTGTGGCTCAGGTTATGATCTTGTGGTTTTTGAGTTTGAACCCACTTCAGGTTGTGCACTGACAGCATGGAGCCTGCTTTGAAATCTGTGTCCCTCTCTCTGTCCCTCCCCTGCTCATGTTCTCTCTCTTTCTGTCTCTCAAAAAATGAATAAAACATTTAAAAAGTTTTTTTTTTAAACCATACCTACCATTATGATTGCTGTGATAGAAGTGTATAGAGGGCACAATCATGGCATGAGTTGGGAAGTCTGAGATGATCTTTGTTCTCCATTCCCTTAGGCACTTCCCTCCCTTTGTGTGGGCTGGCCTTAATGATTCTCTTCTAATGAACAGGAGATGGCAGACCATGATGGAATGTGGCTTCCTTCTTGGGCCTCTTCTGCTCTGCTGGAAGCCAGCTGCCATGTTGTAAGCTGTCTTAAGGAGAGTCCCACTCCTGGCAAGGAACTAGTGGCCTTGACTGATAGTCAGCAAGGCCCCAGGGCTTGCTTGACAAGGCAGATCTTGCGGTCAGGCCTTGAGATGACTGTAGCTTAGGAAGGATGCTAAGCCTGAAGTACCTAGGTAAGACGTCTCTGGACTGCTGGCCTCAGCAACTAGAAGGCAATAGATGTGGTTTTTAAGCTACTAAATTTTGAGAATCCATGGCTACACTGCAATAGATAACTGGAATAGGGTGTTAGGTGATGAGGTAAACTCCCTGATGATGGAAACACCAACTGCACGTATTGCTTCTTTTGTACAGTGATGCATTCTAGTCCAGTTGGCTGTTTTCTTTTAATGAGAAATCTTACAGCAGCAGCACCTTGAGCTCCAGGGGGAATCCCCATCTGAACTAGCACATCACACCTCACCATACTTCACAATTTAATTTAGCCTGAAAAAAAAACATTCTAGATTGTAGATTTTTAGGTGTAAAGTAGTTTCCAAGTTCATCCACTTACACCCTTAAATCTGGACCTCTTTGGTGTGAGGGCTCTGGTTGTCTGGAGGAAGTTATCAAGAGCTCTCTTAGTATCAAAAAACTTCTTTTAACTAGACTTCAACTTGGGACGCCTTGGTGGCTCAGTCATTTGAGCATCGGACTTGGGCTCAGGTCATGATCTCGAGGTTTATGAGTTTAAGCCCCTCATCAGGCTGTGTGCTGACAGCTCAGAGCCTGGAGCCTGCTTTGGATTCTGTGTCCCCTCTCTCTCTGTCCCTCCCCTGTTCACGCTCTGTGTCTCTCTCTCAAAAATAAACATTAAAAAATTTTTTTAAGTGGGCATCAACTGGACAAATCCACAACATCAGGAAGGCCGTGTCTGGTGCAGGAAGAACAACAGGACCCTGAAGGACACCTCACACCCCCCTTGTACAATCACATCAAAGAGGGGGAGACTAATGTGCTGTCACCCCCACCAGCTTGCTATGTAAGAAGTCGGGGGCGGGGGGGACAGTGATGATGGAAGCAGAGAAACTGAGAAAGCCATTGATTTCCTGCCCCACTCCATATTACAGTGGTATTAGGATAAACAATCAAGTATTCCTTTGTGAAATTATACAATAAACCATCTGAAATCTTTAAAAGTTTGGGGCTTACAATAATTAAATACTAGTTGTTTGTATTACATTATATTATTATTAACTCAGATTAAAAATCCAGTTGACTGTGACTTGGTCTCCGTGCAGATTCCTTCAGTAAATCCCATGTTCATCCCATACTTGTGCCTTTACCCACATAGTAAAGGCACAGGCTCTTGAGTCTGGTGGAAGGAATTTCCTTTCCCACACCTCCACCCACCCACCCTTGCCCACATCCACACAGTTCTTAGGAGGTAATTGAGGCTCAGAGAGGTGCAGTGACCTAATCAATGTCACACAGTTGGTTGGGGCACAACTTGGGACGAGCCAGAGCCCCAGTCGCTCATACTGCACCCCTTGGCCCAGAACATACCTGTCATGGCACCATCTTCCTTATGACCCACCATGAGCTCCATTGTTGCTCCAGGTACCAGAAAGCCACTGAGGATGGGAGGGAAGGAGTCTAGGAAGCAAGGCCTTAAGGAGCCATCAGCAATTCCTAAAGAAGCATTGGCCATTCCTATGTACTTCAAAAAAGAAATTGTCTTCCCAAATTACATTTTTGGAGCTGCCACAAATGGGACCTGTCACTTAGCAATGGCCAAGAAAGTTGGGACAAAATGCCACGTTGACACTGAGCATCGTGCACACTGTGTGTGTCTCTTCTCAGGAAGGGATTAGTTCCTCCTCATGCTAAAGGGAACCTGCGTCTTTACCCAGAAGCTTAGCGATGTCAAATGCCTGCTTCCTCATTCCAGATTCCAGTGTATCAGTGTCACATGCCTTTTACCCACCCTCAGACATGATTGGCCAGCTCCCATGCACGGGAGTGACAGCAGGTGCGCTGAGGGGCATCTTGTGTCTTCAGGCTGTCCTGGGCCCCCCACAACTGATGCAGAGCTTCTGTTTGAGGTGAGGGACCTCTGACTTCACCACGCCCCTCATGGCTCTGAACCAGCTGATGAGGATGGAAATTATTCGCCTGTCCTGAATTTACACCTGCTCCCCACTGGAAATCTGCCAGGAGGTTGCTTCTCTGATTTCCATCAAGAATTGCCCAGGCTGCATCCATCACAGCCCTTTTAGCGTTTCTTAACATTTGTTAACTTCTAAATCTCAAGTTGTATGAGGCCTGGAGGTTTTCCCAGTGTGGCTAATACTTAACTCAGTTGGGGGGTGGGGGGGAAGGAATTTCATCTCCAAGCATTCTCATTATTTGAAAGCAGTCCTCTCCTTTTTACTGTGCTAGTTACCTTGCCGAGTGTGCCGAGGGACACAAAGAGTTTATTCAGGCACACACACAAGTAATGAATCAAGTCATAGTCTTGGAAACAGAGCTCAAGAGTCCTTGGAAGAATCTAGTTCAAGAGCAGAAAACTCAAATGCCTTCAAGGGTCGGCAGGTCATGGAAATGAGGGTCCCTGCCAGGCAGGCAGGGGACACCAGGGCCTACTTCAGACGAAGGAGACACACTTCCAAGCTCAAAAGCCTTCCAAATGCTTTGGATATGAAAATTAAAAAAAGAAAGCAAGCAAAAAAGAAACCACTGCCGGCTGAATACCACAATTTCAGGGGCTTATAAATAAGGAAACTTGGGCCCAGTGGGGAGGAAGTGGCCAAGGCCACTTAGCACAGCTGTCACCAGACCCAAATTCCCAGCTCCTAGTCCCAGGTGCCCTCTCCCTGTTTGCAGTGCTGTTTCTCTCACACATGAGGCACTGTTTTTCCATAATGGTTTTTTTTTTAATGTTTTATTTATTTCTGAGAGAGAGAGAGACAGCGTGAGCAGGGGAGGGTCAGAGAGAGAGGGAGACACAGAATCTGAAACAGGCTCCAGGCTCTGAGCTGGCAGTCAGCACAGAGCCCGATGCGGGGCTCGAACCCACGAACCATGAGATCATGACCTGAGCCGAAGTCGGACACTTAACTGACTGAGCCACCCAGGCGCTCCAGTCTCCTTAATGTTTTAAACTTCTCCAAGATTGGGATGCATCTCACCTCTATTAAGTGCATTTGATGTAGCACTGGCCCTTTCTGCTTCTTACCCTGACAGTGTAGTCAAAGACGTGACCTGTAATTGAGGACATGTGTAATTTCTAATTCAGAGCTGCCGTCACTTTGATACCCGGCGGCCCAGTTTGCGCAAGAACCCTCCTGGGTTCCTTGCTGTCCGTACAACCCAGCCCACTGGGAGAGAGAGAGGACGGGAGGGGCAAGCAGAAGGCAGACCTCCAGCATCCTTACCGTTGACCTCGTCTTGGGACTTCGGGGACCGCTTGCCACGCCTCTTGAGGAAATTTGAGGCATCTGATTCCTGCATGAAGATCTTCTGTTCCACATCTGAAACCCAGGAGAGGTCGGTCACGACCAGCACGGGTTCACCAGGGCACCTCAGTCCTGCACCCCTGGGTGGCCCTTGCACTCACCTTCCTGGGTGTCTTGTCCTGCCTCCTGCTGGCTGCCCACCGATGCACTAGTGCCCTCCTGCAGCACTGTGGGAGAGCACAGCGTGAGTTCTGCAGCACCCCAGGGGAGCCTTCGCCCTGAGCTGGGCTGGGACAGTCCTTCCTAGGCCCCAGTGTGGGGTCCCAGGCCCCTCACAGAGCAGCCACGGAGCAGCCTCCCCAGGAAGCCAGCAGGCAGGCTGTTTCCTCTGTGTTGTATTGTGTTATACACACACACATCAGACACAGCCATCTGCACAGTAAGCACCCCCCTTTCCACCTGGGCCACCTGAGCAGCCTCACCTAACACCGGTGCTTCCTGGAACCTCCCCATACTCACTGGTGAGGAGCACAGCAGCGGAGAGACAGGAGGCGAGAAGCAGCTGTCTCCAGGCCATCTTTGGAACCACAAGGCAGACGGAGAGGGTTCTGCAGACCCTGACGCCAGCTGCCAGGTCCTCCCTTCTGTGCCAGGCGTGCCAGTGGGGAGGAGGCAGGAGACCCGGGTGCCCATGGGGGAGAGTGGGAGGGGTCTCAGCCGCAGCTTCCATTGGCTGCTCCTCCTGGAGCACCGGAGATGATTTTGGCGTCCTGCAAACCTCCAGTGAAGCAGAGCCTGTCATCGGGGCCCCAGCCGAGACAGTTTTGAAGAGGCCTTTCCAAGATCCGCACCCAAGGAGTTACTATTGGAATCCCAGCCCCAGACTCAGGATTTCAAAGACCTCCTGGCATCTGCTTCAGGGGAGGAGACCCTGGTCCTGGAGGCTAAGGTGGGAGGTGGGAAGAGGGCCTTAGTGGGAGACTTTGAGATGTCAGGCCAGGAGGGACCAGAGAGCCTGGAAGACACCCTCAGGCAACCCTCACGTGGATACATGGGCTTTTAGGACTGTAACCAGAGTACGCCTCACCTTGACATGTTGCCCAGCTGATGATGGTCACTGTCAAGCAAAACACAGACCCCAGCTCCGGGCCTCCCAGCACCCTTCCAAGACTTTGAGGAAAAGAGGCAGTGAGCCTTTCACTGTGGAAGGAGAGCAGCACACAGTGTGTGAAAAGCTCACAGCGGAGTATGGGTGTTTAGAAGGAGACAAAAGCACACCCCATGTGGGAGAGAAAATGAGTTCCTAGAAGTGAGAACACTAATGGATCACAGCTCTGTGGGGCTATCAGAATGCGGCCCCTCTGGAAATGTGTTCTTCACACTGTCGTTGATTATGAACCATACTCGACTCTGTTACTAGCTGAAGAGTTGTGCTTTGGTCATTGTTGAGAGTTTTCTTAGTGGTGACCATCACTAGGCCTAGAGCACAGCCCACACTTACCCAAAGGTGTAGGGAGAGTGGGGGGCACTCGTGGGAGGCCTGTCCCTCGGTTGTCTCACCAGTGAACTTCTTGGCCATGTCTGGGATGGCAAGGCTAAGTGAGGCCCTTTTGAGGAAATGGAGACAGTTCAGTAATACCAGAGCCCAGGAGCATGTGGGGGGCTGGAGGTAGGCAGGGCTGAGGTCAAAGGATGGAGTTTGGTCTCCATCTTTGTGAGGCAGCCTAGTGTGTGGGCTGTAAGCACAGAGCCTTCCCAGGCTCCCTGGATTCAACCCCAGGTTCGCACTTGGCCATCTGCATGGCCTTGGGCAAGTCATTTGACCTCTTTGTGCCTAATCCCCTCTCCTGCCATGTAGACTGACCTGAGGATTGGAATTAGTGCATCCAAAGTCCTTAGAATGATGCCTGGCATTCATGGATGACTAGATATGTGTTTGCTATCAGGACACAATCATGAACCATTCAATGATCTTGAGTAAAGTGACAGGAGGGATTTTGTGTGTGTGTGTTTGGATTTTTTTGTTTGTTTGTTTTGTTTTTAGGAACACTACCCTCCCAGTGATGTGGAGGGTGGAGGGATTATGTTAAAGGGCTAACTAGGACTTAGAGAAGACTTTTGTAGTAGTCCAGTGGGAGATGGTGTCAGTGAAAGGTAGGAGGAGCAGGAATGGAGAACACAGAGCATTTAAAAGACTGAAGAAAGAATCATTAGTAGGACACTGGGTGGCTCAGTCAGTTGAGCACCTGACTCTTGATTTTGGCTCAGGTCATGAATCCAGGGTCTGCACTGGGCATGGAGCCTACTTGAGACTCTGCCCCTCCCCAACTTACATGGGTGCTCTCTTTTTTTCTCTCTCTTTCTCTATAAACAAACAAACAAACTTAAAAAAAAAAGAATCAGTAGGACTCAACTAATTAGCTAAGAGAAATGAGAGGAGAGGGTGAGAGATGTGCTTTCAGATGGCTCCCGCGTTTCTAGTTTGGGTAGCTTGGGGGATGGATGGCAAGACCATTCAGTGAGGTGGAGAACACAGGAGAAAGGACATATCATCGGGCAAATCAAGTATCCAACACTTGTGGGATTCAAACCGGTCTAATGTCAAATCCAGTGCTCTTCTCATTTCTCCACAACCATAATTTTGTAAATATACTAAACCATCACCATGATCAATTTAGGACACTTTCATCAGCCAAAAAAGAAATCCCATACCCATTAGCAGTCACTTCCTATTTTCTCCAAACCCAAAGCCTTAGAGAACCACTAATCTGCTTTCTGTCTTTATGGGTTTCCCTGTTCTGGGCATTCCTTCTAAATGGAATCATACAATGTATGGCCCATCATGTCTGGCTTCTTTCACTTTAGATACTGTGGTCAAGGTTCATTTATGTTCTAGCACACATGAGTGCTCCATTTCTCCCTGCTGCGGAAAAATATTCTATTGTACAGATATGCCATATTTTATTTATCCATTCATCACTTAACTGGACATTTGGGTTGTTTCTGCCTTTTGACTGTCATAATATAAGGCTGATATGGGATGCCTGGGTGCCTCAGTCGATTAAGTGTCCAACTCTTGATTTTGGCTCAGGTCATGATCTCATGGTTTCATGGCTTCAAGCCCCACATGGGGCTCTGCCCTGTGGGGCCTGCTTGAAATTCTCCCTCTTTCTCTGCCTCTCCCCCACTAACATTCTTATCTCTCTCAAAATAAATAAACTTAAAAATTTGTTTCTAATTATTAAGAAAGTAATGCTATTATGAACATTCTTATGCACAGTTTTATGTGGACATCTGTTTTTATTTCTATTGGGTAGATACCTTGGAGCAGAATTATTAGTTCAAATGGTACCTTCATATTTAACCTTTGAGGAAATCTCACATTATATCTTGCATGTTCCTTTACTCATCTTTCTCCTCTAGTGCTATGAGGTGTCTTTGATGAAGAGAAGTTTCTATCTTGTTCTACTAAAATGATGCCCAGCACAGAATATGTACTTCATAAGTGTTTATTGAATTAATCAATGAAAATACTCTTGGGTGAGAGCATTAAAAGAAAAGTAAGTTTATTTCAATGGTGATTTGTAAGTACACACACAGGGACCCAAAATTTCCAAGTTAATGTATCCCTGGGTTCAAGATTGTTCTCAAGCAGCAGGAACAGATTTTGTGGTGCATTTATGTATTGCTTAGAGTGCAGCCAAGATGGCTTTAACATTTGCCTCAGCTTGACTAAAGTTTAGATAGGTTTCTTCCTGATGATAGGCACCTAACCTCCCTTTTCTTAGAGCATTTACTTTAGAAAACTTGAAATTGTAAATTCTTTCTCTGCCCCTTTGACATATATACAGATCTTTTCCCAATCTCTTGATGGTCTTATAATCCAAGAATGTCTTTCTCAGGGACCTGGGAGCCATCTTTTTGGAATGAAAACACTGGGGTGCCTGGGTGGCTCAGTCAGGCATCTGATTCTTGGTTTCAGCTCAAGTCATGATCTCAGTCATGAGGTCAAGCCCTGCATCAGGCTCTGTGCTAGGCATGGAACCTGCTTAAGATTCTCTGTCTCTCCCTCTCACTCTCAGTTTCTCTTTGCCCCTCACCTGCTCACACAATCACATGTGCACGCTCTCTCTCTTTCTCAAAAAAAAAAAAAAAAAGAGAGAGAGAGAGAGAAAGAACTGAAAACATCAAAGGAGATATCACCCATGTCCCCCAATCTCTCTGGGAGCATAGACAATTGGCTCTCGTGGGCACCCTGCTCCAACTGTGTAGGGCAATTAAAAACTGCAGGTGGCTGCAAACCCTATCAAAATAACACCAGCATTCTTCACAGAGCTAGAACAAACAATCCTAACATTTGTATGGAACCAGAAAAGACCCCAATAGCCAAAGCAATCTTGAAAAAGAAAAACAAAACTGGAGGCATCACATACCCGGACTTCAAGCTGCATTACAAAGCTATAATCATCAAGACAGTATGGTACTGGCACAAAAACAGACACTCAGATCAATGGAACAGAATAGAGAACCCAGAAATGGACCCACAAACCTATGGCCAACTAGTCTTTGACAGAGCAGGAAATAATATCTGATGGAATAAAGACCTTCTCTTCAGGAAGTGGTGCTGGGAAAACTGGACAGTGACATGCAGAAAAATGAACCTGGACCACTTTCTTACACCATACACAAAAATAAACTGAAAATGGATGAAAGACCTAAACATAAGACAGGAAGCCATTAAATCCTCAAGGAGAAAGCAGGCAAAAACCTCTTTGATCTCGGCCGCAGCAACTTCTTAACACCTCTCCAGAGGCAAGGGAAACAGGCAAAAATGAACTATTCGGACCTCATCAAAATAAAAAGCTTCTACACAGCAAGGGAAACAGCAAAACTAAAAGGCAGCTGACAGAATGGGACAAGATATTTGCAAACGACATGTCAGATAATGGGTTAATATCCAAAATCTATCAAGAACTTATCAAACTCAGCACCAAAAAACAAATAATCCAGTGAAGAAATGGGCAAAAGACATGAATAGACATTTCTCCAAAGAAGACATCCAGATGGCCAACTGACACATAAAAAAATGCTCAACATCATTCAGCATCAGGGAAATACAAATCAAAACCACAATGAGATACCACCTCACACCAGTCAGAATGGCTAACATGAACAACTCAGGCAAAAACGGATGTTGGCGAGGATGCGGAGAGAGAGGATCTCTTTTGCATTACTGGTGGGAATGCAAACTGGTGCAAGTCACTCTGGAAAACAGTATGAAGGTTCATCAAAAACTTAAAAATAGAACTACCCTGGGGCACCTGGGTGGCCCAGTCAGTTGAGTGTCCGGCTTTGGCTCAGGTCATGATCTCACGGTTTGTGGGTCTGAGGCCCACATCAGGCTCTGTGCTGACAGCTCAGAGCCTGGAGCCTGTCTTTGGATTCTGTGTCTCCCTCTCTCTCTGACCCTCCCCTGCTCACACTGTTTCTCTCTCTCAAAAATAAATAAAACATTAAAAGAAAAATTAAAAAAAAAAGAACTACCCTACAACCCAGCAATTGCGCTACTGGGTATTTATCCAAGGGATACAGGTGTGCTGTTTTAAAGGGGCACATACACCCCAATGTATATAGCAAAGCTATCGACAATAGCCAACGTATGAAAAGAGCCCAAATGTCCATCAACAGATGAATGGATAAAGAAGATGTGGTGTATATACAATGGAGTATTACTCAGCTATCAAAAAGAATGAAATCTTGCCATATGCAGCTACGTGGATGGAACTAGAAGGTATTATGCTATGCAAAATTAGTCAGAGAAAGACAAATATCACCTGACTTCACTTCTATGAGGACTTTAAGATGCAAAACAGATGGACATAAGGAAAGGGAAGCAAAAATAATATAAAAACAGGGAGGGGGACAAAACATAAGAGACTCTCATAGAGAACAAACAGAGGGTTACTGGAGGGATTATGGGAGGGGGGATGGGCTAAATGGGTAAGAGGCATTAAGGAATCTACTCATGAATCATTGTTACACTATATGCTAACTAACTTGGATGTAAATTTAAAAATAATTTTATTTTTCTTTCTTTTTTAAACTTTTTAAAACATTTATTCATTTTTGAGAGAGAGAGAGAGAGTGCGAGTGAGGGAGGGGCAGAGAAAGGGAGACACAGATCTGAAGTAGGCTCCAGGCTCTGAACTGTCAGCACAAAGCCCAACACGGGGTTCGAACCCACAAGCAGTGAGATCATGATCCGAGCCAAAGTTGGACGTTTAACCAACTGAGCCACCCAGGTGCCCCCCAAAATAGATTAATTTTAGAAAAACCCAGGGTGCCTGGGTAGCTCAGTCAGTTAAGCGTCCAACTTAGGCTCAGGTCATGATCTCGCGGTTCATGGGTTCCCCCGCATCGGGCTCTATGCTGACAGCTCAGAGCCTGGAGCCTACTTTCAGTCTGTGTCTCCCTTTCTCTGCCCCTCCCCTGCTCATGTTCTGTCTGTCTCTCCCTCAAAAATAAATTAACATTAAAAAATTAAAAAAAAAAAACTGCAGGTGGCCTGAGATCCCTCCACCCCAGTTCTCAAAAATTCTCATATTCTTGTTTCAGTGGAGTTGAGCATCGTTTCGTTCCTCTGATGCACTAGTCCTAGAAAAGTCTTCCTTACCTGTTATCTTTGACTTTTACAATTTTAACTAGGACAAGATCATTGATTCAGCCTATCACCCGATCCACCAGGATCTGTGGGCATAACTGGTGTAAGTAGAAATGACCCTTGGGAACAGTGTGTCCAGGCAAATAAGGTTGCTAGATGCTATGGCCCATGGTAAGCATTTTTCCAGAATAAATATGTAAAGGTCCATCTTCTGTATCTGACATCAATAATACATTATGTTCAGGGCACCTGGGTGGCTCGGTCGGTTGAGCGTCCAACTTCAGCTCAGGTCATGATCTCACAGCTTGTGAGTTTGAGCCCCGCATCGGGCTCTGTGCTGATAGCTCACAACCTGGAACCTGCTTTGCTTCTGTGTTTCCCTCTCTCTCTCCCCTTCCCCCGTTCACACTCTGTCTCTCTCTCTCAACAGTTAAAAAAAAAAAGATTAAAAAAAAAATACATTATGTTCTTTCATGTTATGTCATTCTCAATGTACTAATTATGTTCCTGAGCCCTTCCCCCGTCCATATGGTAGGGTGAGTGAAGGATTATGTTAAAAGGGCAACTCATGACCCTTGGAACAAGGGGCCCCCTGGAACCCAACTTCCTCAGGAGCCCCCATAGCAGATATAGGTGAACACTTTCCCTGCCACGTCCTCATGTCTCAGGAGCAGTGAGAAGCAAACACATTAGATGTGAAAGAGTAGGCTTGTTTGTTGGACAAGAGAGTGACAGTTTGCAAACTCAAAGTCTCAACTCCTTTGATGTCCCTCTGGAGCCAACTGTGTTGACACAGGAGGGTGTAGAGAATGAGGGCTTCGTGAGTCTGGACAACATTTCTAAAACCTCTCTGGTTTATTTTCCTGTAAAAGCCATTCATTTTTCTAAGCAGCTCGCCAGGGTGTCATGGGGCTTCTCTACAGCTTTCCCCCTCACATGCTACAGAGAAGTGTTATCAGTTCCTATGAAAAATGGTCCCTACAAGTCTCGCTGTGGAATTAAGTCTGACAGGGGATGTCTCCATTCAGAAAAAGGCATGGAACATTCTAGAACTGCATAGAATACTGCCATGAGATCACCCATGTCCGGGTTGCTATTCAGTAGACAAGCACTATAATGGCTCCAAGATCACTAGAATAGTAAAATACTTTATTAGTGGATAAATAGCCACTTTCCTGAGCCATCTTCCCAATGCCCTCTACTGCCCCAGTGCCCCAGGCTCTCCCTCAGAACCCCGTTTTCCACAATCCATTCTCTAAAGGGGTGATGCTTGGGTGCCTGGGTGGCTCAGTCATTAAGCATCTGACCAGCTCAGGTCATGATCTCACGGTTTGAAAATCTGAGTCTCACATGGGGTGAACTCAAGCCCTGCTTCCGGTGAACATAAGCCCCACTTTGGGTAAAACACAAGCCCTGCCTTGGGTAAGCCCCACTTCTCTCTCTCTCTCTATCAATCCGTCTCTCTCTCTCTCCCTCCCTCCCTCCCTCCCTCCTTCATGGGATTATCTCTCTGCCCCTCCCTCACTTGTGCCCTCTCTCTCTCCCCTCTCTCTCAAATAAATAAATAAAGGGTGCTGTTTGGCCCAACAGGAAACCCAGAACCTGCTGTGCTCCCACAACTAGCCTCAGTTCTGATTGATCAGTGCCTGTCCTATGCCAGCTAAATGTATTTCCTATCACTCTGAATTCGGGGCTTTCTGATAACTGACAGTTCATGTGAACTTGCCTTATATGTTGTCCACCTCTCCTTACCTACCGCCTCTGTTCTGTTTTCGGTATGAAGTACCACCCCCAACCACCAGCAGAAATCCCGCATCTAACACAAAGCCCACATACAAGGAGGTTCATAGTATCTTTATTTATAAAAGTACAAAAATGGGCATAGAGGAGGGCACTTGGGATGAGCACCGGGTGTTGTATGGAAACCAACTTGATAATAAACTATGTTTTTAAAAAGTGGATTTCAGTCTAAATTTAAAAAGCGGTGCGCATTTTACAGTATATGTGTGAGAAGAGGGTATGTATGTATTGGAACTATATTCATAGCCTTGTAAACATGACATCATAATAGGTGTTGACGGGGGAAGCCATAACAGTGTAGGTATCTGACTACAACAGGTTGGCCACAACAAGCTCTCCTGGTTTGCTGATTGTTCTAGAATGTTCTAGAGTAAGTTACTGGTGTAAGGGAAGGGTGAGTTGACCCCATTTTTCTGGAAGAAGATCACATTGAATGAAGAGATAGGTCTTTACTGTTCTGAAAATGAATCACTTTGGCTGGTCTAGGAAAAGCGTGTGAAAAGATCTTTTCAGAAGCACGCCAAATGACAAAAAGTAGCCTCACTCTTAGGGCACCCTGGTAGCTCAGTCAGTTAAGCATCTGACTCTTGGTGTTAGTTCTGATTATGATCTCACAGTTCGTGGGTTTGAGCACCACATCAGGCTCTGAGCTGACAGCATGGAACCTGCTGGGGAGTCTCCCCGCCCCCACCTCTCAAAATAAATAAATAAACTTAAAAAAATTAGCCTCACACTTTGTGGGTAGGGATGGGAAGGAAGAGCACAGAAGGAAGAGGAAGGGTGGAGAGGTGTTCAGATCAGTAAGGGAGAGCCTTGGACAGGTCCTGACTGCATTCCTTGGGCTTCTTGTCCATGGACCAGAAAGAGCTGATCACCAAGATTGCTGAGATTCGTTATACTGTCTCCTGCCCCTTGTCTCTGCCCCTAAGATATGAAGTGAAGGACCTTTGCTTTACTAGAGCAGAACACTCAGCCAGCATCATGTATCCTCCAACATGGCATCCTGTGCCCCCATCTCTAGGGCCCTGAGCCTTCTGACTGAGGCTCGCTTGCTCCCACCTTCCCCAGCGGCCTCTTGCACCTTCACCGAAGAGACTGAAACACTGCCCATTTCCTGCGCTGCCCCAGGCTTGGGAAGTGGCACAGTGGTGTATCACAACCTAAATCTTCACAGCTCAGAAGCTGGACCCATCAGGAATCTAAAGAGCATCCTGGTCAGAGTGGCTCGAAGCCCTTCTGAAAATGACACCCGAGGGGAAGAAGCCCACCCCTAAGGATTTACTGCTCTAGGAGATGACGACAGCTTAGCAAATTGCAGCTACTTTCGGAACCGAGGACTTGACCCAGCTGGCAACACTTGGGTGCATCTCACCAAGGCCAAGTTCTAGCACAAACCCCAGCCTCACCAGGCCACCGTCCCAAGACTAAACTCGAAGACGCAGCCAAGGCACGTCGTATTGCTGCCTTCGATATTCAGGACAGAGACTGAATTTCCGGACTCTGCTATCGCCATCAGATGGGGGGGACTCAGATGTTCTCACTCTTGGGCTGGATGGAGGTGAATTTAATTTACTCTGAAGGGCCTAGAGAAGTGGACCTCATATTTGACTGTACATTCATATCTCCCTGTTGCTGTAAAAGTACACAGTGCCTAGGCCTCAACCTGTGTGTGTGTGTGTGTGTGTGTGTGAGAGAGAGAGAGAGAGAGAGAGATCAGTAAGTACTGGTTAAAATTCCCTGAATCCTTTTATTTTTTTCCAGCTTTATGAGATATCATTGACAAATGGAAGTTGTATGTATTTAAACTATACAGTATATGTAAACTGTATACATTGTGAAATCATCATCATGGTCAGACTAATTAACATATGCATCACCCCAGCTTCTAAGGTTCTTGTTCAGTTTATGTGGGGTCAAGCATCAGTATTTTTTAAACATTTCGGGTGGTTATAACGAACAGCTAAGGGTGAGAAACTCTCATGCAAGGATATATATACTGATTATGCATACGTACAGATGCACATGCATATATGTACCCACATTCACAGACTCATGCAGTTTTTTATTAAAAAATATATATATGCATTGAAAAAAACTTGTAATCAGAGTGGTCTTAATTTTCTTCCTTTAGTTTTTGGGCGTTTCTGTTTCAAATTTTGTACAGTGATCATGCAGTCATTTATAATCATGAGGAAAGAAGCCAAAAGTGCTATCTTCTAAATAACTTTACTAATCTTTCTAGACACAGCTCAGCTCTCTATATGAGCCGCTTCAACACCTGCCTGTCTTCGCTCCCCCCAATTCCTCCCAGCCTGTGACCAGCCCAGTCACCTAGCACTTCATGGGGACTACAGACCTTTCCTCTTTGTTCCATGCTGGGATCGTGCCTCCCCCTAGCCAAGGAGCGCCTGAGGGGCAGGGTCTGGCGTATCTGTGCGGGGACAGGGTTATTATTGGTAACCTGGGCCTGGAGTTGTTCAGTTCTCTGAACAAAGACGTTCCCTCTCTCTCTTTCTCTCTCTCTCTCTGGAGAGGAAACACAGAGTGCTCTTCTGGTCTCAGCACGGGCTGTCTAGGAGAACGGAAGGGAAAGGATACATTGGCAAGGCCCGTGGAAGAACATACAAGTGAGGTCTGTGAGATGAAGCATGAGCCAAGCTGGCCAGGGTCCCTGTCTGTCCAGGAATCTGGTGAATGTATGGCTTATATTCCGAGTTCACAGTTCTGGGTGGCTCGGCATGGCTTAAGGCAGACCCAGGGAGGAGAGGAACTGAGTCAGCTTGGAAAGCCCGGGCAGGGGCGAGCCATGCCAGAGGAAAACAGGCACACAGTCTCGTGGGGATGGCTTTGAATGTAAGCGTCTGTGGGTGCTCTGCCAGGCTAAGTCCTACGTGACAGGCCTGGGAAACCAGAAGGACGGGAAAATGGCAGTAAGACCCCTGGCCTTCTTCCTCCTAGTAGACGTCAAAATACATTTTACATGGAAAAAGAAAGCATTGTTCTATGTGAGTCCCCGGTACCCTAGCACTGGGGACTGTAATTGGATGTACCTTCCGTGAAGTTTGGACGGTACTAGCACTACAAGATGCTCCAAGATGAAAGGATCCCAGGATCAAAGAAGTTTGGAAACTAACTAATAGGCTATCCTGCTGTCTCTGCCAGATTCACCATGCAGGAGCATATTAAAGACTCTGACAAATCGTGTAGCTGGAAAACTGCAGCAGCCCTCCAGACCTAACTGACCATACCATCTCTATTCATGGAGCACCTGTTAACATCCAGCACCTATTTTGGGCGGATCTGAATTGGCTACTTTACGGCAAGAGAGCCTGTAGCTAGAATATTTGTCAATAATCCAATTCCATTTCCAAGAAAAAGCACAATTTGGGGCACTTGGCTGGCTTAGTCTGTAGAGCATGTGACTCTTGATCTCAAGGTTGTGAGCTCAAGCCCTACCCTGGGTATAGAGATTACTTAAAAATAATTTTTAAATCATAATTTCATAAGTATTACATGTTTGGGCCACTACTCTCAAATAGCATATTAGCCAATTGGCAGATTACTAACTGGAAACAGTTTTTGTTTTGTTTTGTTTTATGACAACATAATTGTGAAGACCAAAGTCATTGATAGGGACAAAGAATTGTCTAGGAAAGAGCGTGGTCAGAGAAGACAGGAAAGCTTCCAACGAAGCTCTGGTGTAGAGGAAGTTGCAAGTTTCTGAAGGATGAACACAGCAGGAGAAGCATGCTATACGGGTTATTGGTCTTACCTTTTGATAAAGCAAAAAAAAATCCAACATAGGAAGGACAATATAGGTATGGACACACAAAAGAAGGAAAGTCATGCCCTCCCTATGTTCAACTTTGGACCAAATTGAAAAGATTCTGAATTTGGGGTCATCTGTTGTGACCAGAGAGAATGTCAAGGAAAAAATGGCGTCTGGTCCTAAGACCTAAGCAGACTCCGATTAAAACCTTTTTGAAAAACAGCCCAAGTTAGGGCATTCCAGCTCAAAAATCATTCTTCATTTGCATATAACCAAAGCCTTAGGCATATAATAAATCTGTCCTGGAAACACCAACCCTTGACATACCATACATGCACACTATATTTTCATGTCATCGCTTCTTCAGACATCTCTGGGAACTCAAGACAAGAGGCAGGCTCTGACCACTGTTGCCACGACAGGATCCTGCCCCTGTTCACTGCTGTCGGACAGTCCCCAAGGAAGGCTGATGCCTCTAGCTAGCTCAGGAGTTTGGCTCTTACATTGTTTTGATTTGTTTTCTGTTTGCACTGAAGTTAAAACAAGGGAAGTAGCTACTCTAAGATCTTACAGTGTCGTAACAGCATGCATTGTCAACGTGAGTGGGATTATTAAAATTAAAAAGGAAAAAAGTGCCCCAAATCTTTGTCACTTGCACTTTTTGGCACCGCTGATTCCTGGGAGGGCAGCTAGTGATGCACCGGCAGAGAAGCAGCCTCTAGAAGCCTGGGTGGGAGGGGGCTGATCCTTGAGGCTCTCACCCTTATAGAAATAGCTGGGGACTGGGGCGCCTGGGTGGCTCAGTCAGTTAAGTATCTGACTTCAGCTCAGGTCATGATCTTGTAGTTGGTGAGTTTGAGCCCTGTGTTGGGCTCTGTGCTGACAGCTCAGAGCCTGGAGCCTGCTTCAGATTCTATCTCCCTCTCTCTGTCTCTCCCCCACTCACGATCTGTCTCTCTCTGTCTCAAAAATAAATATTTTTAAAAATTAAAAAAAAAATAAAATCTGCATTAAAAAAAATAGCTGGGGACCGAGAGAAGCAGAGACTGGCTATTGTGTGGCACGAAGAGAGTAGGGACACAATTCTCCAAGCATAGGAATAGCTGTTCAAGGAAAAGATGAGAAGGAGCTGATGATTGTGTATGGGTCTGTGTTGCACCAGAACCAGAATTAACACATTTGATTCTCAGTACAACCCTCAATCCCATGGAGGGTCAGTTATCCCCATTTCAGAGATAAGATTGTTGAGGGCCCCCTGTTTCTCACTGGGGTCCTAGACAAATTAGAGAATAAAGCAGAGCAGTAGGTAAAGGTTATGACTCAAAATCTGGAGTGCAATGAGCCAGCAATGTATATGTGTTCCAGTTCTCTACATCTTCTCCAATATCTGATGACATTACTGTTTAAAAAAAAATTTTTTTTTAGCATTTATTCAGGTTTGAGAGACAGAGAATGATTGGGGAAGGGGCAGAGAGGGAGACACAGAATCTGAAACAGGCTCTGAGCCATCAGCACAGAGCCTGATGTGGGGCTCAAACCCACAAACCGTGAGATCATGACCCGAGCTGAAGTCATATACTTAACCGACTGAGCCATCCAAGCGCCCCGACATTACTGTTTTTAATTTAGCTGCATGAGTGAGTGTTAATAAAATCATCTTACGCTATGGTTTCAGTTTGCATTTCCCTGATGATGAAGGATGTTGAGCCCCTTCTCATGTTTTTGTTGGCCATTTGTATGTATTCCTTTGCAAAGTTGCTGTTCAAGTCTTTAGCTCATTTTTTTATTGTTTTGTATTTTTATTATAGATTGTTTATGTTCTTGATACATTTTCTCAGATATAAATTATTTAATGTTTTAAAATATTTTGCCAGTAAATATATTAGGTCTGTGGCTTGCCGACTCATTTTCATAGCTGTGTCTTGATGAACAGCAGTTTTTTGGTTTTGGTTTTGTTTTTTTAATGTTTGTTTATTTTTTAGAGTGAGAGAGACAGAGCACGAACAGGGAAGGGGCAGAGGGAAACACAGAATCCGAAACAGGCTCCAGGCTCTGAGCTGTGTCAGCACAGAGCCCGACGTGGGGCTCGAACTCTTGGACCTTGGAACTCTCGAACATGACCTGAGCTCGAAGTCAGACTCTTAACCGACTGAGCCAACCAGGCACCCGCAGCAGTTTTTAACCTTAACAGAGTATGATTAGTGGATTTTTTTTTATGGTTTGTACTTTCTATGGTCTAAGAGCTCTTCACTTATTCCAAAGTTTCAAAGATTTCCTCCATATTCTTATACAAGTGTTATGCTTAGATCTATAATCCATCTTGAACTGGTTTTTGCGTATGGTATGAGATGGGAGACAAGATTTATTTCTTCTCCTTATGGATATCCAATTCTTCCACCACATTTGATGAAATACGTTTTCCATTCCCCATAGGGTTTTTGACAATCAGCTGACCATGTATCTGTGGGATTTTCTGTTCCATTGATCCCTTTGCTCCCTTTATGTCAATACCAATTGTCTTGATTTCTATAGCTTTTTATGTCTTAAAATCACACAGCAGAAGACCTCCAACTGTGTTCTTCTTTTGCCGTTCTACGTTCTTTCTACTTCCATATACATTTTAGAAGTACTCTTGGAAGATTAATTTGTGGAGAACTGCAATCCTAAATATTGGGTCTTCCCATCAATGGGCATAATGTCTCTCTCCACTTATTTTTTTTAAATAATTAAAAAAAATTTTTTAATGTTTATTTTTGAGGGAGAGAGACAGAGTGCAAGTGGGAGAGGGACAGAGAGAGAAGGAGACACAGAATCCAAAGCAGGCTCCAGGCTCTGAGCTGTCAGCGCAGAGCCCGATGCGGGGCTTGAACTCACAGACCATGAGGTCATGACCTGAGCTGAAGTTGGATGCTCAACTGACTGAGCCACCCAGGTGCCCCTATTTCCATTTATTTTGATCTTCAGTGTCTCTCAGCAATGTTTTATACTGTTCTGTATAGAAGCCCTGCACAGTTTTTGTTGAATTTATTCTTAAGTAATTTAAGATTTTTTTGGATGGAATTTAAATTTTTTATTTTCTAATTGTTTGCTGCTAATATACACAGATGCTATATACTTTTGTTTATTGACCTTTTATCCAACAATCTTACTAAATTCCCTTATTATAGTAGGCTTTAGGATTTTCATGTTTGTGAATGTGACCATTTTCCCTCTTTTTTGTTTTATTCTGTTAATGTGATGGATTATCCTTACTATTTACTGCTGAATTCTACTGCTCATATTTTCTCTGAGTTCTTTCCTATGTGTTTAAGGCTATTGGTCTGTGATTACTTTGTATTATTTTTTTTAAGTTTATTTATTTATTTTGAGAGACAGCCTGAGCAAGGGAGGGACAGAGAGAAAAGGAGAGAGAGAATCCCAAGTAGGCTCCACACTGTCAGCACAGAGCCCTAAGCAGGGCTGGAACTCACGAAGCTGTACGATCATGCCCTGAGGCAAAACTGCGAATTGGATGCTTCACCTACTCAGCCACCCAGGTGACCCTACTTTGTAATACATTTTGAAGATTGTCTTGGGGTTATGGTAATGCTGGCCTCCTAGAATGAGTTAGGGAGTCTTTTCTCCTCCTCTGCTTTCTCAAATACTGTGTCTAAGATTCATGTTATTTCTTCTTTAAATATTTGATAAAATCCACCAGTGAAGCCATCAGCTTAAAGTTTTCCCTAAGCCTGGAGTTTTGTGGGAATTTTTAAATTACAGCTTCTGGGGCATCTGGGTGGCTCAGTTGGTTAAGTATCTAATGTTAGCTCATGTCATAATCTCACAGTATATGGGTTCAAGCTCCATGTTGGTCTCTGTGCTGATGGCTCAGAGCCTAGTGACTGCTTCAGAGTCTCTGCTTCAAATTTAGTCTTCCATTCTCTTTGTCCCTCCTCTGCTTGTGTTCGCACAAAGTCATTTGCTCTCTCAGCTATTTTCTCTCTCTCAAAAATAAATAAACATTTAAATAAATTATAGCTTCAGTTTCTTAAGTGTGTGTGTGTGTGTGTGTGTGTGTGTGTGTGTGTGTATACACACACGCAGCTATTCCCATCTTCTGTTTAACCCAAGCTGCAGGGTTTATTGGTAGAAAGCTGGTACATAATATCCTGTTCTTTAACCTATTTGTTTTCTGTGCTGTGTATTGAGGTTCCTTCTTTCATTCCTAAAATTGGAAACTCACATTTTCTCCTTTTGTCTTTATCAGTTTGCTAGGGGTTTGTTGATTTTATTCATCTTTTAGAAGAACCAGCTTTTGTTTTCATTGATTTTTCCCCCCTATTTTTTGTCCATTTCTGCTTGATTTCGACTCTTTATTATTTCTTTTCTCTCTCTCTTTTTTTTTTGTCTGTCTTGTTTTTTCTAGCTTTTTAAAAGGGAAGCTTAAGTCACGGGTCTAAGTAGCTTTCTTCTTTTCTCATATAAAATTGAAAGTCATAGATTTCCCTGTGAGCACGGCTTTAGTGGTGTTACCACAAATTTTGATATGTTGTGTTTTTGTCATTGGTTTCTAAATGTTTTCTAACCTCCTCTTTTGACCCCCAATAGTTGGGGATTTTCCAGAGAACTCTTCCTGATAAATTTTATGGTCAGAGAATCTATTAGTAGGATTTCAGCCCTTTGAAATTTATGGAGATTTGTCATATGGTCAGTATTTGGTGTGTGTTGATAAAAATTTGGGTTCAGTTTGATTTCTGCAGTTGTTGAGTGTCATGTTGTATCAACATCAGTGTCTAAGAAAAATACTTCGAGGAGCTCCTGGCTGGCCCAGTTAGTAGAGCATGCAACCCTTGATCTCAGGGTCATGAGTTCAAGCCCAGGTTGGGCAGAGAGCCCACTTTAAAAAATGTGGGGGGGAAAACTATGATTTTCTTCATGCATTTTAAGGTGGTAGCTGCAGCTTGCTCAAAAGTTTAAATAATTGCAAATGATTTTAGGCATATCATAGGCATTCACATTTTTAAGTGAAGCTACTGTATTGCTCTTTTAAATTTATCCAGGGGAATCCAAATACAGTAGTGATTTTACAGTCACCATGATCCATATCTTTAAAACATGCATGAATAGGGACTTCTTTAACAGTTGGAAATGTGACATATTTTCCTCTTTCTCCCTGAACTCTTATTTTCAGTCCGTTGGGATGAACTGGCAAGTCCCAAGATCCTAGAGCCTTTCCATTCCACCTCTTCACACACTGTTCTCCTAATGCAGTATATCTTTAAGCCTGTAAGCCACTCATTTACCACCCAGTCATACTTCTCTGCCTGTATTTCATTTATGGTGGTCTTTTTTCTGAAACCATGATTCCTGGTGTTAGAATGTTTTCTTCTGGATTACGTTGTCATTAGAGTCACTCTTAGTGCATACCTGACCAAGCAACGTAATTACTGTTTATTAAGCTAGAAACAACCAACGATTATTTGTAGATGTTAGTTGTTTCCTTGTGAAGTGAGTGTGTTGTTTGCAGATCAGGTTGTTTGTGTGTGGCTGACTGTTATTGCTGCATTGGGACCAAATCAGCAATAGTATTCCTCCTGGGGTTGGTTTTTTTTTTTCCTTTTTTATTGTTAGAAGAGCTGATGAAACTTTGTCTTATAAATAAATTAGACAAGGAGTTTTAGTATAGTAGCTGCCACCCAATTCTTTTGAAGTTTTCTTAGCTATGGGCCAAAAATCACGTAATGATCTATCATCAAATACTCTTTGTAGAGGTGCCTGGGTGGCTCAGTTGGCTAAGCATCCAACTCTTCTTAATTTTTTTTTAATGTTTTATTTTTGAGAGAGAGAGAGAGAGAGAATGGGGGAGGGGCACAGAGAGAGGGAGACACAGAATCCAAAGAAGGCTCCAGGCTCTGAGCTGTCGGCATAGAGCCTGACGCGGGGCTCAAACTTGTGAACCGCAAGATCATGACCTGAGCCAGAGTCAGACACTTAACCGACTGAGCCACCCTGGCGCCCCTTAAGCGTCCACCTCTTGATTTCGACTCAAGTCATGATCTCACGGTTTGTGAGATTGAGCCCTGTATTGAGCTCTGTGCGGAGTGTGGTGCTTGCTTCGGATTCTCTCTCTCCCTCTGCCCCTCTCCCCATCACACACACTTTCTTTCTATGAAATGAAATGAAATGAATAAAAACATTATTTATAAAGACCTGTCAGCTGACAGATCTATTAGACCTTCTTTCAGTTTTGATGAAAGTCAAAAATTGGAAACCACCGTAGTTGGAAGAAGATTTGTTACCTGTCATTAAAGTCATTTGCTCTCTCAGCTTCTAGAAAATAAAATAAGAAGGATTTTATCAAGTCTTCTAAAACTGTTTGTTATTAAACATTTGCTAATAAAATATTTTAACAAAAAAGTCATCAGAAGCATGCCTTCTGTTAATTTCATTAACCACCGGATCTACAGATTTTACTACTTGCTTCAAGGGACATTCCATCTCACCAGATCTCAGAGGACATCCTGTGGCCCCCTTGTAAAGTCAAACCAGCCCCCCGCAGACTTTCTGTCATCAAAAGTCTGACTTTTTCCCCCCAGATCATATAAATCTGCTACTACACTTCCTGGGACAACCATCTTCTGAATTCTCCTTCTAAGATAAAGAGATCAGGCACAGAGCCCCGCCTCGAGTTTGCCTCTGCGATGAAATCAATCACCTGGGCTCCTCTTTCTCCCTCATGGCCTGTTGGACTTCCATCTCTTCCATGTCTTTATGTATGTGGGTATGTATTTTGAGAGGGGGGAGGGACAGAGAGAGAGAATCCCAAGTAGGCTTGACATCGTCCCTGCAGTGCCCGATGCGAGGCTTGATCTCATGAAGCGTGAGATCATGACCTGAGCTGAAGTCAGACACTTAACCGACTGAACCACCCAGGCGCCCCCATCTCTTCCATGTCTTAAACAGCATCCGTTCTTGTCGCTTTTCCCCTGAATGCTTTTGTCCTGATAGAAACCGTCATTTCACACCTCCAACACTGGCTTTCCTGCCTCTAGTCTCATATCTGTCTCTTACTTAACCTGCAGGCTATTGTCAGAGTCACTGTTCTGCATTGCAAATATGATTGCATCCCACCGTCTCCGTCCAGGGATGCAGGGCACAGTGCTGGTGGCTGCCACCCACTTCTTTGCTGGCAGAGCCAAGATTTCGTCCCTTCCTCTGTCAGGTTGTGAGCTTCTGGGACCCCTGGACTGCCCTCTTCAGCCCCAGGGGACAGGTCTCGATCTGGTCAGGCCAATCAAGTAAATCTTCTTGCTAATCCTTCATTTGGAAAATGGCTTATGAACTTGAGGGGTGCAAGGAAACTGGCTGGAATGAGGGAGATTCTGGAACAGGATTCCTAGTTTTTAAAAAGAGACAAAACAAAAGGATGAAAAGGAGACACAAAAGAGAGAAAATTCTTTCCTGCCTCTGGATGCTGTGTGAGGATGCAGTGCACGCAGCTGCTGCAACCATTTTGTGATTGTGAGCAACGTGATGAAGATGGAGTAGGAAATGGGTGAGAACATCCTGGGGCGTAGATTACACAAGGATCATACAAGGACCATATTGTGCCCTTGTTCTGGGCTTCCAGTTATAGGAGTTACCCAGTTTGTTACTGGTTAAACCTCCAGAATCCACCTTTTTGGTTACCTGCCCTGAAAAGCATCCTGAGTGCCTCAGCACTGAATAGTGAATAAATTCCGAATTACTTCATACAGCGAAAAAGTGTTTTCCTCATGCATCCTGTTTTTNGCATCTTCTCCTCTGTGCTCTGGCGTATCACACCCTGTCCATCCCTACGGATTCTCCGTTTCTTCACAGTCTCTCCAGGGAGCAACGTCCTCTCCTTGCCCACTTGGAAAAGTCTTTCTCATTTTTCCAGATGCTTCTTCGGCACCCCCTTCTCTTCAGCGCCTGTGTTTCCCCACCTCTCCAGATAACAGAGACCTTCTCTTCCCATAGCCTCACTTCTCCCTCTCACTCCCTTTGCCATCCCTTTTCCTTGTCCCTACCTCTCTGTTTTAGGACCAGCTTCAGCCCAGGCATTTAGATTTTTCCACAGTTCCCCTTCTCCAGTAGACTGAGTTCTCGGAGAGCAAAGACCACCTCTTCCTCATTTCTGTTGCTCCCCGGGGGTCATGACAGTGCCCAGCGCAGCACAGTCACACCATGGATATTTGTTGCAGGGGATTTATGTGGAGAACTTGGAGGACAGCCCAAGAAGCAGCAACAGTGTCCAGACAGTCATGAGGGAAGGCGGTCTGGAAGGCGAGGGTGAGGCATGCATGTGCCGGCGCTCACGCACGTGTTGGCCGCCATCTGGGTTTCTCTGTTGAGGGAACTCATGAAAGGGTGTCTGTGTGGACAGTACAAGTGTCAACAGGCGGGTGAATGTGGGCTTGTGCAAGTGCAGTCTTCCGTGTAAGGACGTGTGAAAGGGAGTTTGTTCATGTGACTGGGGACGTCTGTGAGGCTGTTTGGAGTGCAGTTCGGAGGGGTGAGTCATAAGTGTGGCAGGAACATATGTAAATTTTTCACATCACTCAAGCGTGTGGTCAGCCTAAGGTCTTCTAAAGCCGCCTTTGCCATCGTGTAAGTCCTGGTTCCCAGTCCTCTGACTGTCTCATTCCCATGCACCTTGTCCAAACCACATCTTCTTTATCCATTCATCCTTTGATGGACATTTGGGCTCTTTCCATGCTTTGGCTATTGTCAATAGCACTGCTATGAACATTAGGGTGCATGTGCCCCTTCGAAAGAGGATAAATACTTAGCGCAATTGCTGGGTCGTAGGGCAGTTCTATTTTTAACTTTTTGAGGAACCTCCATACTGTTTTCCAGAGTGGCTGCACCAGTTTGCATTCCCACCAGCCATGCAAAAGAGGTCCTCTCTCTCCGCATCCTCGCCAACATCTGTTGTTGCCTGAGTTGTTCATGTTAGCCATTCTGACTGGTGTGAGGTGGTATCTCATTGTGGTTTTGATTTGTATTTCCCTGATGCTGAATGATGTTGAGCATTTTCTTATGTGTCAGTTGGCCATCTGGATGTCTTCTTTGGAGAAGTGTCTATTCATGTCTTTTGCCCATTTCTTCACTGGATTATTTGTTTTTTGGTGTTGAGTTTGATATGTTTTTGATAGATTTTGGATGCTAACCCTTTATCTGATATGTTGTTTGCAAATATCTTCTCCCATACCATCAGTTCCCTTTTAGTTTTGCTTATTGCTTCCTTCACTGTGCAGAAGCTTTTTATTTTGATGAGATCTCAGTAGTTATGTTTGCTTTTGTTTCCCTTGCCTGTGGAGATGTGTTGAGTAAGAAGTTGCTGCGACCGAGGTCAAAGAGGTTTTTGCCTGCTTTCCCCTCAAGGATTTTAAAGGCTTCCTGTCTTAGTTCAGGTCTTTCATCCATTTTGAGTTTATTTTTGGGTATGGTGTAAGAAAGTGGTCCAGGTTCATTTTTCTGCATGTCGGTGGCCAGTTTTCCCAGCACCACTTGCTGAAGAGACTGTCTTTATTCCATTGGATATTCTTTCCTGCTTTGTCAAAGACTAGTTGGCCATACATTTGTAGGTCCATTTCTGGGTTCTCTATTCTGTTCCACTGATCTGTCTGTTTTTGTGCAAGACAAATGCACTCCTTAATCCTCTTTACCTATTTCTCCTATTCCCTTCACCCCCACCCCCACTCAGCTTGTTCTCTATAGTTAAGAATCTGTTTCTTGGTTTCTCTCTCTTTTTTTCCTTTGCTCATTTGTTTTTTTTTTCTTTAAATCCACATAACAATGAAATCATAGGGTATTGGTCTTTCTCTGACTTAATTCACTTAGCTAGCATTGTACTCTGTAGCTCTATCCATGTTGTTGCAAGTGGCAAGATTTTATTCTTTTCTATGGTTGAATAACATTCCAGTGTGTGTGGGTGTGTGTGTGTGTGTGTGTGTGTACATATCACTATACATACATATACACACATATATCCATTCATAAATCGATAAACACTTGGGCTGCGTCCATAACTTGGCCACTGTAAATAGTGCTACAGTAAACATAGAGGTGAATGTATCCCTTTGAATTAGTGTTTTTGTATTTTTTAGGTAAATACCTAGTAGTGCAATTGCTAGGTCATAGGATAGTTCTATTTTTAACTATTTGAGGCACCTTCATACTGTTTTCCATTGTGGCTACATCAGTTATTCCCACCAGCAGCACAAGGAGGTTCTTTTCTCCCCACATCCTTGCCAACACTTGCTGTTTCTTGTATTTTTTTATTTTCACCCTCCTGAGGTGCTTTCTCATTGTAGTGTTAATTTGCATTTTCCTGATGATGATGATGATGAGTGATGTTGAGCATCTTTTCATGTGTCTGTTGGCCATCTGGATGTCTTCTTTGGAGAAATGTCTGTTCATTTCCTCTGCCCATTTTTAAATTGGATTATTTGTTCTTTGGTTGTTGAGTTATAGAAGTTCTTCATATATTTGGGGTTTTTTTTTCTTAATGTTTATTTATTTTTGAAAGAGAGAGTGTGCACACAAACTGGGGAGGAGCAGAGAGAGAGAGGGAGACATTATCCAAAGCAGACTCCAGGCTCTGAGCTGTCAGCACAGAGCCTGATGCAGGGTTTGAGCCCACGAAGTGGGGGTCAGGTCAGATCTCAGGTCAGGAGATGATGACCTGAACCAAAATCAGATGCTCAACCAACTGAGCCACCCAGGCACCCCTCTTCGTGTATTTTGGATACTAGCCCTTTGTCAGAGATGTCATTTGCAAATATCTTCTCCCATTCTGTAGGTTGCCTTTTAGTTTGTTGATTTTTTCCTTCAGTGTGCAGAAGCTTTTTATTTTGATGTAATCCCTATAGTTTATTTTTGCTTTTATTTTCCTTGACTCAGGATACATGTCTAGAAAAATGTTACAAAGGTTAGGGACATTACTGCCTGAGCTCTCTTCTAGGATTTTAATCACATTTAGGTCTTTCATCCATTTTGAGTTTATTTTTGTGTATGGTGTAAGAAAGTGGTCCCGGGGTGCCTGAGTGGCTTAGTCGGTTAAGCGTCCGACTTTCACTTAGGTCATGATCTCGCAGTTCGTGGGTTCGAGCCCCGCGTCGGGCTCTGTGCTGACTGCCAGCTCAGAGCCTGGAGCCTGTTTCAGAGTCTGTATCTCCCTCTCTCTCTGACCCTCCCCTGTTCACGCTGTCTCTCTCTATCCTAGAAATAAATAAAAATATTTAAAAAAAAAAAAAGAAAGTGGTCCCATTTCATTTTTTTCCATGTTGCTGTCCAGTTTTCCCAACACCATTTGTTGAAGAGACTGTCTTTTTTCCCATTGCACATGTTTTCCTGTTCTATTGAAGATTAATTGGCCATATAATTGTGAGTTTATTTCTGGGCTTTCTATTCTGTCTCATTGATCTATGTGTCTGCTTTTGTGCCAGCACCACACTGTTTTGATTACTGCAGCTTTGTAATATAACTTTATCCGGAATTGTGATGCCTCCAGTTTTGTTTTTCTTTTTCAAAATTGTTTTGGCTAATCGGGGTCTTCTGTGGTTCAATATGAATTTTAGGATTGTGTGTTCTTATTCTGTGAGAAATGCTGCTGGTATTTGAATGGGGTTTGCAAGGAATCTGGAATTGGAGCTGGGATTTTCACCATCTATCTGCTCTGTTGGAATGGGGGGGGTGGACGTATCCTTAGAACTGGGGGGTGAAAGCCCATTTCCAGCATCAGTGGGACTCAGGAGAAGCGAATGTGTGGGGAGAGGGGATGAGGCAGCTGCTGGAGGAGACCTGGATTCCCTGAAGCACCCTGCCCCTGGCCAGCTCTCTAGATGTCATGGAGTGGCCAGGGGTCCTTATTCTAAAGTCCCATTGTGCCCAAACTGGTGCCTGCAACCAAAGTTCACTCAACCAAATGCGCATGCCCAGCTTAACAGATTTTGGACACAATGATTTGTTTTTGCAATAGTATCTGCTGTTTTCAGTAGGACCAAAAAAACCTTCAAACATCTTTGCTTATTAACCCAATGAAATACATTGTGGTTTTACTACCAAGAGTAATTTGCATGAACTTTTAAAAATTAATTTTTAATCACAGTAATTTATGAATACATTCTCTTTATAGAACTAAACTATTATAGACATTTTAAGGTCATAAAGGTTTGTTAGTGGTTTTTAATTCTCGTTTCTTGGTTAGCAGTTGTTAAATTGCAGACACATGTGTCAGCACAGAGGCCCCTTTGAGCTCAGGGCTTATAGCCCCGAGAGGAGTCCCTTGATGGCAGAAAGCATGTCCTAATCATTTTATGTACTTCACACACAGCATATACCTGACTCACAAAAAGTTCACAGAGTAGGGGCGCCCAGGTGGTTCAGTCACTTAAGTGTTTGACTCTCCATCTTGGTTCAGGTGATGGGTTTGAGCGCTGCATCAGGCTCTGCACTGACTGCATGGAGCCTCCTTGGGATTCTCTCTCTTTCTCTCCATCCCTCCCCTGCTCGTGTTCTCTTTCTCTCTCAAAAGAAATAAATAAACTTCGTAAAAAGTGCACAGAGTTTTGATAATTGAATGAATGAATGAAATCAGGCGATTGGACTACATTTTTCACAAGACCCTCTCTTTTATGTTCTATGTATTCTGATTCTTTTTTAAATTTTTTAATTTTTTTAATTTTTAATTATTTATTTATTTTTCTTAAATACTTTATTGTCAACATTGGTTTACATATAACACCCAATGCTCATCCCAAAAAGTGGCCTCCTCCATGCCCATCACCCCACTTCCCCTCTCCCCGACCCCATCAGTCCTCAGTTTGTTCTCAGCATTCAAGAGTCTCTCATGGTTTGCCTCCCTCCCTCTCCCCCACTATTTTTCCCCTTCTTCTCCCTCATCATCCTCCGTTAACTTCCTCCTAATCCACCTATACGTGCAAATATACGGTATCTGTCCTTCTCTATGNTATTTTATGGTTTTTTGTGCAATTGTGAATGGGATCAGTTTCTTGATTTGTCTTTCTGTTGCTTCATTATTGGTGTATAAAAATGCAACCAATTTCTGTACATTGATTTTGTATCCTGCAACATTGCTGAATTGTGTATTCTGATTCTGTAAACTTCTCACTTACCCATGATTACTTAGCAGCAGGTTGCTGGACACAGTTTCTGTGCATGTCGTAGAATTCCTTTACAACACCATCTTCCATAACACGATCAAAAGAAGTATCTATATAAAAGATTATCCAAAAGAATATCTATATAAAAGATTACTCACTACCACTGTTGCTTTTCAAGACATATAAGTTGAATTGTAGTATAGCTGAAATTTCAGGGAAATGTAGTGAAAAAATTCACTAAAAACGTGTAAATGATCTTTTAGTGCATCATTCCAATGATGAAGGGGCAAAGACTCCGCAGCCCAACTGCTAGGGTTCAAATCCTGGCTCCAGCGCTTACTAGCTGTGTGATCTTAGACAAGTTACTTAACTTCTCTGCACCTGAGTGGTCTCATCGGTAAAATGAGCATACTGACTGTGTTTCGCCTGTAGAGTCGTGAGAATTAAAAGCATCCATGCAAATTAAGTGCTCATAGCAGTGCTGGTCATATAGTAAGGCATGATACAAGTGTTAGCTGCTACTGCTGTTACCAGTTAAAGGAGAAATGGGTATTATTCAAACCTAATGGACTGCCCAGACACCCCCATGCCTGGTGCGGACTGCGATCTCAGAGGCTGACTTCTCCAGCAAATCTCTGAAGGGCCAGAAACGCAACCCAAAAGGGCAGGGTGTCGCTACCTTGGGAGAAGGGAAAGACTTGGCAGCTAAATTCATTGCTCACCTTTCCTCCTATGGCAGCGACTCCAGGGAGCCTTTGTGTAAATGCTCTGTACCTTTGCCACAGGCTCTTTTCTCGTAACAGTGTCACGCCAGCCACCTGGCATTCACTCCCTCCCCTCTGCTGCCTCAAGCCCCCGCCCTCACGCTTGTTTCCTGGGGTTTCACTTCCCCATAAAGAGTTGGGACATCCGCTTCTGCCTCCAGCCCTGATGTTTAAGGAGTTAAGGGCTAAGGGAAACATTTCCTGTGGCAGACCCCCCAGGCTTCACCAAGGAAACGAAACCATAGCCCCTGATTTTCTTGGAAAGAGCAGGAGCAGGTAGTCTGAGTGTGGTGTGTGCCCGGGCTGGGAATCAGAACTGCACCGCCTGCCTGTCTGGTCTCTTGCACAAACTAAGTCAAACTAAATTACTTTTCAGAGAACATATTCCCATAAAATGGAGCAACATACATTTGACCTCCCTGCACGTTTGTGAGGGTCCATATGCATTACAACTAGCACTTTCTGGGCACCTGCTCTACTATATGATTCCTTGGTATTGCACCAACAAACTGGATAGCTTTATTTAGGGCACCTGGGTGGCTCAGTCGGTTAAGTATCTGACTCTTGACTTTCAGTTCAGGGCATTATCTCGCAGTTCGTGAGTTCAGGCCCCACATCAGGCTCTGTGCTGACAGCATGGAACCTGCTTGGGGTTCTGTCTCCCTCTCTCTGTCCCTTCCCTGCTGGCTCTCTATCTCTCTCTCAAAGAAAAATAAGCTTTAAAAAAATTTTTTAAAAAGACGGGTCTTATCCCTTCCAATTTTCAAATGAACACTGTAAGATCCAGAGAGGTTAAGTAATTTACCCAAGGCCACACAGCTCATTAGTATCAGAGCCAGGATTAAATGAAGCTTTATCTGACCTCCAAGCTCATTATCTTTCCATGGTGCTCTTCTGCTTGTCCAAGGAAACAAAATGCATGTGAAAAGATGTCAAACCCTGTAATAATAATGTAATAATAAATGCATAATAAAAGGTACTCTGGGAGTTGAAGACCCTGTTAACTGAACACTGAAAGGCCTTGTTCTTTGAGGCATTTTGCTCAGGAAATAAGACACAAAAATCAGGGACTTAGGAAGACAAAAGTTGTTTCTTTTTTTTTTTTAATATTTTTATTTATTTTTAGGAGAGAGAGACAGAGACAGCGTGAGCAGGCGAGGGTCAGAGAGAGAAGGAGACACAGATTCTGAAACAGGCTCCAAGCTCTGAGCTGGCAGTCAGCACAGAGCCCGACGCGGGGCTCGAACCCACGAACCGCGAGATCATGACCTAAGCAAAAGTCGGACGCTTAACCGACTAAGCCACCCAGGCACCCCAACAAAAGGTGTTTCTATCCTCTTGACCCCAACTTTGTCTTTCCCCTAGAAGTATCTCCAAACCATCCTTGCCATAATTTCTCAAATTGTCTCAGGCCACTAACAAACATTGGCTTTCTCTAACCTGAAAGAGGCATAAACGATACCAAGAAATACCAATTCTACCAAGAAATAAAAGAATCCAGGGGTGCTTGGGTGGCTCAGTCAGTTAAGTGTCCGACTTCAGCTCAGGTCATAATCTCACAGTTAGTGGGTTCGAGCCCCATATCAGGCTCTGTGCTGACAGCTCAGAGCCTGGAGCCTGCTTCATAGTCTGTGTCTCCCTCTCTCTCTCTCTCCCTCCCCTGCTTGTGCTCTGTCTCTGTCTCTCTCTCAAAAATAAATAAAACATTTAAAAAAAAATCTGGATGCTGGAAAAATAAAGACATGTATGAAAAGTATCAGTGTTTGGAAGCAGGCTACCAAAGAGAACAGAAATAAAGTGGAAGCTTCATTGTCTGCCTAGAAGGTCCAAGGTGTGTGTTAGGAGCTGATGTGTTTCCCGGACTTCCTAATCCCCAGTAGCTCCACATGTGACTGTATTTGGAGATAGGATCACTAACGAGGCAGTTAGGGTTAAATAAGATCATTGAGATGGGCCTAATCCAGTGTGACGGTGTCCTTATCAGATGACATCAGGACACAGACACACAGAAGGAAGAGTTCGTGAAGGTACACGAAGACCCAGGGAGAAGACGGCCAGCTACAGGCCAAGGAGAGAGGCCTCAGAACACACAGCCCTACCTGTACCTTGACCTCAGCCTTCCAGCCTCCAGAACTAGGAGGCTGTGTGATGAAGCCGCTCGCCTGGGGTACCTGTGATGGCAGCCGCACACTAATACAGTGTAGGGGTCATGGACAGGCTACCAAGGTCCACACTCGGTGACCACAGTCAGGAGTAGGAAATCCTTTTTGCATCATGACCCAAGTTACACACGCACATTTATCTTTTTTTATGTTTATTTTTTAGAGATAGGAGAGCGGGAGTGCCTGAGCAGGGGAGGGGCAGAGAGAGAGGCACAGAGCATCCAAAGCAGGCTTGAACTCTTGAACAGTGAGATCATGAACTGAACCAAAGTTGATGCTTAACCGACAGCCACCAGGGCGCCCTCTACAACATGCACATTTAAAATGGTGCTCTCTGATTTTCTCTTCTGTTTTTTCATTCTGTTCTTTGATATTCTTTTATTTAGAAATTGAGGGTGTGGCCTCCAGAAGTACTGACAGTGACCCTGGAATGGGTCACCAAGGCTGCCCAAGAAGCATTGCCCCAGGCCAGAGCTGCTGAGGGCCCCAGCATACTTCCTGGATGAGGGGCGATGAGCCTGTGTCACGTGAGGGCCAAGACACAGTCCTGAGAGAGTCAGTCAGGACACAGCCCTTCCCTTCATGGAGTTCAGAATGGGTTTTACCTTTCCCATGCAGGCAAGCTATGAAATGCAGATGTGTGGGCGCAAGCTGGAAGGGTGTCGTAGCAGATGATGACACTGGGTCTGTCTTGCTTTCTTTTTGCAACCTGATCTTGCTTCGAGGCTGTCCCACCCCACCTTGATGTGTGTGTGGTCTTAGTGTATGTCAGTGGTAACATCCCAAAGCACAGAACCAGAAAGGCCCAAATTCTATCTGTTTCCACCTCTGTCCCCAGAACCTGTCCCCAGGGCTTTGATTCCAGAGCAGGGGCCCAGGGACGGGGGTGCGGGGGGCACATCCATCACCATAACCGCTACTGCAGCCTGTTCCTTTGGGCTATGCCGTTTTCTGCTGCACATGGCATTTCCCTGAGCCCTGGAGAGCCCACTAATGGTCCGCTGTCTGGTTCCGTGGTTTGCAGCCAAGATGTCTGACGGATACTAACGCATATATATAAGTGGACTCCTTGCAAACTGTAGATCAGTGTCTCCCACCCCATCTCACAGCAACCGATTTCTGCGCTACAGGTTGCACCACAGAGTCTTCACATGGTGTCCCGAAGTTAATCTAGATTCACAACTGGCCACATGAAGGGCAAAAAAACTTTACAGTTGGCAGGGCCAGCTTTGCACCTTCCCTGCTTGTCTCAAAAAAACAGCGAGGTGTGCTCAAGCACCACTTCTGCTGTGCCAGGTGCTGTTGGCCAAGGTGCAAAGACTCGATTGCGTTAGTAAATGTGTGTGTTCATCCAGCACAGGGCAGGCAAATAAGAGCTCCATGGTCAAACATGGCAGAGTGCTTGTTTTTGTAAATAGAGTTTCACTGGATCATAGCCCGCCTGTCCATTTGCGTGTTGCCTCTGGCTGCCTTCCTGATGCAACAGCAGGGCTGAGTAGTTGCAACAGAGACAGCACAGCCTGCAAATCAAAAAATATTTACTGTCTGGCTCTTGGAAGAAAAGGATCACTGACTCCCAAACTAGAGCAGAAATCCCCAAACCAACCAAGGGAAGGGTTATATTCCTGAGGGTCCAGTTTCAGGGTCACTCACAGTTTCTTTTTGTTCATTTGTGTATACACACACACCTACACACACACACACATACACATTACACCCAGTACACACATGTATGTTTGTAAGAGTCAGGGGTATAGCTACTTAATTCGATCTCTGTATACACTACAGTGCAATCACTATTACAGATCACGTTACCATCCATCACCATACAGTTGGCCTTCTTCACACCATTTTGCCTACTCCCCACCCTCCTCCTCTTCTGGTACCCACTAGTCTTTTCTCTGTCTTAGAATTTAATTTTTTTTTTTTAGATTCCACATATGAGTGAAATATGGTATTTGTCTTTTTCTACCTGACTTATTTTACTTAAGAGAATACTCTCAAGTTCCATGTAGTCACAAATGGTAAGACTTCCTTTTTAGGGTTGAGTAATATTCCATAATAAATCACATCTTCTTTATCTGTTCATCTATTGATGAACACTTAGGTTGTTTCCATATCTTGGCTATTGTAGATAATGCTGTAGAGAACATAAAGCTGGATATCTTTTTGAATCAATGTTTTTGTGATCTTTGGATAAATATCCAGAAGTGGAATAGGTGGGTCGTATGACAGTTTTGTTCTTAAGTGTTTTGAGGAGCCTCCATAGTGTTTTCCATAGTGGCTGCACTACTTTACAATCGCACCAGCAGTGCATGAGGGTTCCCTTTTCCCTGTCCTCACCAACGCTTGTTATTTCTTGTCTTTTTTATAAGCCATTCTAACAGGTGTTAGGTGATACCTCAATTGTGGTTCTGATTTGCATTTCCTTAATAATTACTGATGTTGTGCATCTTTTCAAGTGCCTTTTGGCCATGTCTCTTTTTTGGAGAAATGTCTGTTCAGATCCTCTATGCACGTTTCAATCAGTGTTTTTTTGTTGTTATCTGAATTCATTGTATATTTTGGACATTAACCCTTTATCAGATAATATGCTTTGCAAATATCTTCTCCCATTTGCAAGTTGCCTTTTCATGTTGCCGATGCTTTCCTTTACTAAGCAGAAGACTTTAATTTTTTTTGTTTTATTTTAATTTTTTAATGTTTATTTTTGAAAGAGGGAGACAGAGTGTGAGTGGAGGAGGGGCAGAGATAGACACACACACACAGAATCCAAAGCAGGCTCCAGGCTCTGAGCTGTCAGCACAGCACCCGACACAGGGCGCGAACCCATAAACTCTGAGATCATGACCTGAGCTGAAGTCAGATGCTTAACCAACTGAGCTACCCAGGTGCCCCAAGCAGAAGCTTTGTAGTTTGACGTAGTCCAACTTGTTTATTTTTCCTTTTGTTTTCCTTGCCTTTGGAGTCAGACTCACAAAGAACTCACTAAGGCTCATGTCAAGGAGTTTACCACGTTTGTTTTCTGCTAGGAATTTTATAGTTTCAGGTCTTACATTTAAGTCTTGAATCCATTTTGAGTTAACTCTTGTGTGTAAGAAAGTGGCCCAGTTTTATTTTTTTGCATGTCGCTGTCCAGTTTTCCCAGCACCATTTGTTCAAGAGACTGTCTTTTCCCCATTGTATGGTTTTGGCTCCTTTGCATAGATTAATTATCCATGTACGTGTTTTTCTTTCTGGGATCCCAATCTTTTCCTTTCATCTGTGTGTTATGTTTGTACCAATACCATACTGTTTTGATTTGTATAGTTTTGCATTATAGTTTAAATTAGGGAGAGTGATACCTCCAGCTTTGTTCTTCATCCTTAAGATTGCTTGGCTATTTGGGATCGTTTGTGATTCCATACAAATTTTGAATTATTTCTTCTAGTCTGTGAAATATGCCATTTGAATTTTGATAAGTAGTGCACTGAATCTGGTAGATTGCTTTGGGTAGTGTGGATATTTTATTTTATTTTATTTTTAATAGTTTTTATTTATTTTTGAGAGAGAGATAGAGACAGCATGAGCAGGGGAGGGTCAGAGAGGGGAGACACAGAGTCCGAAGACATCCTCCAGGCTCTGAGCTAGCTGTCAGCACAGAGACCGATGTAGGGCTCGAACCCACGAACTGCAAGATCCTGACCTGAGCTGAAGTTGAACGCTCAAACAACTGAGCCACCGAGGCGCCCCCAGGGTGGACATTTTAATAATATTAATTCTTCCAATCCATGAGCACAAATTATCTTTCCATTTATTTAAATGTTCAATTTCTTTCATCAGTGTTTTATAGATTATAGTGTTCAGTTTTCACTTCTTTGGTTAAAAGAGGTATTTATTCTTTTTATTCTTTTTGATGCAATTATAAATGGGATTGTTTTCTTTCTTTTTTTAAAGTTTATTTTTATTTCTTTTCAGACATAACAAGCAGGGGCAGGCGGGAGAGAGAGGAAGACAGAATCGCAGCAGGCTTCACACTGTCAGTACAGAGCCTGTTGTGGGGCTTGAACTCACAAACCATGAGATCATGACCTGAGCTGAAATCAAGAGTCAGGCACTTAATCAACTGAGCCACCCAGGCACCAAGTGGGATTGTTTTCTTAATTTCTCTTTCAGATGTTTCATTATTTGTGTATGGAAATGCCACAGATTTCTGTATATTGATTTTATATCCTGCAACTTTACTGAATTTATTTATTAGTCCTAATAGTTTTTTGGTGGATTCTTTAGGGTTTTCTTTGTCTGGGTATCATGTCATTTGGAAATATTGGCAATTTACTTCTTTGATTCCAACTTAACTGCCTTTTATTTCTTTTTCTTGCCTGATTGCTATGGCTAGGACTTCTAGTATTATGCTGATTAAAGTGGCAAGAGTGAGCATTCTTATCTTGTTCCTGTTTTTAAAGCAAAAGCTTTCAGCTTTTTCATGATTGAGTTTGATGTCATATATGGCCTTTATGGTGTTGAGGTTTGTTCCCTTTATACCCACTTTGTTGAGAGTTTTTACCACAAATCGATGTTGAATTTTGTCAAATGATTTTTCTGCATCTATTGACATGACCATATGATTTTACTCTTTCATTTTGTTAATGTTATGTATCACATTTATTGATTTGCCAATATTAAACCATTCTTGTTAGACCCTGGGATAAATCCCACTTGATTGTGGCATATGTGCCTTCTAATGTATTGTTGAATTCGATTCACTAATATTTTGTTGAGGATTTTCAACTCTATGTTCATGAAGGATATTAGCTTGTAATTTCCTTTTTTTTTTTCTTTGCTGCTGCCTTTGTCTTTGTCTGGTTTTGGTATCAGGGTAATGCTATAAAATGTGTTTGGAAGATATCCCTCCTCTTCAACTTTTTTTTTAAGAGAGAGAGAGCGAGCACAAGTAGGGGAAATGGCCAGAGGGAGAGAGAATCTTCAGTGGCTGCATCCTCAACATGGAGCCCAACATGGGGCTCGATCCCATGACCCTGGGATCATGACCTGAGCTGAAATCCAGATTCAGGCTCTCAATTGACTGAGCATACCAGGCGCCCCTCCTCTTCAACTTGTTGGCAGACTTTGAGAAGGACAGGTATTACATCTTTTTTGAATATTTAGTAGAATTTGCCAGTGAAGCCATCTGGTCCTGGACTTTTGTTTGTTGAGAGACTTTTGTTTACTGCTTCAAACTCCTTACTAGTAATAGCTCTATTCAGCTTTTCAATTTCTTCATGATTCCATCTAGAAAGATTATATGTTTTCTAGGAACCTATGCATTCCTTCCAGGATGTCTGGCTTGTTGGTGTATAATTGGTTGTGGTGGTCTTTTATGATCCTTTGTCTTTCTGTGGTATTGGTTATAACTTTTACTTTTTCATGTCTGATTTTGCTTATTTTTTAAAAATGTTTTATTTCTTTCTGAGAGAGAGAGAGACAGCGTGTGAGGGGAGGGGCAGAGAGAGAGGGAGATACAGAATCTGAAGCAGGCTCCAGGCTCTGAGCTGTCAGCACAGAGCCTGATGCGGGGCTCCAACCCACAAACTGTGAGATCATGACCTAAGCCGAAGTCAGACGCTTAACTGACTGAGCCACCAGGTGCCCCTGATTTTGTTTATTTAAGCTTTCTCTCTTTTATTCTTGGTTAGTCTACCTAGACTTTTCAAAGGATCAGCTCTTAGTTTCATTGATATTTTCTATTGTCATTTTAATCTGTATTTCCTTTATTTCTGCTCTGATCTTTATTGTTTCGTTCCTTCTACTAATTTTGGGCTTTTTCTTCTTATAGTTCCTTTGAATGTAAAGTGATATTGCTTATTCGAGATATTTCTTGTTTTGAAGTAGGCCTATATTTCTGTGATCTTCCCTCGTAGAATCACTTTTGCTGCCTCTTACAAATTTTGGTATGTTGTATTTCTGTTTTCATTTGTCTCTAGGTATTTTTTCATTTTTCCTTTGATTTTTTGATGACCCATTGGTTGTTCAGTAGCGTGTTGTTTAATGTCCACATTTTTGTGGGTTTTCCTGTTTTCTTTTTGTAATTAACTTTTAGTTTCATACCATCGTGGGTTGGAAAAGAAACTTGATATGATTTTAATGTTCTTGAATTTAGACTTGTTTTGTGTCCTAACATGTGCTCTAACTTAGAGAATGTTCCATGTTCCCTGCTGCTTTGGGGTGGAATGTTTTGTATGTAAGTTAATCTGGCCTAATGTGTCAGTTATGGCCATTGTTGCCTTATTGATCTTTTTCTCTGGATGATGTGTCCAGTACTCACCTACCTGTGTGAAGGTGCCTGAGAATTACCCTGAGTTAGCTACCAGGGAGGGAGAGCAGGGGGGTATGCTGCTCTGGAAATAGTGAACATGGACTGAGCCAGCCTGAATAACCCAGGCCCCAACCTGCCAATGGGACCAGCCTTTCCTTAGGAGACTTCTGGAGTCTGGCCACTTTCCTGGGGTGCTTCCAGTGAGCCTGATGAGGTACCCACTGCTCAGGAACTTCACAAAGTGTCAAGAAGTGCCACATTCCTGTCTGCACAATGCCTAATTAATCATGCCCTTGCTACGTATTTCAAACATCACCCCTGCACAAACCTTTGTCCCCACCTTCTTTCTCTCCTACCTTCCAGGACACATATCAGCACCCCTCAGTGGGTTTAGGACTTGATATCACCTTCTATTTCTATTAAAATCCCGGAGGCTGAGAATTACAACATGAGGGTCAGGCATGCAATGAATGAGAAGGAAAAGTAAGCTTAATCTCTCAAGACATTCAAGCCATGTATGGCTATTTGAAATCTTTTCTACAGTCTTTATTGAAGGAATGTGTAGGACTAAGAAGAGACCAGCATTTAGTAGGCCAGTCACAGAAAGCCTCTAAAGATAAGAAAAATCCTCAATCTCATTATTATCAAATAAATGCAAATTCTAATCATCTTTTAGATATTGCTCTTTTATTAGGTCATGAAAAATTAAAAGGATTTAGACCATCGAATGCTGGCAGAGTGCAAAGAAATAGGCACAGTGAGAGCCTCTCTGAAATGGGATGACCCTTTAGAGCTGCCTTAAGTTGGGCTAAGTCTCAGCCTTCATACCGCCAACACTGTACCAGGCAATGGACATAAGGAAGGGACATGACCTCGGCCGAGGCAGTTCTGCGGCCAAGGCCCATCCTGGGGGCTGAGAGGGCTGACAGCTGAAGGACATCTGCAGACAGCACTTCCAACATTGGGATACATATTTTTTATTCCCAAAAGGGATCTGAGCTGTGCAGCAGTGCCCTGGGTAGTATATCTACTGTGTAACCCCTACTATCACCCTAGAAGACAGTCATAATTGTGGCTACTTTTCTTTTTAATTTTTTTTTAAAATTTATTTCTGAGAGAGAGAGACAGCATGAGCAGGGGAGGGTCAGAGAAAGAGGGAGACAGAATCTGAAGCAGGCTCCAGGCTCTGAGCTAGCTGTCAGCGCAGAGCCCGACGTGGGGCTCGAATTCACAAATTGTGAGATCATGACCTGAGCCAAAGTCGGACGCTTAACCGACTGAGCCACCCAGGTGTCCCTAATTGTGGCTACTTTAGCGATGAGGAGAGACAGGCTCAGGGAGGTTAACTTGCTAGGAAGTGGGAGAGCCAGAATCCCAAAGCCCTACCTCTACCTGTGAATCGCCCCCTCCTCCAAAGCACCCGAGAGGACCGTCTGTCTTCAGGGAGGGGGGACACCAGAATTACTGCTTCCGTGTTTCATTTGCAAGGTGTTCCTCCTTCGAGTCAACCCAAAATCTTCCCTGCTGTATCAGCATCGTCCTGCTTAAGCAATAAACACAGAAAACAGCTTTTCAACTTACCATCACCCCCTTCTTAACACCAGCTCATTTTTTTTTTCACATCTCTAATCCTCTAGCTTAAATTTAACTGTCTTCAAAATGGGCTCTTGACTGAGTCCTTGTGAAGTCATAGTTAACATTCAGTTATCCTTAGAAGTATGCGCTCAGAGGGGCGCCTGGATGGCTCAGTCAGTTAAGCATCCGACTTCGGCTCAGGTCATGATCTCAGTGGTTCGTGAGCCCCACGTTGGGCTCTGTGCTGACAGCATAGAGCCTGCTTGGGATTCTCTCTCTCTCCCTCTCTCTCTCTCTCTGCCCCTCCCCTACTCATGTTCTTTCTCTGTCTCGAAATAAATAAACTTTTAAAAATGCATAAGAGGGGCGCCTGGGTGGCTCAGTCAGTTAAGTGTCCGACTTCGGCTCAGGTCATGATCTCACGGTTTGTGGGTTCGAGCCCCGCGTCGGGCGCTGTGCGGACAGCCAGCTCAGAGCCTGGAGCCTGTTTCTGATTCTGTATCTCCCTCTCTCTCTGACCCTCCCCTGCTCACGCTGTCTCTCTCTAATATAAATAAAAAAACCTTTTTAAAAAAAAAAATAAATTAAAAAAATGCATAAGAAAATAACAAATTGTGTTGTCTGGTTTTTCTACTGAAGTTTATTCTTTCAGATTTATTTTAAATGTGAAATGAGTTTGAAAAGTGTTTTGTGGAACAGTGCTCCATACGTGCTATTTACACGGATATTTCTTATGTACATTTTATGTCCAAGTATTCTGTGATCCAGTTTCCTTAAACCCTGTCAGCGATAGTTTTGCCTTCTCCATTTTCCAGCTGGACCTGAGTTTACACCACGTGTCTTCACAAAACAACTGACAAAAACAGTGGAACTAGGTTTAAGAAAATTTGTGTTTAAATTTGTGTGTTTCAGCTGCCTTACTCAAAAAAATACATAGCAGATGAAGTTACCTCTGTCTTCATTCTTTAGGAATAGAGAAAAGAACTTAGAAAGATCCAGCCTAGTTTTGTTTTTGTTTTTGTTTTTAAAGTTTATTTTGAGGGAGACAGAGAGAGTGCACGCCGAAGGGGCAGAGAGGGAGGGAGAGCGAGTCACAAGCAGGCTTTATACCATCAGCAAGGAGGCTGATGTAGGGTTTGACTCATGACCTGGGCCAACACCAAGAGTCCGATGCTCAAGAGACTTGAGCCCCCCAGGCATCCCCAGCCTAGTTTTTGTTTTAAGGAGGCTTGTTGGGTTGGAGAAGTCATGGAAGGAATCTGGTGTCCAGGCACGAGCGTCCACCCTTATTTTCACTCCACGCTGCCCTTCATTAAATGTGCCTGTGTTAGACATTGTTTTCAATTTGCTAAGTCTCTCATGACATGAAATTGGTGGCAGTGGGTTTTCCAGAAGAGGTATGCAAAACCAGCATACCCTGAGCTTCAAAGCATTTCATTCTGATTGATCAAAGAGCTAAATAAATGAAAGAAACTGATTTAATACATTTAAACTAGACATCAATCACCTTTATTAGTTGCAACCCTAAGTTAGTTTTCCTTAAAACAGTAGTATGTCATTGTTACTATTCATTCATCCATCAAAGCAACACCACTGTGTGCAGAATTAATCATATGCCCCAAAGTAGCTGATGTGTGCATTGTGATTTTGTTAACAAATGATGGAAAAGATTACAACAGTTTATTAGTAAAACATTCTCCTTAGGCACCTTGATTAATTGTGCTTTTCTCTCAAAGGGCTATTTCAAAGGTTGGTCCTCTCTCCTTTCACGAGCCGTGCTCTGAATCTAAATATATCCTGTAAATAAAGCCAAACCCAATCAGTTAATGGAACCCTGAGAATCTGTTTGTTCAGCACAAGACAAAGTAGATTTCTAGCATGTACAAATGGTGTCATAGAAAAAAAACCTCGACAGGGGCAAATGGGTGGCTCAGTCGGTTAAGCGTCCTACTTCAGCTCAGGTCATGATCTCACAGTTCGTGGGTTCAGGCCCCGCGTCAGACTCTGTCCTGACAGCTAGCTCGGAGCCTGGAGCCTATTTTGGATTCTGTGTCTCCCTCTTTTTCTGACCCTCCCCTGTTCATGCTGCCCCGCTGTCTCAGAAAGAAAACATTAAAAATTAAAAAAAAGAAAGAAAGAGAAAAAACCTCGACAGTAGTCTTATCAGTTAGTAAATAAACACATTCTAAGACTCCAAATAATTTACTTGCCAACATCTAAAACAGTGTTGAAGAAACTGAGAGAACAGAGTCCCCAAACGGTTAGCCTGTGTTATTTCGTGCTCCTCTTGTCTATAGGGATCGTGGACTGGCTGAGCATGGTGTTTGGTCACAATGCCCAACACGCCCCATTGTGCTGCCCCGTTTAGAGTGATCTGCTTCTAAGTGAAAATAATGTCATGAGTTACAGGTTTATTTGTTTTATTCATTGTTCTTAATAAAACAATTCCATCTTTCTTATTGCTTATTTTTGAGCAAACTGCAAGGTATGATGGGAAGAATGATTGTGGAATTTCACCTGACTCCAAAATCCAGCTCTGTTTTCAGGTCAGTTAGGCCGACCTCTTGGACTTTTAAGTTTCTCATTAACAGTATAGAGCCAAGGGCACCTGGGTGGCTCAGTTGGTTGAGCATCCGACTTCGGCTCAGGTCATGATCTGGTGGTTCATGAGTTTGAGCCCCGTGTTGGGCTCTGTGCCAACAGCTCAGAGCCTGGAGCTGGCTTCAGATCTGTGTCTCCCAATCTCTCTGCCCCTCCCCTGCTTGCGCCCTGTCTCTCTCTCTCAAAAATAAACATTTATTAAACATTTTTTAAAATGAGCACGAAGGGACGCCTGGGTGGCTTAGTCGGTTAAGCGTCCGACTTTCACTTAGGTCATGATCTCGCGGTTCGTGGGTTCGAGCCCCGCGTCGGGCTCTGTGCTGACTGCCGGCTCAGAGCCTGGAGCCTGTTTCAATCTGTGACTCCCTCTCTCTCTGACCCTCCCCTGCTCACGCTGTCTCTCTCTCTCTCCTAGAAATAAATAAAACATTAAAAAAAAAAAATTAAAAAAAAATGAGCATGGAGTCAGGGGTGCCTGGATGGCTCAGTTGGTTGAGCATCTGACTTTGGCTTAGGTCATGATCTCATGGTTTGTGGGTTCAGACCCCACATCAGACTCATTGCTGTCAGCCTGGAGCCTGCTAGGATCCTCTGTCCCCTTCTCTTTGCCCCTTCCTGCTTGCTTGCTCTATCTCTCAAAAATAAATATATAAATAGGGCGCAGTCGGTTAACCCTCCAGTTCTTGATTTCGGCCCTGGTCATGACCTCACAGTTTCATGAGTCCCAGCCCCACATGGGCTGTGGGCTCACAGTGCGGAGCCTGCTTCAGAATCTCCCCCTCTCTCTGCACCTCCCTCGCTTGCAGTCTCTCTCTCTTTCTCTCTCTCAAAATAAGTAATCTTTTTAAAAAAATTATTAAAAATTATTTTTAAAAGGTTTTAAATAAAAAACATTTTTTAACTGCTACTTGCTAATGTTTAAAAAATAAAATAAAGCTCCGAGTGAAGCACAGAAGCCTCACTGGACAAAATATGATGCCTTTTAAAGCTTTTTAAGCACTGGACAGAGGGGAGAAGGACAAGACTTTCTGCGGTCTCCAAACGTGAAATTAGTGCCTTGTCAAGGGCCAAGGGAGAAGTAAGATTCTTAAACTGAGGAGTTTCAGAAGATGGGACTCCCAGAGCCACGGCTGGTCACTTAGCGTTGGTGTCCAGTGCCCTTCACAGGCCTGGAAGGCCCAGAGTCATCATCACACTCAGGCTGTTTGGGGCCATGTCACCCCCATGGGAGATGCATGCATTTACAATTAATGCACATTTAAAAATAGGATCAGCCTCTTGGTTCAGAGGCTAAAATGTACTTTGTCTAGAAAGCAAACATGTTTATTTTTTTTAATGTTTATTTATTTTTGAGAGAGAGACAGAGACAGAGCACAAGCTGGGGAGGGCAGAGAGATAGAGAGACACAGAATTAGAAACAGGCTCCAGGCTCTGAGCTGTCAGCACAGAGCCCGACATGAGGCTCAAACCCACAAACTGTAAGATCATGACCTGAGCTGAAGTCAAATGCTTAATTGACTGAGCCACCCAGGTGCCCCAAACATGTTTATTTGTTTGCCTTCACTATAATTTGTCCAGTGATGATCATCAGCATTGAATGTCCACTAGTTAAAAACGAGTAATTTACAAGTGATGTGTACTCATTCAGAGAGCATATGAAATGTGGTCTCATACCCCCTATCGATAAGCATCAATGATTTTTGATGTCTGTTCCACCCAAGCTGTGCCTCTCATGACACTCCAGATGCTAACTGACCCAAACAGAAACCTGCTTGAGAACTGCTTTCTGGGAGTCCAATAAGACTTCAATAATGTAAATCCAGTAAGAATTACATTAAGTGTAGATACTCCCTCCAAACCTTTCACTTTTCCTTACGTGCATTCAGAAGGTCACCTTTGTCCGTCACTTCCTCTCCTCCACTTCTGTTTTATGTTGCCTTTCCTGCCTGTCAGTTCTGGAACAGGACAGCCTGCCTACCAAAGGACATAAAGAAGCACGCAGTGCTCGGTTCCCCCCCAATGGGAAGCAAAAACAAACTGAAATTCCACTGTCCTTGTTAGCAGATCTCAGCAAGGCACTCTAAACAAAGCACTACTTCCAAAGGAAATCAGGTATGAGAATTATTAAGCATCTGAAGAAAAGGGAAAAATAAAAAAGATCTTACCTGTCATCTCATACAAACGTACCTGCAGGCTGGTGTCTTCTGGAATTTCGAATTGTTTCTGCATTATGCCTTTGAGATCCTTCTCAAAGCCTTCTTGACTGGTGCCTTTCACATCAATGTAGTGGCAGTCGGCACTGGCGAAATGGCAGGAAATTGTCTGTGCCAAGTGAGATGATTAATATTGGGGAAGAAAAAACATTCCACGAACACCAGCAACTAAAGAAGGAGACTTCTGGGGCGCCTGGGTGGCTTAGTCGGTTAAGCGTCCGACTTTCGCTTGGGTCATGATCTCACGGTTCGTGGGTTCGAGCCCCGCGTCGGGCTCTGTGCCGACTGCCAGCTCAGAGCCTGGAGCCTGTTTCAGTCTGTGACTCCCTCTCTCTCTGACCCTCCCCTGCTCACGCTGTCTCTCTCTCTCTCTCTCCTAGAAATAAATAAAACATTAAAAAAAAACTTAAAAAAAAAAAAGAAGACTTCTGAAGGGAAGTCTGATTTCTAGATTGAAAGCTATATCCTGTATTAATCTCTTCAGTGTTCAGTAGTTTTTTCCCCAAGTATAGTTAAAGGCTGATTGAGAAATTACAAGAGGTTTTTATGTTTTATCTTTATTTATTAATTTTTAAAAACTTTTTAAAAGTTTATTTCGAGAGGGAGAGAGAGAAAATGAGCTGGGGTGGGGCAGAGAGGGGGGCGGTCAGAGGATCTGAAGGGGGCTCTATGCTGACAGCAGAGAGCCCGAAGTGGGGCTCCGCCTCACAAACCATGCATGAGATGGTGCCCTGAGCTGAAGTTGGCTTAACCAACTGAACCACCCAGGGTCTCCTACAAGAGGTTGTAGCTACCTGTGATAATTGTTCTCAAAATGGGCAGGGAACACAATGACATGCTAAGGGGACTTTAATGTATTAGCATGTGATTTTTCTAAAGAGCAGATGTCCTCAGGTCCTCAAAAGGAATGTGTTCCAAAGTTACTTGGTCTCACAAGTTACTCAGCTGAGTCTGTGATGGGTTTTTATTTTAATGGCTACAGATCATGAAAGAAAAATACCTTGCAAAGGGAAATAATACACACACCCTCCCCTTTCAGATCAAAAGGACATGTGAAATCCAATAGCATTCACATATGGTACCCATCTTGTTTCCTTCTGAAGGTAAGATGAAGGTTACTTGGTTCTCCCCATTCTTGAAAAAGTTATAAACAGGAGCACCTGGGTGGCTCAGCTGGTTAAGCATGCAACTCCTGATCTTGGCTCAGGTCATGAACTCAGAGTTCATGGGATCAAGCCCCATGTCAGGCTCTGCACTGACAGCGAGGAGCCTGCTTCAGATTCTGTGTCTCCCTCTCTCTCTGCTCCTTCCCTGCTTGCACTCTGTGTATGTGTCTCCTTGTCAAAAATAAACATTAAAAATTTTTTAAAATAAAAACAAAAATAATAAATAAAATAATAATAAAATAAAGATTTTCTTTTTCTAAGTAATTTCTATTCTCTACACCCAACATGAGGCTCTAACTCACAACCCCAAAAACAAGAGTTACATGCTCCATTGACTGAGCCAGCCAGCTGCCCCTGATCTAGTCTCTATTTAAAATTTTGGCATTGTCTTCACCATGGATATTTTTGCAGTAACTTTGATTTTTTTAAATACTACATTAAATATCATTTAACTTGATTGTTGAGGGGTTTTTTTTCTTAGAACCTTCCCCTCATCCTTAAATTTTGCCCCAGAGGAGAGTGTCTTCTTGCCTCACACCCTCATCTTGGCCCTGGCACAAATATGAATGAATAGAAGATGACCATGACCTCAGGGAGACAATAGGGGTTGGTGTGACAAACTGAAAGACCTCACTCAGCCCCAAAGAAGCCCCCAATATTTAGTATCGAGACCTATGTTATCATGGGGGAAATGTGAATCCACTGTACTGTCAGATCTGCTGAATTTTCAAGAAGCAAGAAATCTGGGAATATGAGAAATGTTGCTCAGATTTTAATGTAAGCAATGGAATCATTAGGTTTAACACATTCTGGGGCTAAGGAATGAAAAATATGGCTGCCTGCTAAATTTGACTTTTGGGAAGTCAGTTCAGAAACTTGGTTTAGAATCGGACATATTTTTCCCAATAACAATGCTATTATAACTTTTCCTCTTATATAGTTATTATGAACTGTATACATTCCAAATTTTATTATTTTAGTACGTCAGCCATTATTTTTGCCTCCAAAAGTACAGGCTACGGGGCTACTAAGTAAGCTCTTTCCCTGAAGCAATACTGTGAATGTTCGTAATTCAGTACCAGAGGGATTGGAATCCTAAAGTCACTTGGCTTCTTACTGATATGAGCAAAAAGGCATGAGGTAGCAAATAGATTTCATGGTAAATAAACCAGACAAAAGGCCAGTTTAGGTAAAGGTCACAAATCTCATAAATTTTAACATATCTTGACATTTTTGTTTCTAATCTATTCATCTTGGAAAGTACAGGCATGTTGTTGCATACCTTCCGGTATCCTTGAGTTTTATTCAGACCAGATCCATGTATGAGCAAAGGATGAAAGAAAACAGTGTCTCCCTTCTCCATCACAAGGTGAACTCGGGGGCTGTTTTCATCATAGTCCTGGATCCCATAGTACATTATGTTAACCCCCCCCTGGAATGCAGAAGAGAACCCAAGTCAGTATTTGTAGACTAACTGATCCTAATTCCAAATCTTAAAACAATGTTTTGCTAAGAAAGGATATTCTGTCTCATCGTTAAAGCTCTTTATGTATACCGATAGGAAATCAAAACAATAAATTTTCCAATGAAGATGTATTCTCTAGGCAGACATACCTCCCACTGGGGATAAACGTGTGGCCTCAGGCAGCCTTTGTGTGTGCCTGGGAGCACAGACAGGCAGCCATTGTCCTGGGTCACCGGCTCCATGGCCGTCCACGCAGCAACAATCTTATTACTAGGTCTGAAGGGGAAATAGTGTAGATCTTGGTGCAAAGGATGACGGCTTGTCTTTTTGCCTGCAACGGAACCTACTGTTAAAAGATACTTGCATCTCAGAATTATTCTTCTTTGCCTGAACAAAACCAAACAAGAATCTGGAAGGGCCAATTGATTACTGCTGGTATAGCAGAATTTCTCAGCATGGCCATCTGCATTAGACTCTGGGGATAGCGTAAAAAGTGCAGACTCCGGGGTTCTAGCTTCCAAATCAGTTTCTCTCAGAGTGAGATCTTAGAAGCTACATTTTAGGGACGGCTGGGTGGCTCAGGTAGTTGAGCATCTGACTCTTGATCTTGGCTCAGATCATGATCCCAGGGCCATGGGATGCCAGGGTCAAGCAGGTGTGGAATCTGCTTGAGACTCTCTCTCTCCCCTACTCTGCCTCTCTCCCCCACGTGCTCTTTTTCTTTCTAAAATTAAAAAAAAAAATTTTTAATGTTTACTTATTTTTGAGAGAAAGAGAGAGAGGGAAGGGGAGGGGCAGAGAAAGAGAGACAGAAGATCCAAAGCAGGTGATGTGCTGACAGCAGAGAGCCTGTTGCAGGGCTCAAACTCACGAACCATGAGATCGTGACCTAGGCCGATGTCAGATGTTTAACTGACTGAGCCACCCAGGCACCCCCAGATGTAAGCTATCTTAAGACTTAAATAAAAATACATATATATTCACTTATCAAAGTTTAGCAGTTATATGCACAGCTATAGTTAGAATGCTTGAAACTTTTTTCTTTCTTCTCAACAGATAAGAGCCCCTTACCAGAATCTGGAGGTTTATTTATCAGCATTGTATGCATGGCCATAATATTGGGTCCAGTGAAACACTCCACATATTTCAGAATCTAAGAGAAAAGGGGGAACAAAGTCCCATGAGATACCAAATGCACAGGTGGGTGACACAAAGTCTAATGATCTAGAGAAGAACCAAGATGCCAACAGTGCAAACAATTATTTGGGATTTCACAACACTGCAAACAAAACATGAGCAACTGGAAATCTGCAACCGTCTGAATTAAACAGGCTTTTTTTGAGCCAGTTGGAAACTTAACCACTTTTTCTGCAAGAAAGATGGGAGTTTCTCTGAGATGTCAGCTGGGAGGAAGGACAGGAGTCCCCGTCTTTCAACTGAAGCGTCCGTAGTTGCCCGATGACGAGGCAGCTCCCTCTTCCCGTCACGGAGACTATTCACAGGAAGGGACCATACGGGGCGCCTGGCTGGCTCAGGCTGTAGCCCGTGCAACTCTTGATCTCAAGGTCATGAGTTCAAGCCCCACGTTGGGCCGAGAGTCTACTTTAAAGAAAAAAAAAAGGGGGACCATGAGAGGTCCCAACACATATGCAGCCGCAGGCACAGCCCAGAGGAAGGAAGGGAAGGACAGGAACTGGGGACCCTTCACAATCAGAGCACCGCCTACTCCACCGCTCCTTACTGAGGGCTAGGAACCAGACAGAGTGACAAGAAATGGGGGCATAGCGGGGAACGAGATGAGCAGGTCCCTGCCCTTGTCCTTGTCTGTATTCTGGTGGGAGGAGGTGAACAAATAATGACACGGGCACATGAGCCCATGACGCAGTTTATGAGAACACGTGACACGACGGCGGGATTAGGCCTGGGGTCGCGGCCTCCTGCATCTAACCCATGTGGGGAGGGGCACACAGCACAAGAGGCCCTGTGTGCCTCCGAGCTGCCAGGGACTTTATGCTTCCCCCATCAGACCTCACAACAACCCCGAAAAGTAGTGCCCCCATGAATGAATCATCCTTTAAAGTGAACGCCCCACACGTTTAAGCCTGGGGCTCAGAAACTGGCCTAGGTGGCCGTGCAAATGAAAAAGATGGTCTTCACTCTCCAATTTGTCCAGACTCCAAAAACTGAAGCATTCTCTAGCACTTTCTCACTATTTGATCTTCTGTATAACGGATACTGGCAGTCTGAGCATGAAATGCTCAAATCCTAGGAGTCAGGCCCCATATTTGTTTTATAAAGCATGTCACTCTTTGGTATTCCCTGAAATTTTTTTTTTTTAGTATTTATTTTTGAAGGAGAAGAAGACAGGGTGTGAGCCGGGGAAGGGCAGAGAGAGAGGGAGACAGAATCCGAAGCAGGCTCCAGGCTCTGAGCTGTCAGCACAGAGGCCTATGGGGGGCTCTAACTCATGAGCTGTGAGATCATGACCTGAGCTGAAGTCAGACGCCCAACCGACTACGCCATGCAGGTGCCCCTTTGGTATTCCCTTAGACCTGTATTTTCTTTTTTAAGTCATCTCCCAGCGTGGGGCTCAAACTCATGACCCCAGTTTCAAGAGTCACACGCTCTACTGACTAAGCCAGCCAGGTACCCCAGACCAGTATTTTCTAAACCTCAGACTCAAGAGCCATGTCACCATTTCTGTCATAGTTTATAGAACTGTTCAATATAGTTAGCCAGTAATTTTCTAAATTAACTCATGTCTTATCCTGATTAATAATATTCTTTTCTTATTGTTTATTTATTTTTGAGAGAGAGAGTGCACAAGTGAAGGAAGGGAGAGAGAGAGAGAACCCCAAGTAGGCCCAACGAAGGGCTTGATCCCACATACGTGAAACCATGACCTGAGCCAAAATCCAGAGTTGGACACTCAGCTGACTGAACCACCCAGGTGCCCCTTGATTTATCGTATTCTTGGGGCACCTGGGTGGCTCAGTTGGTTAAGCATCTGACTTTGGCTTAGCGTTTGACTTCTCTGCTGTCAGTGCAGAGCCCTTTGGATCCTCTGTCCCCCTCTCTCTCTGCCCCTCCCCTGCTTGTGCTCTCTCTCTCAAAAATAAAACAAAAATTTTTTTAATTTAATAATATTCTTGAAGTTGTAGGTTTGATGTGCTCATTATTTTCTCCAATGCACACCTAACTACTAAAATCATGCCTACCTCCCAAAACTCACTGCATGAAGCAGCAGGTGCCTGCTTCACACTTTAGAGAGGTGGAAACCTGGAAGTCCTGGTCGTGCTCAAACTACCACAAGTTGCCACTAATTTCAAGTTTTTCCTCCTTGATCCCAGCTCACAACTTCTCTTTCCAGAGCAGGACTTGACATTGAGAAGAATGGATGGTTCAGAGGGGCCACGCCCCATCTAGTCTCCAACCCAAAGGGCCTGGACATTGTAGGTGGCTTACCTGTACAGTCTTTTCTCATGAGGCAAATTTTCTTTTTTTTAAAGATTTTTTAAAAAATTTAATGTGTGTTTATTTTGAGAGAGAGAGTGTGTGTGTGAGCAAGGGAAGGGCAGAGAAAGAATCTCAACCAGGTTCTGCGCTGTCAGCACTGAGCTCAAAGTGGGGCTCAAACCTGCAAACCATGAGATCATGAGCTGAAATCTGAGTCAGACCCTTTACCAACTGAGCCAGCCAGGCATCCCCATGAGGCAAATTTTCTAACACCACTTGGGCTTATAATCTCTAACAAGTATTATACAAAGTGTCCTTTGAGGGGCGCCTGGGTGGCTTAGTCGGTTAACCGTCCGACTTTCGCTTAGGTCATGATCTCGCAGTTCGTGGGTTCAAGCCCCGCGTCGGGCTCTGTGCTGACTGCCGGCTCAGAGCCTGGAGCCTGCTTCAGATTCTGTGTCTCCCTCTCTCTCTGCCCCTCCCCTGCTCGCGCTGTCTCTCTCTCTCCTAGAAATAAATAAAACATTAAAAAAAAAATTAAAAAAAAGTGTCTTTTGAAAGCATTCTAAATAAATGATTCATAAGCTATGGTACCTTTATGTAACAGGATTCCAGGCAGTAGTTTAAAAGTATGATATAGCTCATGGCACCTTCCTGGTTCAGTCTGTAGATCTCTTGGGTGGTGAGCGTTAGCCCCACGTTGGGGGTAGAGATTACTTAAATAATTACAACTTTAAAAATAAACAAAGCAAAGCATGATATAGATTAGTAGATAAGTGATATAGAAAGATGTCTAAGATCTACTAGAAGTGGAAAAAGACACGGAGACAACCAGAACGTTCCCATGTTATAAAAGGGAAGATGTGCAGACGCACTTCATACCCATGAAAGAATTCCTGATGAATATAGCAAAAAGCTCAGCAGTAAGCGGGGTCAGGGAGTGGGAGCCTTTGTTTTTCATTTTGTGCCTGTCTGTACTACGTGCTATCTTCATCAATATTAGTTAAAGAGTAATAATTTTTTGGTTTTTCTTTATTTTTGAGAGCATGCAAGTGGGGAGGGGCAGAAAGAGGAGGCCAGAAGATCCGAGGCGGGCTCTGCACTGACAGCAGCGAGCCCAATGCAGGCCTTGAACTCACGAGCCGTGAGATCATGACCTGAGCCAAAGTCAGACGTTCAACCGACTGAGCCACCCAGGTGCCCTGAGTAATAATTAAAAAAAAAAAAGTTTAAATCTAAACATAAACTTAAACCTTTATGGACCAGATTCACAGAACAAAAAGCACAAAATCAATGGATGTATAGTGAATAGCCTCCGGGCTGTCACTCCGGCTGATAGGCCCATATTGAGATGGGGAGAGGGTGTCTCTAACACAGAGGTCCTGCCCTTCTCGACCAGTGATAATTACCAGACTCCAGAGCAGGCACTGCTGACTTTGGGGGCTGGGTAGATCATTATTTTGGGGGCAAGGAGACTATTTTATAGGATCCCTGGCCTCTGCCCATCAGAAGCCAGGAGCACACCCCCCCCAACCTGGCTGCAGGTACTGCCAAATGTCTGCCCATTCCAGGGGCGCCTGGGTGGCTCAGTCGGTTAAGCGTCCGACTTCGGCTCAGGTGATGATCTCAGGGCCCATGGGTTCGAGCCCCGCGTCAGGATCTGTGATGATGGCTCAGAGCCTGGAGCCTGCTTCGGATTCTGTCTCCTTGTTCCCTCTCTCTCTCTCTCTCTCTCTCTCTCTAAATAAATAAATAAATAAATAATAAAAAACACATCATATAAAAAAATTTAAAAAGCAGCAACTCCGGAGGCAAGCATGCAGGTGGGCTGTTAACTGAAAGAAAAAGAAAATGCAGGAAGGTCTCGAACCTCAGGGAGCGTGCAGTATCTGAAGAGCTCCTCATCCCCTTGGAAATCCTGGACCTTTGTAATCAAGTTTTCACTCCAAGTAAACTTTGATTTTTCAGTGGTTACATCTTTCATTATCATCATCCCTTCGACTTTCAGTTCCCCTTTGCAGATTCTTTCAAACTGGTTCCTGGAAGATTAAATTGGCAGAAGACATCATCACTGCAGGCTCCAAGCACCTGCCTGGCCCATTCTGTGGGAAGCTTCTCAAAGATGGAGGGGGTGGTTTCTGTGCGCCAGGTTGACCTCCAGTCCAGGGTGAGTAGTTCTGAGGACGGGTGGAGGCGGAGAAAAAGGCCAACTCAAAAGCCCTTGCCTCCCACTGTGAGACCAGAATCCAGTGCTGGAACTCAAATATATCTTAGCCTAACAGAACAGTGGGGAAAAATCTGATTTGGCAACATCTAGGTAATAATGGCAAACACTTCTCTCACACTTCCCATGGGCCAGGCCCCTTTTGAAGTACTCTCTGTGTATTTTGCCTTATTCAGTCCTCACAACACCACTAGGGCAGAAATACTATTACCATACCCATTTTACAGATGTGAAAACAGAGGCATGGAAAGTAAGTTGGCCCAGGACATACGACAGTAAGTAGTAGGGCCAAGATTAAAGCCAACCAGTCTGGCTCCAGAGTTCATGGTCCTAACCACTTCCTTGAGAACCAATCACCGAGAATGATCTGAACATGCACACGCTAATCTTATTCAGGTTCTCCTTGTATACATATAACATCTTTCTGTAAAAGAACAAAGAGTTACTGTACCTAAAGCGTGTAATATCAGCATCAGATACCAAATTTTTAATGACGAGAAACCCGTTTTCTTCATAAAATTTTCTCTGTTCTAGGCTTAGAACATCATTATCCTGAGTATACCTTAGGGAGAAAAAAAAATCTCAAATAAGTCCAACTTAAAATCCCAACCCAACAATATGTGTCAAGAACCTGAGAGATGTTCATACTTTTCCAACTGGCATTTCTATTTTTTATTTACTCTAAGAAAATAATCTAAACAGTTTTTAAAACATGTCTTTGGGCTTTTTTTTAAGGATTTTTTTTCTTTTTCTTTTTTTTTTTTTTTTAGTCATGTCTATACCTGTTGTGGGGCTCAAACTCATGACCCGGAGATCAAGAGTCATATCCTCTTCCAACTGAGCCAGCCAGGTGCCTCTAATCTGAGTATTTTTTAAAAAGGTTTAAATCCAAAGCATGAAATACTGTACCAAAAAATAGGAGAAAAATTAATTAATTATATCCACTTAATGAGATATGATTCAGGCATTAAAAATGAAGAGGGGGACGCCTGGCTGGCTCAGTCAGTGAAACGTCCAGCTTCGGTCCAGGTCATGATCTCACGGTTCGTGAGTTTGAGCCCCACACAGGGCTCTATCCTGGCAGCTCAGAGCCTGGAGCCTGCTTCAGATTCTGTCTCTGTATCTCATTCTGCTCCTCCCCTGCTCGCACACTGTCTCTCTCTCTCTCTCTCTCTCTCTCTCTCTCAAATATAAATAAACATTAAAAGTTCTTTTAAAAAATGAAGAGCATATAATAGGGATGCTTATTACAATAAAATATGGTTAGACTTGTGTAAAACCAAATTTTTTACTACCTGTAAAAAATGCAAAGAAATACAAAAAAAAAAAGTGATTGCCTCTACATAATGGATTTGTGGATGGTTTTTTCTTAATTCCTTTTGTTTCTGTGATTTAAAAAAAATTTTTTTAAATGTTTTATTTATTTCTAGGAGAGAGAGAGACAGCGTGAGCAGGGGAGGGTCAGAGAGAGAGGGAGTCACAGACCGAAACAGGCTCCAGGCTCTGAGCTGGCAGTCAGCACAGAGCCCGACGCGGGGCTCGAACCCACGAACCGCGAGATCATGACCCAAGCGAAAGTTGGACACTTAACCGACTAAGCCACCCAGGCGCCCCTGTGATTTAAAAATTTTTGTTCTGTAATGAATATGTATGGTTTTTCAGATGGGAAACAGGTTCAATAGATTTTATATTTTATATTGTCTAGATCATACATTCTCAGAGAAAGTCAAAGTGACAAAATCCAAATAAGTGTACAGCATATGCACAAACCCAAATCACCCAGTCCATTTTTGTAGATCAGAATTGTGGCTCTCTGAGGATCTTCTATGGAGATCAATGTCTTCCCCTACTAAGGTAATTTAAGATAAACCAAAGACACTAGCTAATAGAGCAATATGACCAGACTACAAGCTAACCTATATGAAGTATACCATGCCTGAATTTGAAGGGAAAAAATCAGATTATACATTTCTGATATATTTTTTCTCTTTTCCAAATTTTAAAGTATATATAAAAATTAAAGTCCAGGTCTTCACAATTTTCCACAGTTCTAATTAGAACAGGTCCTAGCAACAGAGGATTTGTATAATGAATTTTCACCAGGCAACATGATATATTGTATTTTATATCTTAGTTAGCACTAGAAAAAGCTTTATATACATTTTATGGTTAAAAATGAGAATTAGCTCTACTTACTGGAATTGTGGAGGATGGAAACTGGTTGAAGAAACAGCCCCTGAGGTGAAGTGAGCTATCTAGTATGTGAATTAAGGCAAATAAAATTAAATTTTTTTACCTTTATTTTTGAAAGAGAGCAGGGGAGAGGCAGAGAGAGAGAGAAAGAGAGAGACCATCCCAAGCAGGCTCTGCACTTCCAGCTCAGAGCCTAATGTGGGGCCCCAACTCATAAACCATGAGATCATGACCTGAGCTAAAATCAAGAGCCCAGCACTTAACCGACTGAGCCACCCAGGGGCCGCCATGTCTATTTAAATGGAAGAGAATAAAATGAAACCTGCATTAGCCATATTTCAAGCGCCCAACGGGGCACATGTGTCTAGCAGCTACTAACTATACTGGACAGTGCTGGTATACACGATCATTCCCACCAACACGGAAAGTTGTATTGGACAGGGCGGCCCACTGGGGGGCCTAACCACGTCCGGTAAGGAAAAATCCCAGGCAGTGTTTTTTCCACACGCTTCCAAAAGTTACCCCCTGCATGAGGACACTGAATCTGAGCAGGAGAAACAATTCTCTAAAGCAGTTGGAGGGGGCGCCTGGGTGGCTCAGTCGGTTGAGCCTCCAACTTCCGCTCAGGTCATGATCCTGCAGTTCACAAGCTCGAGCCCTGTGTTAGGCCCTGTGCAGACAGCTCGGAGCCAGGAGCCTGCCTGGGATTCTGTGTCTTCCTCTCTCTCTGCCCCTTCTCCACTTGTGCATGCATAAACATTAAAAAATTTAAAATTATAAAGCAGTTGGATTTGCGTGTCACAGAGTGACATCGTCCTGGAACCAGCCCCGGCNGAGGGAGGCGCGGAGGCCCCACCTGCGGAGGCCGGGTGTCCGGCCAGAGGGCCCTGCCGCCTGCCGCCCTCCCGCGCGCCGGGCTTGACTGCTGGCCCCTCTGCGCTCTCCCGTGTGCGGGGCCACCCGGCTTCGCGTTTCCCGGGCTCCGGGCGGCCGGGTCACGAGCGGCCAAGTGCAGAAAATGCCGAAGCAACTGAGAGCAGGCCCCTCAGTAAGGACCTCCAGCCTCCCTTCCCGCACAGCAGGGAAACGCGAGGCCCCGGGAGGCCCCGGAATGGCGGAGCGGCCCCCAGCAGCCACCGAGGCCGGCGCGGCCAGGCTCCAGCCGAGCGGAGGCCCCCTCGGCCCCGGCGCCCGGAAGGGCTGTGACCGTGACGGGGACGCGGGCGCGGAGGAAGGGGAAGAGCCCTGGAGACCGCAGCCCTTGCAGCCCAAAGGATACTGCGGCCCTGGCGGAGGGTCTCCCGAGGTGTCCCAGCAGGGTGCGCAGGCGGGCGGCCGCGCGGCTCTGCTCCATGGCTCCGGCGAGCGGACGAGGGAGCCCGGCCTCGGCCCCGACTCCGACTCCCGGCTGCTGCGACTCCCGGGAAGCGCCGCCCCTCCCGCCCCGCCTGCGCGGCGAAACCCCTACCTCCCAGGCCCACTCGCTCGGCGACCGCACGGTGCGGACTTGCTGCCCACACGCCCCGCTCCTAAGCGATCACAAAGGTCATCCCTGCCGCACAGAACAGGAAAGCGAGTTTTGAAGGCCTCAGTGAGGGGGTTAAGGTCGTCCAATGACAAAGGAGCCAGAACATGATCCAGAACATACCCACATTCCCAAGTGCATAGTTTCTGGTCTTCTTTCATGTGACCGTGACTTTCACTATGCTGCTGAAGGAGTAATTCACGTGTTCGGCCCTGGAAGTACGTTATTCGAAAGGGGCGTTTAATATGTTGGGAATCCAGTCTGAAATATTAGAAACATATAAATTTTTTTAAAAGGTACATGAAATAAATGACTCTGTGTAACGTCTGATCCGCCAGGTCTAGTATTATTTTAAATTTCCTAAAGAACTAAAAATTCTTGGAGCGCGCGGTTGGCTAGGTCGGTTAAGTGTCTGACTTTGGCTCATGTCATGATCTCACGGTTCGTGGGTTCGAGTTCCGAGTTGGGCTCTGAGCCCAGAGCCTGCTTCACATTCTGTGTCTCCCTCTCTCTCTGACACTCTCCTGCTCCCGCTGTCTCTCTCTCTCTCAGAAATTTTTTAAAAAACACACATAAAAAAAGAACTAGAAATTATTGTCCTTTCTTCCCTCCTTCCTTCCGTTCTTTTTTCTTTTCTTTCCTTTTCTGTTCCTTTTTTCCCTCCCTCCCTCTCTCCTTTTTCTTTCTTCCTTCCTTTCTTCCTTCCTTCCTTCCTTTCTTTCTTTCTTTCTTTCTTTCTTTCTTTCTTTCTTTCTTTCTTTCCTTCCTTCCTTCCTTCCTTCCTTCCTTCCTTCCTTTCTTTCTTTCTTTCTATTCAATTGCTTTGGGGATAAGTCCCCGTGATACAGCCACCATCATCAAGATCATAAACACCCATCACCTCTCCCACATTCTTTAGCTCAGTATTTTTGGTGTTTATGGTAAGAACACAACATGAGATCTTCTCTCTAAGCAAATGTGAAGTATATAACACGGCACTGTTAGCTATAGACACTGTGCTGTATTGTAGGTCTCCAAAACTATGTAGTAGTATCACTACTGAAACTATGTACCTTAAACCATCACCTCTCCATGCCCCTTCTGTAACCCCTGGTGACCACCATTCTCTCTGCTTCTATGAGTTTAACTCTTAAACTCCTCCTAGAAGTGGTATCAGTAGTATTAGCCCTTCTGTGACTGGCTTAGTTCACTTACCATAATGCCCGCAAACTGCGTCCATGTAGTTACAATGGCAGGATCTCCTTCCTTATTAAGGTTGCATCATATTCCATTGTATGTGGAAACCACATTTTCTTTATCCATTCATTTGTTGAACAGACACGTAGGTTGTTTCCATATCTTGGCTATTGTGAATGCTGCATTGAACATTAAAGTGTCGATGTCTCTTCCAAATCTCATTTCATTCCTTTGGATATATACCCAGAAGTGGGATTGCTGGATCCTGTGGTAGTTCTATTTTTAATTTTTTTTTGAGGAACTTCCATACTGATTTCCATAATGGTCATAAGAACTAGAATTCTTTCTGTAAGATCTTTTCCATCCACAGTCTGCAGATGAATGACATAGCATCTCATTGTTTCTTTTTTCTCTCTCCTTTTTCTCATTGTTTCTTTGTCTTAAAGTTACTTCCAGAATCTCTCACCCTATAAACATGTTATCATTTCTTTTTTATTTTTATCTTTTTGAGTGAGAGAGAGAGAGAGAGACTGAGTGCAAGCAGGGGAGGGGGAAAGAAAGAGGAAGAGAAGGAGGGAGAGAGAGAGAATCCCAAGCAGGCTGTGCACTGTCAGCGTGGAACCCAACACCAGGCTCAAACTCATGAACTGCAAGATCATGACCTGAGTTGAAACCGAGAGCCAGACAGATGCTCAACTGACTGAGCCACCGACACTCAACATGTTATCATTTCCTAAGTGATATATTTATATAATGTGGTGAATCTGCCATACTCAGGGAGAAAAGCAGGTCTGGACTCAGAATTATTAGCTGCTACCTGTTTCCTCTCAGGTAGGGAGGAGAAAGCATCCAAAGCAAAGCTTGCTCTGTGACCTTCATCTTTGTAGTCTCTCTCTTTTTCCATAACTCCTTCTTACTAAGACTCCCAGATTTTTTTTAGGCTAACAGAAATGTCTTTGGCCTTCCCTCATTAGCTCTTAGCCTCATCCCCCACAAATTGATCATCACAGGGCGGGAACCTGGCCCTGAAATCGTCAATTAGATTTCCAGGAGTTTTCAGAAGAGACAGTTATGTTTAGCATAGTTTAAAATGAAGTATTTGGCCTTTGGCAGGTACAGGAAAGAGAATCTCTTCTCTTTCTGCTTCTGAGAGAAACGATCAGAATGGGTATGAGTGAATAGGTGTCTCCTTACTGCCCTCGCCTGGTGGAAAGTGAGCACTGCTAGAAGGACGAAAATGTAAATTAAGTTTACCCTAACACAGATTCTTTATAGGTCAAGGCCTTTACCTTCACAGGTCCTGAAAGGTACTGGCTTTCCTGACCATTGGGAAATACAGTGAGGTGACTCCACCTACACCTGTAGTTTTAATGGTCCCCCCAAATACCCTCGTTTTACAAGTGTGTGAAATTCCCTGCCCTACCCTAAGGCATTCACAACGGGTGTGTTTAAAGTTTATGGTTGTTGGTGCGCCTGGGTGGCTCATTCGGNCGAGTCGGGCCCTGTGCTGACAGCTCAAGCCTGGAGCCTGCTTCAGATTCTGTGTCTCCCTCTCTCTCTGCCCCTCCCCTGCTCTCACTTTGTCTCTCTCTCTCTCAAAAATAAATAAACACTAAGAATTTTTTTTAAAAAGTTTATGGTTGGGGCGCCTGGGAGGCTCAGTGGGTTGAGCGTCCAACTTCAGCTCGGTCGTAATCTCACAGTCGGTGGGTTTGAGCCCCGCATAGGGCTCTGTGCTGACAGCTCAGAGCCTGGTGCCTGCTTCTGATTCTGTGTGTGTGTCTCTCTCTGCCCCTCCTTTGCTTGTGCTCTCTCTCTCTCTGCTTCTCAAAAATAAATAAACATTTTTTTAAAAATGTTTAAAAAGTTTATGGTTGTTAAAAGACATGAAGGAACTCCTTGAATGTTTTCCACTTGTTATCTGCCTTTTTTTAAATTTAGAGGATGCTGGGTTTAAAATTTTTCATTTAAGATCCCATGGGGAATTAAAACAATATTTCCCCTTAGGTAAAGAGGTAATTTGATGAATGTTACTATTTTTAAAAATAGCACTTTGGGGGCAACTGGTTGGCTCAATCGGTTAAGCATCCAACTCTCAGTTTTGGCTCAGGTCGTGATCTCACTGTGCATGGGCTTGAGCCCTGAATCAGTCTCTAGACACTGACGCACAGAGCCAGCTTGGGATTCTCTCTCTCTCTTTTTCTCTCTCTCCCTCTCTCTTGTCCCTCCCCCCGTCTCTCAAAATAAATAAATAAACTTGAAAAAAAATAGCAATTTGGATTATTTGGAAATTCCCGAAGTAGGCAATTTTAGCAATTGTGTTATTAAAATAAAAATATCTTGGAATGATTGAAATGGAACATTAATGGAGCACAAACATTATCACAAGAATAATTTCTTTCTCCTTCAGCATTTGGTATTTATTCATTTCCTGTTAAAGTTGAAATTTTGAAGATTATTTCAAAATTACCTTTTTCCCTCCCTTTCAAGCAATGTGCTTGATTTACTCAAACACTGAAAGTAACCTTGAAGACAGATATTGAGACGCAGTGATTTTCTAAACCACCTAAGGAATAGTTTTCTCCAAATGTATAGAAGTTAAAGAAAATGATTTTTAATAATAGTAATAGTGGAGCAGCTAAGAAAAAACAGTCTGACCTCTGACCTCAGAACCCTGAATTAAATTGTTCAAGGGGTGTGCACACTTACAACAATTCCATTACATGAATGAAAAATTGCAGTTAATCCCAGATTCAAAATGCCATTCCTTTTGAGAATAGATGATCGTAGCGAAGTGGTTTAGTAGCAAGTTTATTTATTTTAATAATTTACTATTTATTTAATCTTGAGAGAGAGACACACACAGCAGGAGTTGGGGAGGGGCAGAGAGAGAGAGGGAGACATAGAATCTGAGGCAGGCTCCAGGTTCTGAGCTGTCAGCACAGAGCCCCATGTTGGGCTCGAACCCACGAACTGTGAGATCATGACCTGAGCCAAAGTAAGAAGATGCATAACCGCTTAACCGGCTGAGCCACTCAGGCACCCCAGGGGCAAGTTTTAAAGTTCATCGAATGCATTCATGCACCAGAGGCCAGCTCCTTGGCCATCCCCCCTGCATATCTGCCCATAGGGTAGGGGAGTCCAGCGCTCCCAGCAGAAGCCAGCCCTCCCGCCCTAACTCCCACCTCCTGTCTTGACTATTCCAGAACCTGGTTCCAGCGATTCTCCCCTCCCGCTCCACCTTGTTGGATCTCCCCCCACCGCCCCCCTTCAGCAGATGCACAGTCGCTGTTTCCCAAGCTTACAAAACCGCTTTCATAGGTCTCCACTCATACATTTCTCCATTCTTTTGACATTCCATTCTTTTTGCAGCAAAACTTGAAAAAATTGTATCAATTCACTGTCTCTGGTTTTTCGCCTCTCATTTTCTTTGGAAGCCAATCCATCTTTTACCCTCCTCATTCCACCAAAACTGCTCTTCTCAAGTTCACCAGGGATCGCCGTGTGAGGCACCGACGGGTCGATTCTCATCTCGAAGCTTATTAGACCCCCAAGCATCATGGACCCAGTGAGATACTGACATGACTTTACTCCCTGCTCCTTCTTAGCCTCCTTTGCTGGCTCACTCTCATCCCCCAGACTCCTTTGGCATCTCTTTTCTATACACAGGGGTTTCCTCAGTGATCTCCTCCAGTCTCCTGACTATAAGCTCTTTCTGTAAACTGACGATCCCCAAATTTATATCTCTGGCCTGGACCCTTTGAAATTCCGGGCTCTGTATCCAACTGCTTGCTTTCACGCCATCACCATGATTTCTTTCCTTCTTTCTTTTCGTTGTTTCTTTCTTTCTTTCTTTCTTTCTTTCTTTCTTTCTTTCTTTCTTTCTTTCTTTCTTTCTTTCTTTCTTTCTTTCTTTTCTTTCTTTCTTTTTTAGTGTTTATTTGTTTATTTTGAGAGAGAGAACATCTGAGTGGAGGAGAGGCAGAGAGAGAATCCCGATAGATTCTGTGCAGTCAGCGTAGAGCCTGACACAAAGCTCGAACTCATAAACTGTGACATCATGACCTGAGCTGAAATCAAGAGTTGGTACCTTAGCCAACTGAGCCACCCAGGCACCCCATCACCAGAATTTCTAACAGACATTTCAAAACAGAATTCCTGACCTACCAACCCCCCAAATCATGGCCGCCCACCACCAAGATAAAAAATATGTGTCATCTTAATCCCTGGAAAGCATAAATGCAATTTTGTTTGAAAAAAGGGTCTTGCCAGATATGATTAAGGATCTCAAAATGAATTCACCTTGGATTATTTGAGTGAACCCTAAACCCAGGGAAAAATCTTTCCAGGTGAATGACATCTCACTACCCCCACTCCTATCCTGTTGAGAAGCACTGATCTCTGGTATTTTGTGGTGAAGTCAGGGTAGAGAGGAAGGAAACAAGAAAAAAAATCACACACACACACACACACACACACAAACCCTACTCATTTCCATTCCTTTAAACCTGAATTGCAATTTCAGAATCTGTCCCATAAAGATCTCGGTCCTCTCTTATGAAAATATTTGAAGAAAAACAGAATAAAGATATTTTTTAGGATAAAAATATTTCTAAGAGCACAAATATAAATAAACTGTGTGCTAGAGTTGTAAGACAAACTTTCTATAAGTCACTTCCACACGAAGAGAAGCAAGCATATTTTCTCCAAGCCCATTTCTGATGTCAACCATAATTAAAACAAGTCTGAAGAACCACCATGGTGTGTGGTGAGAGATCTGCAATCTTTCAGCACAAACTAGAATCTCAAATATATGTATGCATAAATCCAGCAGAAGAGGAAAGGACAAATTATCACTTATGGGATTGTGTGGATTGAGGAATGTCAAGAGGATGGGGGTAAATTATCTAGCAGGAAATGAGGATAAATCAGCCAACGAGGCTTTGCACACTTCTTTTTTGGCGGAGGCTGGGGGGATTGGGCAGTTCCTGTGACTCCTTCTTGGATCTAATCACTCCTTTTTAAAAATTTATTATTTTTTTAATTTACGTCCAAATTAGTTAGCATGTGGTGCAACAATATTTCAGGAGTAGATTCCTTAATGCCCCTCACCCTTAGCCCACCCCCCCCACACCCCCCCAGTAACCCTCTGTTCTCCATATTTAAGAGTCTCTTGTTTTGACCTCCTCCCTGTTTTTATATTATTTTTGCTTCCCTTCCCTTATGTTCATCTGTTTTGTATCTTAAAGTCTCAGATGGGTGAGGTCATATGATATTTGTCTTTCTCTGACTAATTTCACTTAGCAGAATACTCTCTAGTTCCATCCTTGTAGTTGCAAATGGCAAGATTTCATCCTTTTTGATCACCGAATAATATGCCACTGTATATAGGGCACCTGGTGGCTCAGTCGGTTAATTGCTGACCTTGGCTCAGGTCAGGATCTCACGGTTAATGGGTTCGAGCCCCGTGTTGGGCTCTGTGCTGACAACTCAGAGCCTGGAGCCTGTCCTCAGATTCTGTGTCTCCCTCTCTCTCTCTTAGCCTCCCTTGCTCATACTGCCTCTCTCTCTCAAAAATAAATAAAACATTAAAAATTTTTATAAAAAATACTCCATTGTATATATATATATATCACATCCGGATGCCCCAAGATTTTCATTTTTAATTACTCTCTACATCCAACATGAGGCTCAAACTGATGACCTCAAGATCAAGAGTCGTATGCTCTACTGACTGAGCCAGCTGGGCACCCCTCACAGAGTTATCTCTGTATGTATGTGTGTGTGGTGAGAAGTCTACTCTCAGCAAGTTTCAAGTATACATTTTTATTAATATAGTTACTATTTTATATGCTAAATCCCCAGAACCTATTTATCTTCCAAATAGAAGTTGGTGCCCTTTGGGGCACCTGGGTGGCTCAGCTGGTTGAGTGCCTGACTTTGGCCCAGGTCATAATGTCATGGTTTATGAGTCTGAGCCCTGTGGTGGGCTCTGTGCTGTCAGCTCAGAGCATGGAGGCTGCTTTGGATTCTGTGTCTCCCTCTCTCTCTCTGCCCCTTCCCTGGCTTATACTCTGTCTGTCTGTCTATCTCTCAAAAATAAATGCTAAAAAAAAAAATAGTTGGTACCCTTTGACCAATATCTGCCAATTTCCCTTATTCTAGCCCCTGGCAACCACCATTCTACTCTCTGGACTTATTACAGATAATTCTTAAAAGTTTTATTGTGTTTTTCAACCACTTGACAGTAATCATGAGCATTGATAAGAAAACCCTGGACTTTATCCATTTTTAAATCGTTGCCAATTATGAAAGTTAAAAAAAAACAACTTCATATTGTTGTCATAACTTGCCTGCCTCTTGAGAATGAATAAGCTTCTATGTATACATTGGTATCAGCATTTCTGTGATTCGCCTCTAGATTTCTGTATTCAGGTAGGTTAAGCTATACTGTAGGAACAAGTACATCCTGAAATCTTTTTTTTTTTTTAATGTTTTTTTTTTAATTTATTTCTGAGAGAGATAGAGAGAGAGAGAGAGACAGCGTGAGCAGAGGAGGGTCAGAGAGAGAGGGAGACACAGAATCTGAAACAGGCTCCAGGCTCTGAGCTGTCAGCACAGAGCCTGACGTGGGGCTTGAACCCACGAACCGTGAGATCATGACCTGAGCCGAAGTTGGAAGCTTAACCGACTGAGCCACCCAGGCACCCCAGTACATCCTGAAATCTTAGTGGTACAACAAAATAGTTTGCTTCCCAATCATGTCACCATTAATGTGAGTCAGCAACTCTCATTTGCACAGTGATTCAGGGGTCCCCACATCTGCTCTGTGATGCTGCCACCCAAAACCTGTGCCCTTTGAGGGCACCAGTGGGAGGGAAGTGACCATAATGGTGGCCCTGACAGTTGGAGAGACTGGGGCCAGCTCCACCCTCTGAGAACCAGGAGTCAAGTTGAAGGATAAAACAGTGAGTCGGGAAGCTTATGGGCCACAGGGAAATACCATAAACCCAAGGAGGGAAGGATACCTCAGGGATGTGTCATGCCCAGAATTTCCCTGCTGTTTTACGATTCAGATACGTGAGGATTGGGCGTTTCTCTAAAATTACTGCCTGAAATCTGCTAGCTTTCCTTGGACTCCTGGAAAGCAAATTATGCCACAGTCTGCCTGGAGGCCTGGGATACAGGGCTTGGCAACCAGTGACTGTGACATCTTCCTCCCTGCCAGCCCCACACAGCAGACCCATGTACACAGTTTTTAAAAAGAAGTTTTTATTTATTTATATTGAGAGAAAGAGAGAGTGAGCAGGGGAAGTGAAGAGAGAGAATCCCAAGCAGACTCCACACTGTCATTACAAAGCCTGATGCAGGACTCTAACTCACAAACCACGAGATCATGACCTGAGCCGAAACCAAGAGTTAGACCCTTAACAGACTGAGCCACCCAGGTGCTCCACAATTCTTGTTAATATTATACTTAATTTTATTCTAAGATTAATGGTCTTATTCTGTTATTTGAGAAATCCTTTGTAGATGTGTATCTGATTCATTTGTATTATTTTTTTTGTTGTTTATTTATTTTTGAGAGAGAGAAACAGTGTGAGTGGGGAAGGGGCAGAGAGAGAGGAAGACACAAAATCTGAAGCAGGCCCCAGGCTCTGAGCTGTCAGCACAGAGCCCCGATGCAGGACTGAACCCATGAACCACGAGATCATGACCTGACCCAAAGATGGATGCTTAATTGACTGAGCCACCCAGGCGCCCTTTAATGTTTATATATTTATTTTGAGGAGGGGGGACACAAGCAGAGGAGGGACAGAGAGACAGAGAATCCCAAGCAGGCTCTGTGCTACCAGTATGGAGCCTGATGCAGGGTTTGAGCTCATGAATGAGATCATGACCTGAGCTGAAACCAAGAGTCAGACACTTAGCTGACTGAGCCACCCAGGTGCCCCATGACTCCTTTGTATTATTTCTTAATGTACTAGAAATAAGATCTAGCCTTTATTTAAAAAATTTTTTTAATGTTTATTTTTTTTTAAATTTATTTCTAGGAGAGAGAGAGAGAGAGCATGAGCAGGGCAGGGTCAGAGAGAGAGGGAGTCACAGACTGAAACAGGCTCCAGGCTCTGAGCTGGCAGTCAGCACAGAGCCCGACGCGGGGCTCGAACCCACGAACCACGAGATCATGACCTTAGCGAAAGTCGGACGCTTAACTGACTAAGCCACCCAGGCGCCCCTAATGTTTATTTTTGAGAGTGAGAGAGTATGAGCAGGCAGAGGGGCAGAGAGAGAGGGAGACACAGAATCCAAAGCAGGCTTCAGGCTCTGAGCTGTCAGCTCAGAGCCCGACATGGGGGTCTAACCCACGAACCAAGAGATCATGACTTGAGCCGAAGTCGGATGCTCAATCGACTGAGCCTCCCAGGCACCCCTCCAGTCTTTTCTTTAAAAAATAAAAACCGGAGGGCTCATGGACGGACCTGGAGAGTACTATGCTAAGTGCAGTCAGAGAAAGACATACCATATGATTTCATTTCTGTGTGGACTCTCAAACAAACTAAAAGCAGCAGCAGACCCATAAATACAGAGAACTGACAGTGTCCAGAGGAAAGGGTGGGCTAAGCGGGCTGAAGGGGGATGGGAGGTACAAGCTTCCAGTTACGGAAAGGGCAGGACACAGGGGTGAAAGGCCCAGCATGTGGAATACAGGGTGTTGTGATAGTGTTATATAGTGACAGATGTGGTGAGCATAGCAGCAGCAGCAGAGTGGGACTGGGCTACTAGAATTTTAAGTTTTCAAAATGGACCAAAGCAGGGCCATGTTCTAGACATCAGTTTTATACAATTCTCCTTTAGGAACTAGGCAAAATATAGGACTTGATAATTAACTTACCATTTCATAGATCTCCATCAACTTCTATGTGCATATGCTTCCGTTCTTGAAATATAGAGCACAAAATACATTGGCTCTTCTGCACCCAGACCACTGGTGGAGTGGATTTTCTAGTTCCTTCCACAAAGTTTTGATGGGCTCCATTAGATGCAGTCCTCCAAGCAGGAAGCCCCCTCCACAGGCGAGAGGACTGGCAGGAGAATCCGAAACCAGCAAAAGCATCAACTGTGAACCCAGAGTTGGACATCAAACATGTAACTTAGAGGGAATCCAGGAAACCCTGCGGAGAACAGGTCCAAGACCTGCTCACCCAGTGTCCACCGACTTACTGAAAGCCACGGGCCAGCTTGGATTCTAGCAACTCCTGAGTGCATCCAGACATCCATGAATGAGCACCCTGTCGCACCGATGGCTTCACTCAGTGAAGGCTGAGCGAAACCACGGTTCACTTCATTGAACCACGTTTAGGTTGAAGGAGACTGGACCAAGCAGAAGCAGGGATATTCCCATGTTGCACTTTTGAGAATAGGTTACTTGAATCTGTTGGTTTTCCACGTGGACCCTGGCACGTTTAAAAATTTCATCATTCATGGGCATCTGGGTGGCTCAGTTGGTGGAGTGTCCGACTTCAGCTCAAGTCACGATCCCCATGGCTTGTGAGTTGAAGCCCTGCTTGGGGCTCTGTGCTGACAGCTCAGAGCCTGGAGCCTGCTTGGGATTCTGGGTCTCCGTCCCTCTCTGCCCCTCCCCTGCTTACTCTCTCTCTCTCTCAAAAGTAAACAATTTTTTTTTAATTGCATCACTCATGGAGGCATTTAATGAGAAAAGGTACAAATTACTATTGAAACTAAGTTATATTGTCTATGTAACCATTACCTCATCTAGAGAATAAGGGTGTTGAGTGTGGGAAATGAGCACAAGGAGGTAGAGAGAGATCTCTCTACACACACACTCACACACAAGATATTTAAGTATCTGAACCATCGTTATCTATGCTTACTTTATTCTGAAAAAAAAAAAAAGTATAGTATCATATAGCTATTCTGGTCTCTCTTTACAAAGCAAGACTGTAAGACTTAGAATTCAGATAGAACTCTTTTAAAGGCAACACTAAATTCAGACGGAAACCGCAGGCTCATACATCTAAAATCAGAACAACTTAAAACACTCGTGTTTATTCATCAGAAGGCATGCAGAACTTGGAGACTACAATATACTAAGCGATTTAAAAAACATTTAGCCGAAAAGTACATATTGCTTACACAATATTTCAGTTTCTCTTCCTGGACAGAATTACAGTAAATGTTTCAACACAGCCTGTGCAAATAACAAGCGAGGCTTTGATATTCCCGGGCAAGTGACTCCTGTTGCCCGAGGGAATAATTGACCTACCTCACCAGGGCCCAGCCTCTCCAGGCTGTATGAAACAATCCTGTGTATTTTAACAAGCTGTAGTTTTGGATGCAACTGCATCGTAGGATTTAAGGAAAATAAATCACTGTACCCAAGGTCAATGTGAAGTGTTAAAGGGCTACCAGGAAGCCAAAGTATTGTCTGTTAACTCTTCACCAAATTTGAAGATTATTTACACAGATTTTGCTAAGAAGTCAAAAATCCAATCACTTGATCCTTCAAGGAAATTTCAAAATATTTGGGTTGGTCTGGGTTTTGCGGGGCCCAGATGGCAATAAACAGAGTGGCCAAAAGTGGAAGAAAAATTCCTGTAAGAGCATATTGTGAAAGCAGCTCCTTTCCTTCCTTCCTTCGCCTCCCCCGGCCCTTCTTGACACCCCTTTAGATCTAACCTCCCTGTAAGTGGCCACTTGGGGGTGCCTATGAAAGATAGATTCCCTAGTCCACCAGAATCCAGATTCTGCCGGTCTGGGGTAGGGCATGTGACAAGCATCTCCAAGTGATCCTAGTGCAGGTTAATGTTCTCTCGGAAACCCAGCTTTTTTACCAGTCCTTCCTCCCCAAGATCACATGAATTACATGGACCTCCTTGTACCCAGCATTTTCTAACCATGAGTCTCCATGAAGATATCCTCAGGTATATAATCCGATTAGCTCACTTCCTCTCAGTAGGCCCACCACCAAGGAAATCATAAGCATTCAAGACATGATCAACTTTAAAAAGAATTCTGATTTAGTGATCACTGGTCTATCAAAAAAAAAAAAAAAAAAAGCTCAACAGTATGTTCACCTTACTCAGAGGTTTCCAACACATTTTATTTTGTAGACCACTGGTTTGTAGCTTTTGAGGACCAACATCTGTATAAATCCCTAGAAAACGTCCAATCAGTGTCAGTTCCTTAGCGGCCCTTGAGGTCCCGCACACCCGCACGTATGGCTTGAGTTCCAGTCATGCCCGCAAAACGGCTGCCCTCTGGCTCCGGGCGGAGGGCGCATCCACGGTGAAGCCTCTTCCGGGGGCGTCCTCTCTTGAGGGGTGGTTTCCTTTGGCAAGAAGAGGGGCTGTTCTCACGGCTTGGGTGCCTGTAAGCAGGAGGCATTCAGAAACTTGCAGGGACGGGGGTGCTTTTTCTCTTAGGCAGACACTTGAGCCGTCAGTGCACTTGTGCTTAATGAGAGCAATCCCCTCCTTACTGTTTGGTGGGTTAAGACAGAAGGAAGCCTCTGTTTTTGAGTAACACAGATAAACACCTTTTTAGATCACCTATTTGTTCTAGAACTACAAAATTTAATTCAAGAAAATATAGGTCCCATGAAAGACTTAAAAGTTTTATAAAACTAAAATCTAGTTTTCCCCAATAAATTGTACTTTTAGCCAAAACCCTCCCAATGCTTCTAAAATAATACTAAAGGGGGCATCTGATTATACAAGAGCAATAAAAAAAAAATTAAATATTTATTTGAATAACAAGTTTAAGTTCAAGCTGCAATGTTGGCAATGCAGGTTTTTAACACAGATCACAGAAAGCGTGCACGAAAATATACTGGCGCCAAGGACAAAATAATGCTAAGAATTAGGCTGAATAACTGCTGATTTTAAGAAAACAAGAGGCCTGAATCACTATACAAAATATAAAATGTATTAAACACTACCATCCACAGAACAGTCTTTATTATGGATTATATTTAAAAATTATTTGTGTAGTTAATTATATATTGAATTGTAAATGAGTATTATACATGAACCCCCTTTAGGGAGGCAATTCCTTGTTGCTCTATAGAACATCTAATTACATTGCAAAAAGAATCCTTTTTTGCTGTCAATAAAGAAGACAGTTAATGGTATTACTGTAAATATTAGGAAGGCTACAAAAAAGAAATCTGATTTCTTTTTTGTAGAAAACTTCAAAGTGCTTTCCATGCAGAGTTAAGCACTTGCCTTGTTTAACTGAATGCACTATTGGGAAAATGTCCTGGGTCAAAGAGATGCTCTCGAATGAGGAGACCGGGCTTTAAAAATCAAAGACTGGAAGGAACCACGCAACCCTCTCACTACCGGGCTACCACTGTGTCACTTACCAATTCCATCTTTCCAGAATCCCATTCAAGACACTTAAAAAAAGACCAGACCGAGAACGATAAATACACACAAAATGAAAAGACACCAACTGCTATTTGACACCACGACTGGTAATGTCTGTGCTACGTGAAAGCACCTTTAAAAAGAGCCTATGCGGCAAGAGATAAGTGTCTAAAGATTCAAAATGAATCAACAGTATTGGATAACAATATAATTCTCAACTCAGAAGCTGCCTCAAGATTAGGTGCATCTTCAGTTAATGTAACAGGAAAAAAAGGCAATGGATTTTATTTTATTAATTGCATCCACTCACAAATCGACCTAAGGTCACCAGATGTGTAGACACAATGAGATTTTTGTAGTTGTTTATAGTCTTTAATTGCAATGATGAAAAATGAAATAGATCTATTTAAAAACAAAACCAAATAGCTAGTTGGGTCTAGATTAAGAGGTGGCCCCCGGGGTGGGGTTCACGTTCTGAGTGGCCACCTGTGGTGCGACTTCGATGATCCGGGGCTTGTCTATGATTCTGGCCGTGCGGTTGCCCTTCTCTACGATCCCAATAATCCACGCTTGGTGACCTTCCCCGTATTTGGGAGACTTTATCTCTGCACAGAATCGAGCAGCTTGCTCACGCGGTAAACAGATTAGGAGGCCTCCTGGCAAAGAGAAAAAAAAAAAAGAAAAAAAAAAAAAAGGATTATCTTCAGGGCTCTGCCACGGTCTCTCTACTGCGCTTCCCGTGTTTGCACAGCGCTTCCGGTCTTCCACTATGCTTCCACCAAGATGCCCTTCAGCCACCAACTCTCTTCTGTCTCTACAAGAGCCGCCCTTTCCAGTCAACTGGGAATCCCACAGATTAAACTGCCGAGCAATTGGCGACTTCTTAGTAAACTACTATATTAAAAGCACACAACAACCTTTAAACAGTGAAAATGAGCTGCGTGTGACTCATTTAACACTGGGTAGCATAGAAGTAAGGCATTTGAGGCCTCAATAATATATGTGGCAGCTACTTTTTTCTTGCTACACTGAAATATTTAAAACCAAAAGAGAACTTTTCCTTTTTTTCTTTTCTACGTGGATTTCCTCATGTTACAAAAAGCGCTTTTTAAGCTTTTTTTTTAACTTAAAACTTAAGATCATGAAGGAGTGTATGCCTCAGAGCATCTAGGTCCTGTCCCGGGCTCTGTCATCTTCAAAACAAAAAAAGCATAAAACATGTTATAAAAACCTTCATCAATAGGTCAGTAGCTAAGACAGAAATTCATTCAACACTTACTCCAGGCCCACCAGGTGGCATCAGTGGCTCATCCGCTGGCACTAAGTGGCCCACTAGATGCCAGGCACTATTCTGGCCAGACACTGAACCAACAGTTCAGTTGCGCTCTTGGAATTTTTTTTCTAGAAAATGGATTTAGACAGGAAACTGAAAGTCCTCTATAGAGGCTGTGGGAGGCCTACCAGAGAATTGCAAGTCCTCTTACAGAGCTGACACATGGGCAGGCTTTGAGGTCCTCGCCTCTGGCTGCACCCCGCAATCCTCTGGGTGCACTGTTAGAATTACTGCTGACCAGGCCTACCCCCAGACTGGCTTAATCAGGCTTACTGGGGGGGTCAGGTGTATGCACTGGTATTTTTTTCGTTAAGTTTTTATTTACTTATTTTGAGAGTGAGAGAGTGAGAGTGAGAGAGAGAGAGAGAGAGAGAGAGAAGCCCAAGCAGGCTCCACACTGTCAACGCAGAGCCCGATGTGGCTCAAACCCATGAACCATGAGATCATGGACGTGAGCCAAAACCAAGAGACCCTTAACCGACTGAGCCAAGGAGCACCAGAAGCCATTGGTATTTTTAAATGCCCAGAGGATCTGACCCTTTTCTCAGGGTAGGGAAACTCCTGAGTTAGCAATAAGAAAGAAATAAGAAAAGCTGAAAAAAGACAGGATGTATAGGATGAAATGCAGGCATCAAGGTAAGGGGCACCAGAAGACATAAAATACTCTCATTCCTAAAATTCCAATTTTAGACTTTTTCTTCAGGAAAAATATAGCCTGTTCAATGTAACCTGTATGTATCACAGTTAATTCAAATGCTAAGTTTCAAAGACAGCTGAGTTAATGACTCCTTTTCCCACATTCTCCCCACCTTCCATCCGGTCACCAAACAGAAACACGGAATTTAATGCTCCTCTCGTCACACACAGAATGGCAGGAGACGGGTGACCTACAGCATCCGAGGGGCCTGAGAACGTTCATGCTAAGAAGGCCACGGTTATCTACCAGCACCGACCTCACGCTAAGTGGGGTCATGCCCAAGTACCTGGCTGCTTTCCTGTCAGGGAAATTTCCGTTAGCCTCACTAGTTTAGTCCTCAGATCTGGGCCCAGTATCCTTGTACCTGAGGTCTCCGGGCAGGTCCCATGCATGAGGCCGAACATGTTTCCACAGGCCTTGCTCACAGCAGCCATCTTGGCCAGGACGGGAAGGTTGTGAATCACAAAGGACACCTCATTCCTCTGCTGTTTGGCCAGGTTCTGAGCGTGGCCCAAAATTCCAAAGCCCGTGATGTCAGTGGCAGCGTGGGCATTGAACGTGTGCATGAGTCCTGCAGCTAAGAGAGGACAGAGGACCCATTTATTATCTGGTGAAATAAATGAAGACTTGAGAATAAAAAGCCACCTTTCCTCAGGACACCTGGGTGGTTCAGTCGGTTGAGCGTCGGACTTCAGCTCAGGTTACGATCTCGTGGTTTGTGGGTTCGAGCTCCGCATCGGGCTCTGTGCTGACAGCTCAGAGTCTGGAGCCTGCTTCGGATTCTGTGTCCCTCTCTCGCTCTGCCCCTCCCCCGCTCATGTTCTGAATACACATTAAAAAAAAAAATACCTTTCCTCATCTAAAAATTTTAAATAAACTATGATCTCAATACTCCTAATTCGTCAGGAAGATGACATTACTGGAATAAGGAAAAAGTAGTTTCTCAAAAAAACCCCAACAAAAACCAGAGTGAAATTCTGAAAGTTGCTTTCTTTTCTCTTTAGTTTTTTAAAATTTTTATTTTTGAGCAAGAGAAAGCGTGCACATGCACATAAATGGGGGAGGGGCAGGGAGACAGACCCCAAAATCTGAAGCAGGATCTGGTCTCTGAGCTGTCAGCACAGAGCCTGATGCGGGGCTAGACCTCATACACTGGGAGATCATAACCTAAGCCAAACCCACTGAACCATCCAGATGCCCCTGAGAGTTAATTTCTTATTCCACTTGAACCATTTAGAACTATCAGCAGCTTCAGTCCACAATAATTCTCCAGTGAACGAAAAAAGAATTACTACTTCAACAAAAGGTAAACCGGTCTAAGGCATCCTAAAATCAAAGAACAAGACTTTTTAAGATGGACCTAAATTCAAGACATTCTCACTACAAGTGCATTGCCTAAATTAAGGTTAATTTTTTAATTAAAAAAAAGGTTTCAAAGTACTTTGAGGTTTGAAGAAAGGAGCAGAAAGTACAGGAGGTTCCTATATACTCCCTGCCCCCTTCTCTTAAATTATTAACAGCTAGCATTGGGTGGTACACTTGTTACAAGTGATGAGCCATTGCTGACACATTATTATTGACTCAAGTTCAGTTTACATCAGGGCTCACTCTTGACGTTGTACAGTGTATGTGTTGACAAATGTAGGCCTCATATGCATCATTAGTACCATAGAGTATTTTCACTGACCTAAAATTTCTGTGCTCAACCCATTCATCCCACCCGCTCCCCAACTCCTGGCAACCACTGCTCTTTTCACTGTCTCCATAGTTTCGCTTTTTCCAGGATATCGGAGTTGGATTCTTAAGAGTCTTTGGTCTTTTCAGATGGTCTTCTCACTCAGAAATACGCTTCTAAGTTTCCTCCATGTCTTATACGGCTTGATAGCTCATTTTATTTTTTAAAAATGTTTATTTATTTTGAGAGAGAGGGAGCATGAGCAGGGGAGGAGCAGAGAGAGGGAGAGAGAATCCCAAGCAGGCTCCATGCTGTCTTCATTGAATCATCCCCGCCCCTTTCTGGACTCTGCATTCTGTCTACTAACACTGGTGTCACACTGTGGTGACGACTGTAACTAAACTACCTTGGAGCTGGGTGGCGTCAGTCCTCCGGCTCTCCTCCTTCAGCACCGTGTCGGCTGCGCTGGGGCCTCTGCCTCCATATAAACTCACAACCAGTTTGTCAATATCCACAAAATAACTGGCTAGGATTGTGAATGGGGCTGCATGGAGTTCCATTCACACATCAGGATGGGAAGAACTGACATCTTGATGATGCTGAGTCTATCTCTGTACCTGGAATACTTCTCATTTACATCTTCTTTGACTTCTGTCATCAGTTTTAGAGTTTTCTTCATATACAGCATGCAGTCCTTTGCTACATTCATACTGAAGTAGTTCATTGGGGGGGAAGTTAACTAATTTTTAAAAAATACTTCTTTCTCATTATATGAAATACACTCCATGTTTATAGGAGTACTCTGGAATGAATGTGTTTTTTGGTATATTTTCTTTTTAGACCAAGATCTCTTTTACTTTAAGTGCATCCTCAACAACACAGGTGGAGAGGAGAATTTCTAGTCCCTTGTGGTGGTTAAGCAACTAGACATCCATTCTCTGAACACATCTGCACCCAGGACAGCGGGGCAGCCAATGACATTTCCATCAGCGAAGACATGCAGTTCAGCAGCTCTTCCCAGTGCCCTCCTGGATGAGCTTAGAGGACCAGAGTATTCAAGAGGACACAGCAAATCCCAGCCAGTAATCAGGGTTCCATTTTTAAGGTACTGATCACCATTTTATCCCTGCACAGGGAATTACTGCTGCTAATTTTACTATGGGAATTTTAATGAATCACAAGGAACTCCTTCCTGTGTACCCAACAAAACCCAGCTTCAACCACTACCACCTTTCTGCTGGGGTCTTACCTATTCCCACCTACTTGTTGGGGGATGTGGGTGGCGTGGGTAACGTTAAAGCAAACCCCAGTCAGACTACTGCATCTGTAAATATTTCAGCATCTAACTCNCGCGACCTGGGTGGCTCAGTTAAGCATCTGAATCTTGATTTCAGCTCAAGTCACAACCCGAGTTTGTGGGATAAAGCCCTGCATTGGGCTCTGAGCTGATAACGCCCCTTTCCCTACCCACGCCCCGCGCCCCCCCCAAAGTAAATGTTAAAAATCTTTTTAAAAATAAATATAAGATTTTTAAAAATCTTGTTAACTACAATACCATGATCATTCCAACACAATATTGGATGTATCAGGTCTCCTAAACCTCTCAGTTTCTAACAGTTTCCTCTTTTTCTCCCCCATGCCATTTGTCTATTGTGGAGACAGTCCCTTGTTCTGTGGCGGTTCCTACATTCTGGATTCGGTGGTCTTCCCTGATGCTGACAGGTTCTACCACGTTGGCAGCCAGGTCCAAGGCCGGATGAGATTCAAGTTCAGTTTCTCTGGTAAGAGTACTTCATTGATGGTGTGTGGGGGGCAGCACTTATCACGGTTTTTAGCAGCCGTTGATGTTTGTTGTTGAGGTTCATTAAATCAAGGGGGCAGCAAAAATGGCAAAGGTGTGATTCATTCTTCCAGCAGCTATTACAAGCGACTATTCTACAGAATTAAAAAAACCAATTTATTTGGATTTCCCAAAATACAGTCCATACAAGAAAGGTAAAATATGTGACTGATTCCTTTGCTTTCATAAAGGATCAGTGCTCTAGCAACTTCCAAAGGTGGCCAGAAGTTTCAACTCTCATCATGATCTCACTGGAGTTTAGATATTTGATATGTGTCGGCTGACCTCAGTCACTCTTCCTTTCGATATTCACACTGCCCTTTCCCAGTGTGACGGGGTGTGCTGGCCAAGTGCAGTGACAGGGCCCCAAGAGCTGCTGACAGCTCCGCTACTTTCAGGCATAGGAGGTCCCAGGCTTATCTTCTGCATTTCCTTTCCCAGAGTTCAAATCAGCGGTTTCCCCGAGGAGTCCTGGCACTTCTTCATGGGAAATGTTCATTTTCAGATCACAATCTGGGCCCTGGGTGGCCCTTACTGCCGGGTTACCACTGCTCCCAGGCTTTTCAGCTGGCTTGGAAAGAAGCATTTTTAGGGGGAAAAAAAATTTCTGAGTTCATACTGCTCATTCCAAAGTAAAGATTATAGTTTAATTTTAATGTTTATTTATTTATTTTGAGAGAGAGAGAGAGAAAACACTAGTGAGGGAGGGGCAGAGAAAGTGGGAGAGAGAGAATCCCAAGCAGTATCCTCACTGCCAGCACAGAGCCCGATGCAGGGCTCGAATTCACGAACCATGAGATCATGACCTGAGCCAAAATCAAGAGTTGCGTGCCTACCTGACTGAACCCCCAGGCATCCTAAAATTAGTTTATAATTCTGCTTATTTCTTTTTATTCTTAAAATTTGTTCCCTACTATACTATTTTTTATCATACTGTACTAATATTTTCCTAAACACAAATACACCAAACACAATGACATATCTTTGTGGATTTTTGTCCTGAGGATATATACTGAAAATACCAGGCTCAAAGTGAATTGAAATAATTCTTCCCCATGTGGTTTTGCTACTATTTAACTTTATATTAGGCAACTTAAAAAAGAATTTTTTAAATGTTAATATTTATCTTTGAGAGAATGAGAGAGAGACAAAGCATGAGTGGGGGAAGGGTAGAGAGAGACAGAGGCATAGAATCTGAAGCAGGTTCCAGGCTCTGCGAGCTGTCAGCAGATAGCCTGACATGGGGCTTGAACCCATGAACAGTAAGATGATGACCTGAGCTGAAGTTGGACGCCCAACCAATGGAGCCACCCAGGTGCCCCTATATTAGGCAACTCTTAAAAAACAAAGAGAGAGCTTCCAAGAATAAAGATCTTTCACTCCTTTTAATGGCTGTATAGTATTCCACTGTCAGCACATAGACTAGAACACTCAGTAACTTACTGACAAACATCTAGGTTGTTTCCTTCTTTTGCAATTATAAACAGGCTTCAATGAGTATCAGCCTTGCATGCATGTCATTTCACGAGTCATAGAAGTGGGACCACTAGTTCTAAATGTACACACAATTTTGTTAGATATAATCACATACTCCCCCATAAGATTCTGCCATATTGTACTCCTCCCAACAACATACAAACAGTAAGGACTGGAATCTCGAATGCTCAAATACAAGCAAACTGAAAATGCATACAAATGCAAATCTGTAAAAATCATTTTCTTACTGTTTAATGACTTAATTTGAAGGACCAAAAAAGAAGAAAGACTCCTTAAATAGTTTGAGTGGCACATGAGGAGAGCAACTGAGTACAAAGAATTAAATAATTACAATTTGACTTTGGAATATTGCCAAAGAAACATTCTTGGAACACAGAAACAAACTATGGAAAAAATCTAATACCCTCCCAACCCCAAATTCAGGAGTGGGCACAAGGTAAATTAATTAGGGTGTATCTCTGGTAGACCATCCAGGCACTAATAAGAATTATGTGTTCTAAGATGATATAATGTGGAAAAAAAAAAAAGAATTCAGTAATGTTAAGTAAATAAAAACAGACGCCAAATACAAATAAAATGCATGATAACCACTAGTTGAAAACACGAACAATAAAACAACAGTAAACCACCAACCAATCACTGAAAAAAATCCTGGAAGAAAACATAAATATATTAACAGAAGCTGTCTTGGGTGGTGGGACTATGGACAATGTTTTTTCTCTCTTTTTTTCATTTTCTAAAAACTTCTATAATAAGCATATCATTTCTTATAGTAAAAAAATATATGTAAGATAAATGGGAAAACATATCACAGAAAATTTTTAATGTAGCAGATCACTGTAAACTGTGGCGAGCAAGCACCCTCAGAAGTGATCAGCACCATCTAGAAACGCTGAGGCAGCACTGACTTCTGGTATGTGTGAACCACGAGCCTGGGCTGAGGAAGTTCTCAGCAGGGACCCGACTGCCCAGCAGCACTGGACCGGCTAAGTCAGTGACCAAGTGGACAATTGTACAGCGATGCAAATGAATTAAGTACCACTATATACACCTAATAATAACACTGAGGAATGTTAAGTATCCACAAAACAGCAAGCAAAAGAGGTACGATTCTTTGAAGCAAAAAATAAAAAAACCCAACTAACTGCTTAAAGATACAAATCTTTGTGAAAAAAATATTTAAAAATACATGAGGGGGCACCTGGGCGGCTCAATCTGTTGGGCCTCTGACTCTTGATCTCGTCTTAGGTCATGATCCCAGCGTTGTGGGACCAAGCCCCAGGTTGGGCTCCACGCTGAGCATGGAGCCTTCTTAACATTCTCTCTCTCCCTCTCTTGCTCTAAAATTAATAATAATAATAATAGTAAAATACATGAGAATAAACAGGAGATTCAGAGCAGGAGCTGGTCCTACGCAGGAATCCAGGAGCAGAGTGTGGGAGGGACACCTCTGGGCTTTCCACGGCCATGTCGTTTCTCATACAAGATGGTGGACGCATGGGTGCTGTTCTTTAAGCCCTGTACATATTTTATAGAATTCTTTTGTATCAACTTGACATCTCATAAAAATTTCTTCTAATATTTATTTATCTTTGAGAGACCGCGTGTGGGTGTATGTGTGTGTATGCGCGTGTGCATATGTGTGCATGAGCAGGGTAGGGGTAAAGATAAAAGAGAGACACAGAAGATCTGAAGCTGGCTCTGTGCTAACAGCAAAGAGCCCGATGAGGGACTCAAACTCACCAACTGTGAGATCATGACCTGAGCTGAAGTCAGACGCTCAACGAATTGAGCCACCCAGGTGCCAACATCTCATAAAATTTTTAACTTTTAAAAGAAGGGTAGAGTGGCAAATGTTGAAAAAAAAATAGTGTGTTTTCACAGTTTTCTAAGTTAGTTTATTTACCTGTTTATTTATTTTGGGGGGAGAGAGAGAGAGAGACAGACAGAGGATCCAAAGCGGGCTCTAAGCTGTCAGCACAGAGCCCGATATGGAGCTCAAACTCAGGCACCATGAGATCATGACCTGAGCCACAGCTGGATGTTCAACCAGCTGAGCCACCCAGGCGCCCAAAGTTTATTTATTTTTAAGAGAGAGAAAGAGAGAGAGAGAGAGAGAGAGAGAGAGAGAGAGAGAGGGCACGTGCCCTTGCATGCGAGCTGGGGAGGGGCAGAGAGAGAATCCCAACTGAGCTCTGCACTTCGAGTGCAAGGCTCCATCTTGGAACCGTGAGGTCATGACTGGAGCGGAAATCAAGAGTTGGACCCTTAACGGAGCCACCCAGGTGCCCCATACTGTCACATTTTGAAGTAACTCAGAGTTTCAGACAAGATGTTTTAAGACCCCCTGGTTAACCCCACCATTTCTTCTTCTTTTTTTAAATAACTGAAGAGTTCGTTGGCTTATGTATCACATCTATTTGATTCAGTCATTTGGGGGAAACTGAAGGAGAGAGGGGACAGGACAAGAACATTCATGCAAATCGGCTTCTGGCCGCTTGCTCAGGGAACTCAGAAAAACTGAATGAAGAGTGATTTTTAAGGAAAAGATTTTTGAACTTCATCTTCAAAGTTCCAGGATGAGACTCCCCACAACCCAAGTCCTTACAGCATGCAATTAAGGAGGAGCAAGATCACTAGTATACATTTCCATCAATGGTTTATGTTGATGGAATTTGTGGTTCTGGAGAAAGGGCAATTTTTGTAGTTAGACAGATTTGGGATTGAGAACAGGATCTGCCTGTACTTAGGTGCTTCCTTTCAGGTCAAAGGGAAGAAACTGGATCCAAGTCACAGAATTGTGAAAAGAAAATATCCATGAAGTACCAAAAAGAAAGCTAGCAGGTGGCAAAGTTAGCTCGTTCACTGTAGCGAGTACCTCTCGCGCGCTCCTCCAAGCTCCGGGGACACCACGGTGAACCAAACAAGTAAGTCTCTGGGCCCTCCTGGAGCTGACGTTCTAAATGCTGCTCTGCCTCCAAATCATCTGCACAGATGCTTTGCTAAAGAGAGTGCCTCTGGCACGTGAGGGGTTAGGACTGCAAAGACCCACGAGAAGAGCTTCCTTCTTAATTATCCACTATGCCTGGTATTTTCTATCTACACGTGAAAGGCAGGAAAAAGGGGAGTATAAGATGCTTGAACTCTATGAATTCCTTCGGCAAGCCTTGCTGCTCTGCGGAAGATGAATTCTGCTTCTGGAACTTTCTTGTTTTACTTTATTTTTTAAATTGTTTTAATCATTTATTTTTGAGAGACGGAGAGAGACAGCATGAGCAGGGGGGAGGGAGAGAGAGGGAGACACAGAGTCCGAAGCAGGCTCCAGGATCTATCTGAGCTGTCAGCACAGAGCCTAAAGTGGGGCTTGAACCCACGAACTGTGAGATCATGACTGGAGCCAAAATAGGACGCTTAACCAACTCAGTCACCCAGGTGCTCCTTTCCTCTTTTAATCTGTTTTTAAAACTTAGTGTAGTACCAAAGTATTCACTCAATTACCATGCCGAGACTGTGAAATAACCTCAATTTCTTACTAAATTGGTCAGAACAGAATAGACGATAATACTAAAAAGCGTTATAAGCAGTAGTTTCACATCCTAGGTCCCCACGGATTAGCTATGTGACCCTGAAGAAGTTAGTAGCTGCCTTATAAGGTTGTCCTAAGAATTAAACAGGAAAGTAGGTCAAGTTCCTGATACACAATAATTACTAAATAAATGGCAACCGTTATTATTACATTTTGTATTAGGAAGCTAGATAAGAAATGTAGACAAAAAATTATGCATACCATTACTTGTTTATACACACAAATGTGGGAATTAAATAACAATGAGAACACCTTGAAATAATAAGCCAAATACTTTTTTTTTTTTTTTTTGGAGGGAGGGAGAGGGGGGGGAGGGGGGGAGAGAGAGAGACAGAGAGACAGAGAGAGAGAGAGAGAGAGAGAGAGAGAATATCTTAAGCAGGCTCCATGCTTAGTACGGAGCCAGACATGGGGCTCGACCCTTTGACCCTGGGATCATGACCTGAGCTGCAATCGAGTCAGACTCTTAACAGATGGAGCCGCCCAGGCACCCCGATAAGTCAAATAGTTTTAAAAAACACTATCTAAATTTAATTTCCATTTAACTGGGGTACAGAGGAAGTCAATGCTGCCCATAATCACAGAAATTTAGGACTGGAAGGAATAGAGAGAACATATGGCCTCAGCTCTTCTCTGCGCCCGGCACCGCTGTCACCCTGAGGGGGTCTAAGGACTCGGGGGAACAGAGGTGCCGGTGCAGCCACAGCGCCCTGGCACCCCAGGCTCAGAGGAAGGCGGGCTGCAGGGAGAGCTGTGCACTCACGACCTCGTCTGACGTCCTGTTTCGCCCTGTCCTCAGTCATCCATTTTCTCGAAGGCAAGTCACGTATAAAATGCGATCTGTCAGGGACACACAGTGCGCCTGGATTCCCGCTAGTGACCCACGGCACTAAACCAGGCGCCCACAGCAGGGTCTGCGGTTCTGGCCGAGTCCGTACGCGGCCGTGTGGCCGAAACTCCCCCCCGGCGGACCCCGCCAGAGACAGGCCTCCGGCCCTACCTGTTCTGTTGAGCCTTGCCATGTTCATCATTGCCTCCTGGTACGCCAGCTCTACATCCTCCTGCGTGACCACTAGTTTGATCTTATTCCATTTTTCAGGCTAGTAACGGGAACAGAGGTCGGGAGGAAAAGAGAGGGAAAGAATGTGAGTAAGCTTCCAATCACTGGAGGAGTGTGTTTTTCCCTTTGTCATCTTCTGGAGGGTTCGCTGATCTAATTTTGTACACAAAGCTTACGTTTCCCAACTTCCTCTTGTGACTAGTGGCTCAGGTGCCCCGTCAGGCAGGGACTCATGCAGTCTTTCCTGTTCTCGACTCCCCGCTTCCGTGGTCCGGGACTGCAGTTGGCTGGCCACGGAAAGCCAGCAGGACCCGTGGCCACAGCGCGCGGAGTGAGGCTGTGCTGACACCGGTGCTGTTCTTGCCTGCGCCGGCGCACAGGCCACACGGTGAACAGGCCCAAGGGTCCTCTGCTCCTCCTCCCCACCTCCTCTCCTAAGCCGATGGCTTTCATTTTCATAAATTATACTTTTATTGACTTTACCTAAACTCTGCATGAAGCCATCTGGATGGACAATCAAATACGAAAACAGCTTCGGGGCGCCGGGGTGGCTCTGTCAGCTGAGTGACCCACTCCTGCTTTTGGCTTGGGTCGTGGTCTCACAGTTCTTGGGATCGAGCCTACTTGGGATTCTGTCTCCCTCTCTCTGCCCCTACACCATTCGTGCATGCATCTGAGCACTCTCTCTTGCTCGCTCGCTCTCTCTCAAAAATAAACTTAAAATGAAAGAAAAAAAACAGCTTCGACTGCACATACCCCAAGGACGGCCTTGGGTGACCACAGGGGAGGTCACGAAGGTCAGGGGAAAAGAGACTTCCCTTTTCTCCTCCGTCTGGTTTCCAAAGAATCTAGCATCACAACCTGGGCTCATGACACACTATCATCATACTCTGTTAGCAGCCATCATTCAGGCATTCATTTGGTTTTCATAATACCCGATAAGCTACCCCCCAGTGCAGTAACTGAAGTCCGCCTCTGTGATCTGCCCTCGGCCTCCAGCTCCCCGCCCCCCCCACCCCCCNNNGAGCTAACAACTTCCCAGGGTTTTCTACTCCTCATTCTCTTGCTGCACAAAATAGAGTATTCTCATACACACAGACACAGGACAGTATAAGCTTGGGTTGCTTCTGACCTTGAGAGGGTACTATGCTGTTACATAATCTTTATATCCTGCTTCTGTCAATTCTGCACATTAAAAAAAAAAAAAAAAGGACAGGGGGGGTCAGGTTAGGGGGGAGGGAGCGGGGTCCCAAACCCCGCATCCTGCAGGCTCCTTGGCCTCCCCTGCTCCCAGCAACCTCGCTGAATTACTCAGACCCGGGTGGCCGTATGGAAAGTCACTGTGGTCACTGGACTGTGATGGCTTCCAACCCCAAGTACAGGTGACCGCACCTGGCGGGAGACCTCCCCTCATCAGGACGGAAGGGAAACAGAACTAAAGAATGTGGCTTAGAGAGTTTCTGTACCCTGCTGGGTCACGGAAGATATAGCTGGTTGATAAATAACATAAAATTATTATTCTTTGTCAACTGTTTCTCAAGAATGGTAGTTCAGATGACAGTTGCAGAAATGAAAAGCACCATGATATGTGAGGCCAGGCCACAACCATATTAATTTTTGAATTGTTACGGCAAGGAGAAAATTCTTAAATGAAGTATGATTATAGCTCCGTGGAAAAGTAACTCAGGATAAATATCTTCATATTCTAGATGCTTCCTCCATGACATAAACATTTATCAAAATGTTTTGAGTTACTAATTAGTTTTAAAAAGACACAATAATCCCAACAACCAGAAACCTCAAGACTAAAATAATTTAAATTGTCAACAACCGTGCCCATATTTATACCCCAAACACAACACTTTCCATACATTCTCCTATTTTTTTTAGTGATGCTTCAGACACAAAGGGTAAAGCATTTAATACGAGGAACAGTCCTTACTAAAGGACAACAGATAGTTTCTAGAATTTCCGTAAGGATGTGGGTGATAACACACTCGCTGGCAGTGCGACCACTTCGAGAAGACAGACTGAAGCCATGCGGAGGATCTGGGTCTGCGATGTGTGCAAACACGTGCAAGGGAGTGGGCTCACTCCTGGGCGAGACGCCGTGCTCGCTCTGGACCAGGCACAGCTTCTCGAGAAGCGAACTCGGGGGCTAGCAGATAGGGAGACGTGCAACCGACCGACCGGAGGTGCGAGGGGAGTGCCCTGGTCTCCACCCCGACAACTGCCACAGTCCCCAACATGCGCTGCAACACCCCCCCCACCGCGATGGCAGGCGGCGTTTCACTCACGATATCGAGCCACTGGTGCACGGCCACGGCCACCTGCGTCCCCAGGGGCTTCGTCAGCACAAGCACGTCCCCCGGTACCGCGTTATCTGGCCTGGAGAAGAGAACAGGGCAGGTTCTAGTCTGGGTCACGGAAGAGACAGACTCACTATGACTATCGGCAGAAGCGGAGCAAGAAGAGACTGGTAATGATGTATCTGTGCGGCGCTTCCTCTAATTTAAGACACACAGCAGCAGGGGGCAGAACCTCACAACTCAGCGCGGAGGCGACGGCTGGGCCAGAAACGCTGCCGAACCGAGGCGCGAGGAGTGTGCCTGTTACCCACAGGGCCGCCCCTCCGCCCCCGAAAAGTGTACGAAGAAGCAAGTCACTTAGGCTTCAGCCCCGCTCGTGTGTGAATCTCAGCACAGACCCACCGTGGTTCTGGGGCCGCAAGACTTCTTCACCAGGGCTGAGTTTCGCAAGCCCTAGTAAGGCAGAGACGCGGTGGGACATGGCTGAAATCTGGGGGTTCTCAAACTCACACTGTTCAGCAGTTAAGTTTCCTACCTGGCCCCAGACACAATCCTTGGCTGTGCCTGGGCTTTTTTTTTTTTTTTTTAAGTTTATTTAGAGAGTGCTCGCGACCGGGAGAGAGACCCAGGCAGGCTCCGTGCTGTCAGCAGGGCTTAAACTCACGAACCGTGAGGTCATGACCTGGGCGGAAATCAAGAGCCGGACCCTTAAGTGACCGAGGTACCCGGGCGTCCGATGGTTCCGTCTTTCAGAAGGCAAACACTGAAAACACGAAGAGCGATCTCCCAAGCCAACCCCCACTCTGCTGCAGCCTCACTACGGGAGGCTCCCGTCCCGTCCCGGCTCACCCAGCTGCTCTCTCCTCCCACGACAGACGACTCACTCACTCACCCACGTCGATGACAAAGCCTGAGGCACAGACTTAAAATCACCAAATGGCTCCCCAACTCCTCCTAGATTTCTATCCGCTGCTAAGTCTGAAAACTGTTAGTTCTCTAACAGTTCACAAGAAACTCATTTTCCAAACACTAGACCTTAAGACATAAAGAGTCTTCAATTCTGACTCAGCCACACCTCAACCCTTATACGTACTTGCACATCCCAGATCATGTGCAACCTATAAAAATTACTATCAACAAGTTACACGCAATAAAACTAATGGGTTATTTTTAAGTTTATGGGCACTATTTTATGAAATATAATCATATGTATATGCTCATTCCTATTTTACAAACTAAACATACATGCTGTTGACCAAGAAAATCCGTTGAAACTTGTTTTATTATTTTCCCTCTCTCATTTCTGCAATGGCTTAGTGCTTTTTCTACCGAAAAGCTGCAATGTGTGAGGCAGATGGACTTTCAGGGTCTTCTGTCCTCTCTATGGGGAAAGTCTGAGAACTGCCAATAAAAACGACAGGAAAATAAAACCCTGATAGAAGTAAAAGGCAAGACCCTTAACATGAAAGCCGTCAGATAATGTCTCTAAAAGGAGCTCCCATCAATTAAAAAATGGGCAAAAGACATGAATATATGAAAAATATGCTCAACTTTACTCACGAAGAATTAAGGTTTAAGCCACCAAACGGACTGGCAAAGAACAAGAGGTCTGTGACGCCACCGCCAGTGAGGATTCGGGGAACGTGGCGCCCCATTCATTGCCGGCAGAGCCGAGGGCGGCCTGGGGAGATCCACTGCAGCCGCTCTGCACACACACTGGACCTGGCAATTCTATTTTGAAAAATTTCTTACCAAGAGCTACACACATGCAAAATGCTCTATGTATAAGGTTACACGCTGAAGTACCATTTACAATTCACAATACCTGAAAATAATCTAAACGTCCATAGTAAACTGGTTAAAAATGGGAAAAAGTGGTTGCTTCGTTCAGGAAGGGAAACTGGTGATAAGGAATGGGGGAGGGGCTCTGCACTGTACATCTTTCTAGATCTCTTGAACTCTGAACCATGCAAACGCAGTGCCTAACAGTACTTACTCACAAAAAGGTCAACAAATGGAGTTTCGAATCCTTCATAAAACAGGACACAGTGGCTTTTCTTAACAAGGTGTCAAACGTGAAAAGTTAACAATTTGTATTAAGAGAGAATCTGAGAGAAAGAGAGAGAGAAGGGGAGAGAATCTTCCCCAAGATCTAGAAATGGCCAGAAAACGCATGAAAAGATGCTCGTATCATTAGCTTCCAAGGAACCGCCAATGTCACCCAGGGACACAGCACCTCCCACCCAGGAGGCGCCTCCCATCGTGTGCAGACAAGAACCGGGCCCCGCGAGCACGTGGACGCTCTCCCAAGCTGCCGCCTTCAGTGTAAACCCACGTCTCTGCTGGGAAACCAGTGGGGTGGGTGCTCACAACACACAGCTGCCACCGGACCCGGCAACTCTCAGGTGTGTGGCCGTGGGAAGTGGAGTGCACGTCCACACAAAAGTTCAAGGCCGCATCATTTGTTAACAGGTGGTAACAACCCAAAGGTCCATCAACTGTGAACAAACAAATGTCTACAATGGGCAAATTCACAAAACAGAAAGGAGGTCAGTGGTTTCCGGGCCCCAGGGCTGGGAGGGAACTGAGCGAGACCACTTAAAGACACAGGGTTTCTTTCTGCAGTGATCAACATGTTCTGGTACTGGACAGTCGCGATGGGCGCACAACCTTGTGGAAATGAAAACCAATGAAGTACATATGTTAAAAAAGTTCAATTTTATGTGATGTGAAATTATGTTAAATAAATTGTCCTTTAATAAATAAAACCTAAGGGGTGCCTGGCTGGCTCAGTCAGAAGGGTGAGTGACTTCTGATCTCGGGGTCACGAATTCAAGCCCCGCACTGGGTATAGAGATTACTTAAATATGTATTTAAAAAAATCTAGAACTCTTAAGAAAACAGGAATAAGGGACTGATACATGCTACAAGATGGATGAACCTCAAAACTACCATGCTACCATTATGTGAAATGACAGAAGCCAGGGGGAGGGGCAGGGGAATGAGACGGGACACTGAAGGAGGCCGGGTTTCTAGCTGGCCTGATGAAATGTCCTAAAATCAACTCTGGTGATGGAAGCGCAACCCCTGTGAGTATACCAACGACCACGGATCTCTGTGCTCTAAGCGCGTGAGCTGTATAGGGTGTGAATTCATATCTCAATACACCTTTATCAAAAAATGAAAAAGGGGAAGCAGGCAGGTGACGTGAAACAAAAATCAACTTACATGATAAATTCGTTGGGCTGGCAGACAGTTGTAGCCACTCCTCCCAAAACAATCCAGGGGTTTAACACTGTTTGGCCGCCCGTCACAGACGTCCCTGCCTCCTCAGCTGCGTCTTTAAAACCCTGTATAATTAGGGGCATCACTTTATCCCTTTCCTACGGTTTAAAAGAACACAAATTAAACGTCACATAATTCAGTTCAAAACCCAATTAAGAAAATCTATCCTTGTAGTTATTATAAAAGATTTAGGGGCGCCTTGGTGGCTCAGTCGGTTAAGTGTTCAACTTCGGCTCAGGTCGTGATCTCGTGATTCACGAGTCTGAGTCCGTCATCGGGCTCTGTGCTAACAGCTCGGAGCCTGGAGCCTGCTTCAGATTCTGTCTCCCTCTCTTTGCCCCTCCCCTGCTCGCGCTCAGTCTCTCTCTCTCTCAAATAAATAAAAACATTAAAACGTTTTTTAAAAAAATAATAAAAGATTATAAAACCCTAAAAGAAGTCCTGGAGGGTAACAGAAAGAAGTAGGAAGAATTTACATTGTAGCCATTTTATCAAAAGTTAGAAGTTGTTCTAGGATACAATGTGAATGAAGTCTGGACAGCAGAGAATTAAAAACTGGAAAATGACTCCTTACAGAGGTCTGCCCTAAATCTGAGCCAGCTCCTTACATGGTCCCAAAGAATTCCAAGACTAGCTTTAAAAATATAAAATTAGGGGCGCCTGGGTGGCTTAGTCGGTTGAGCGTCCGACTTTCACTTAGGTCATGATCTCGCGGTTCGTGGGTTCGAGCCCCGCGTCGGACTCTGTGCTGACTGCCGGCTCAGAGCCTGGAGCCTGTTTCAGAGTCTGTTTCTCCCTCTCTCTCTGACCCTCCCCTGCTCACGCTGTCTCTATCTCTCCTAGAAATAAATAAAAATATTTAAAAAAATAAAAAATAAAAAAATAAAAATAAAATTTAAAAGACCTCCAAAACCAGCTTAATATGCACCCACAGGCCTTTCTCCAGAGCCTGTTACGTCAGGACCCAAGTGCATGCCATGGGGGCAGAAAAGGACCTCCTGAAAACTTTAGTTTATAGGAGGAGAGCAAAACTTCTCCTGAGGGGACAGAAACGATCTAAACAAAACCCTCTCTGTGTCAAACAACAGGCACTGGCGGCAAGGCCACAGACACTGCTGAGTGAGCCACAGAGACACATGACGCCCGTCTCTTCCCCGTCCACATCAGCGACCTGACCAGCAAGCCGCGGCAGGGGCTGGCCCGCGTGCCACAAGCCGTGGGTCTGTAAGGCTGGCCCGGTCCACACGCCCGGCACAGAGCTGCCACGACTGTGGCCTAGACTCTATCAAAGCAAACACATATGACTGCCTTGGCTTCGGTCTACCTGGAAGAGAACGGGAAGCAGGTGGTGGAAATGAAAATAAGAATAGGCCAGACTCTCTATTTTAATTCACGGATAGCTGCCAAAAAATAAACGGGGAGCCTGACAGAGCACGAAAGCCGTGCTGCCTGGCCGCCTCGCTTACGGACGGGGGACGAAGGGCTAGCCAGTCAAGTGACGCCCCTGACACAACACGCTACTTACCCTGTCCGTCATCTTGTTACTGATTCCAAGGAGCATCAGCATATTGTCGCATTCCGTGACCCCCATCGCGTAGAGGTCGCTGAGGACATTGGCACATGCTATCCTGCCCTGGAAGAGAGGGGAGGCATGAGAAGGGACACGCAAGGGACTTTCCGTGTGTGCCTACAGAGCACGTCCCAGAACCCAGGGACTTTCCAGCGATGTGGTCCCCGTTTTCTGTGTCCTTCATTCAGTCACAGAGCCACGAGGCCATTCCTTCAGTCTTTCTCAGACATTCCTACAGAACAAGTAACTTCCATGTTCTTCCCTGTTCTAAAATACTGGGAGAAGTCTGCCGTGTCTGTAGATGGGAACGGGGGGTTGGGGGCAGGGGCTGGGGCGAGGAAGGCTGGAGCTGCGGGGTCTGGAAGGAGAGCTGCAGAACGAGAAAGTCTGAGAACAGCTGTCCTAAAGCAATCTTGGAAACGGCCATGTGTCCTAAACAGACGCTAAAAATATGTTGACTTTACTGGTTATAGAGAAGACTTTTTTTATAATACAGGGAGAGAGAAATTCTGGTAGTTTCTTTTCGAGGCTATAGAAGGTAAACAGGAAAAACATCTTGGTTGAGAAATCAAAAAACAGAAGAGATTAAAAAAAAGTGTTTCCAGTGAACTAAATTATTTAATAAGGACTTTAAAATAATTCAATAGAAATGTAATAAGATTTTTTTTTTATCACCACTGGAGGTTTTTTAAATAGCAGCTGTCAGGGCGCCTGGGTGGCTCAGCTGGTAGAGCATGCAACTCTTGATCTCAAAGTTGTGAGTCTGACCCTCACGATGGGTATAGAGATGACTTGGAAATAAAATTTTAAAAAATACATAAATGTTAAATTGTCATTTCTAGACAATGAAGGAAAAAAATAACAAAATTTTCTTCTGAGATAAGGATAATCAAACTCCCAAGTATTATCATTTTCAGCAGCTGGTTCATGGCTTGTTGAAGTTTTCTTACAACTTCCTGGCCCATCGGCAGTGAGCTCGGAAGTCACAACAGCAAGGGCCACAGGTGTTTTGCACCCTGGGGTGTCTGCCAGTGCTCAGAGCTGCGGCAATCTGTCCCTTCTGTCCTGGGCTCTCTCACTTGCTGTTAGAGATGACGGATAAAGGATGAATTCTGGTCCTAGCCACCTGTGCTCTGGCGAGGTGGGGCGCCTGGGGCTGGCACAGTTCAGGCTCAGGAATACTGCTCAGGAGAACAGACAGACATGCAGAGGCCGGACCTGGTTTCCAGAAAACTGTATGCTTGTCGTTGGCACCTGAGGTGACCTTCCTCTTCCGCCACTTAGCTGTCTCATGGCCTAAGTCATTATGTGTGTGGCTTGATTCCAGTGACCACGGCACACAGGGAGGACCATTTCCTAACAACGGGACGTTTCCGGTTGCTTCATCAGCTCCTTGTCCGGGAGGGTAGGGGGTTCAAGTTGGTTGGACCACGGGGTTGCCGGCGTAAGCACGCACAGAACCAGTGGATAATACATCTGGGTGGGCCACCATCAGTAGCTACAAGCTTCAACGCAGCAGTTCGGGTATGTGTTCTACACGGCGGCACCTAACACACCGAGGTGGACAGTGACCAGAATCAGAATGAAGGGTCAAGACGCTTAACTGTGGGGAAATGCTAAGCTGTTTACTTCCAGAAGGAACCATCTAGGATCAGTCCTCCTACAGGGTATGGTAACACCTCAAAGCCTGAAACACAGGGGTGGAGTCGGTAAATGTCAGAGAGAGAAAGAAAGAAAGAAGAAAACCACAAACAGGTCAGTCACCAGACGCGCTGAGACCACGTGTTCGCGCAGATACACAGAGAGGGGCTCCCACGTCTGCCGCAAGTGTGAGCAGGGCACAGACCCGCTGGCTCCAAGCACAGGAGTCCAGGCAGGGCAGGATGACCACAGTCTGGGTGTGACAAAAACAACCCCAACCACAGCCCCACCAACCAACAAGCAGTGCCCGGTGTGACAACGCACCGGGGTCAAACTCACCATCATGTAAGGGTCATCGACGATGGGATAAATGTAATCCGTGGTTTGAACCAAAGAAAGACCGCCGTGCCTCAAAGGAATGACACAAGTATCCATTCCGATGCCTGCAAAGATGAAAGTTACCGTCACCCAAAAATCCAATGGAAAAGCCGTTTCAGTTCGCACCACTTGTGCTCTGAGGAGAACGGGCGGGTATAACACGGAATGTTTCCTATCAAGAAGCATTAACTGAAATAAACGTGAAGCATCACTAGCTTAAGATAGAAAGTGAGAATAAAATTTGTTAGTCATGAAGACTCGTCTTCTATGTGGTACAATTTTTAGACTTTAATGATACTTCGAATGGAAATTTTCCCTTCCTATCACTGTGTCACGTGACTGGCACCACAGAGAACTTCTGTGAAGATGAGAAAGCATAAGTGGAACTTGGGGTGTCTAATCCATAGGCGCTTTCTTGAGTCCATCTTCAGGCAATTACTCCATCTTCCCCGACAGAAAATCGGTAAAATCTTTTATACGTATAAAAAAAAAATGTCATGGGGCACCTGAGTGGCCCAGTCAGCTAAACATCTGACTTCAGCTCAGGTAATGATTTTGCGGTTCGTGAGTTCGAGGCCCCTGTCACGCTCACTGCTGTCAACTTATCAGTGCAGAGCCCGCTTGGGATCCTCTGTCCTCCTCACTTCCTTCCCCCTTCCCCTGCTTGCGCTGTCCCAAAAATAAATGTTACTATTTATTGTTACTATTACCTTCTCCATCTCAGTCAATAAATAATGACCAAAAAAAAAAAAAAAAAAAAAAGAGAGAGAGAGAAAGGGGGTGCCTAGCTGGCTCAGTCAGAAAAGCATGAGACTCTTCAGTTCAGGGTCATGAGTTCAAGCTCCATGTGGGTGTAAAATTATTCAAATAAATAATTTTTAAAAAAGAGCCAAGGAGAAGGACAAATCTGGAACAGGTATTCAATGTTTCCAGTCACGCAAGTACATCCTGTGGTACCTACGCGATCTATTACACAGGTTCCCAAAGGCATTTTTTAAGAGGAAAGTTTAACATTTCACGTTACTCCTCTTGTGGAAAACTTGTAAATGTCACCTTTACTAAGTTGCATTATCAACAGGGAAAAATATTTTGCTAAACAAACCTGTAGGAAGCATTTCAATTTATTAAAAATTGTTTCTAGGGGCACCTGGGTGGCTCAGTCAGTTAAGCATCCGACTCTTGATTTTAGCTCAGGCCATGATCAGACCCAGTGAGTGCGGGACTCTGCACTGAGTGCGAAGCTTGCTTCAGATTCTCTTCCTCCCTCTTCCCCAGCCTCTCTCAAAACATAAAATTAATTTAAAAAAACTGTATCTAAACATTAAACTTTTTAAAAATGTTTTTGATTTATTTCTGAGAGAGAGCGAGCGAGCGAGCTTGAGCAGGGAAGGGTCAGAGAGAGGGAGACACAGAATCTAAAGCAGGCTCCAGGCTCCGAGCTGTCAGCACAGAGCCCGACGCAGGGCTTGAACCCACAAACTGTGAGATCGTGACCTGAGCCGAAGTCGGATGCTCAACCGACTGAGTCACCAGGCGCCCCTAAACATTTAGAAAGATAATACGCAGGTATTCTCAAATCCAGACGGCCCTCCCAATAAGTGAGCTGCATACAGAGTGCCTTCCTGCGCCTTTCCTCAGAGCATGCCCTCCGGCCCTGCCCCCTTGGGATTATTTCAACTTCGCAGCGAACAGCGGAAGGCCGAGAAAGAATCAGGATGAAACAGCACAGGAAGTAAGAGCGGGGTGCCCTCTTCATTCAGAATTCCAAATGGAACGAGAGCAAGTCCTCTCTGCATCACCCTGATGAACACGCGAGCACCCTTCACATTTCGCTTGAGTAACAGCTGCGGCACGACGAGAAAATACGCGACAGAGGCAGAGTCACAGGCCCGACGCGTTATTACTAACGCAGAAACAAAAACCACGTTTAATAAAGAGTCACAGGCTTTGCGAAGTGGGGCCGAGTTCCCGCTACACTAGATGGCCAGGCAGGGTCCGGAGGGCGAGTCTCAGGGATCCGTGGCAGCGGGCGCGCTGCCCAGGTGGCGAGCGCTCAGGTGCGGGAGGGGAGAACGTGCGCGGAGAGCCATCTCTCCAGGGGGATGCGCGGCGCCCCCCGGCAATTCCGCCTGAGGGCCGCTGCTGAGCTCTCCCTAAATACGTACCACCACCAAGTTATTCTGAGGATGTTGCTATCTGCTTTAGAAAAGAGCGAAACGCGGTTTTCTTTGGGATTTTCATGTGAACTGCAGGACTCCTGAAACCGGCTGAACACAGTTGCTGAACGTTGGCTTTAAATGTTTCTAATCTGGTTAGTCCTAAATTTGAATTAAGTGAATTTGAGGGGCGCCTGGGTGGCTCAGTCGGTTGAGCGTCCACCTTCAGCTCAGGCCATGGTCTTGCGGTTGGTGGGTTCAAGCCCCCACGTCGGGCTCTGTGCTAACGGCTCAGAGCCTGGAGCCTGTTTTGGATTCTGTGTCGCCCTCTCTCTTCCCCTCCCGTGCTCACACTGTCTCTCAAAAATAAACAAACATTAAAAAAATTAAATAATAAATTAGATTCGTGAAGGACTTCTGCAGCACCAGAGCGTTCTGACTGATGACTGCAGCCTATTTACCAAAAAACCCAACACCTCATTAGTAATGTTTTACATCAACGGGGTTTAAGTGATGTTTTTTATATACAATGCATTGGTTTAAATCAAATATGTTAGAATTAATTTCTTCTGACGCTATTTTTTTTTTTTTTTAAAGATTCGGAAATTTGAAATTACACACGTGGCTCACATCCCGTTTCTTCTGGAACGTCAGCGTGGTGACTGGGGGAGAGAGGGACATCCAGGGAAAGGCAAGTGCTAACAGAGGAAAGTGCCAGAGTGGAGAAGGTCTCACGTACCAGACTGAACCAGACTGAGCCGTGTATATTTACTTATCAGTGGGTGGTGGGGAATTCTAAGCTTTCAGCAAGACTGACTGAAAATTCTTTTCATTGAGAAAAATAACCCCAATGATCACACCACCACCACTGCCGGCAGTGATCAATACTTGATAGCTCTTAAGTACCAGGCAAGAAACACTGATTTTAACACTTCTTTAGTTAGCATACATCTAAATAAACAACTGTACATTTAACAATTGTTACATCTTAGAATCCAGGAGGTAGGACACTCTAGTTTAAAAACAGATAGGGGCTCCTGGGTGGCTCAGTCGGTTAAGCAACCGACTTCGGCTCAGGTCATGATCTCAGTTTGTGAGTCTTGAGTCCCGCATCGGGCTCTGTGCTGGCAGTTCAGAGCCTGCAGCCTGCTTCAGATTCTCTCTCTCTCTCTCTCTCTCTCTCTCTCTCTCATGTTCTTTATTTTGAAGCTAAATAAAACATTTTTAAAAAATTAGAAACAGGTAGATACACTTGTGTGCATATATGTCATGTGTATATCTAGAATCAGATCCACATGGTACATATACATACACTGATAACTTCTGGCACTTCCAACAACTCCAAACAGTTAAGTATCATTATCTCATTCAAAGAAATTTTTTAAAAAATGTTTTATTTATTTCTGAGAGAGAGAGAGAGAGAGAGACAGCGTGAGCAGGGGAGGGTCAGAGAGAGAGGGAGACACAGAATCTGAAGCAGGCTGCAGGCTCTGAGCTGTCAGCAGAGGCCGACATGGGGCTCGAACCCATGAACCGTGAGATCATGACCTGAGCTGAAGTTGGATGCTTAACCGACTGAGCCCCCCAGGCGCCCCAGTATCATTATCTCATCTTACACACTGGGAAACTGTCGCTCAGAAGGGGTAAGACCGTGCATAGATTAACACTAGTGACTAGTGACTGTTGTCAGGATACGAATCCACATCTGATTCCAAAGCAAAGTCGTGGCTATCTAGACATACCACTTCCACACGAGGTTTTAACACTACGCTCTTTTCAGCATCCATTTGCTGGTAACGTGGGGTCCGTCTACCCCTAGAGAATGCCATGAATGCTAAATTTTGTGGGTGTGCATTTCTCTGGGAAAGGGGTCACGGCTTCTAATTACTTCTCAAAAGCCCTGTGTGACTAGACTCCTTTGCTATTGTGTTCTCGTAACAGCTTTTTTCTACCTCTCGCCTCGCTGCTGACATCTGTCCCCTCTGCCACTGCTAGGTTGTAGCTGGTGCAGCCCCTCTCCTCACTTCAAGCGTGCTGGTCTCACAGACCCGATGCCAAACAGTACAGTGGGCGGAGGAACCAGAGGACACGGACTCCAGGTCCTGACCGTCACCAAGTGGCAGAGAATGACTCACTCGACCTTCCTGAGCGTCACGGGGCTGAGAGAAGGAGCGAATGATCTGACCCATTTTCACAAGGCTCCGCCGTGCGCGGCTCGCTCGGCGAGGTCCGCAGTGAAGTGAGAAAGAGGAATTACCACTCCACACAGGGGGTTTTCACTGCACTTCTTTTCGCCCATTTGGCAGCTTCTGTCCCTCGACCAAGTTATGTGACAGCTTTCTCAGTACATTCTTCCTGCTTGACAAGTACGCCAACGGCCGATCCAACTCCCTCACGTGGGCTTTCTCCGTGCTTCGACATCAGCCAGACGAGAGCGGCTTTCACACCGAACCCCTGGGAGGCGGCCCGCGGCCCCTAGAGCGTGGGGTGTGGGTTTTCCTCCCTCCCCCCAAAGCGGCTCTGCTTTGATGCGTTCTTTGGGGAAGAAAGGGGGATGCTGGGTGGGAAGACAGAACCACACAATAAGTCAAGGGGTGGAAGTAAACGAAATGAAAACCTTCTGTAAGAAAGCGGATCAAGTCACACGCCACGACCACCAAGCATTCAGGCCCCCGGAACACGCGCCAAGCGCTCAAAAGGCAAAGCGATCACGGGCTTTCGCCGCGTCCTTAACCCACCACGCGATAAAAACTCACAAACGATACCCGGTAGCCCAGAATTCATTCCTGAGCTCTGTGTTTGGGAAGAGGCAAACCACGAAAACAGCAGGAACTCGGTAAAGACAACACCACCACACTCTCGATGCCAGACGACATCCAGGGTCGAGCACAGCCTCAGTGCAGTCTTCTCCCTCCTCCCCACAGGAGCTCGGCAAAACAATGCACAGTGCAAAGGAGCCTCGGGAGTCCTCCCAAGCCCAGCACTGCCCTCAACGCCCCGCACAGCGACACCCAGACACCACCTTTCCTAAGGCAAAGAAGAGAACGCAGGCTTTACAAGGAAACTTTTAGGACAGAGGCCTAAAGGAGTTTCTGCTTACTCCTCAGCTAACTACAAAATTCGATTTAGCAAGAAATGCTTTTACTGTAATAGAACTGTGTCAATTGCATGCTTAGGAGCCTAAAAATGGCTACAGCACATTCCTTGGTGCTTTTCAAGTATTTCCTCCAAACAAGTTACGATAATGTCACAGCTATCATTGCTCTGCTCTGCTCTTTGAATCCTTACAGAAATTAGATTTAAGAAAAAAAAAAAAAAAGGCAACATGGTAGGACAGAAATTTGGCTTTTGGCTCACTGGCTACAACTGCAGCCAAGACGCCGTACTTGGGGAAGGAGGAAAGGAAGAACGGCTCACGTACCAAGTCTTGGCATCACGGCTCCCAGAAATTGCTCATCTTCTTGGAAGTGGTTCTCTTGTAAGGATTCCAGCAGTTTCTGCAGGACATCTTGGGGCACTTTGCAGCCGGTGCCCTTCAGTTCAGTGAATCTGGTTAGCCGGAAGCTCTTGTCCAATTCATAACTTTCCGGGTTAAAGGACTCCCGCGTAGACATGGTTCTTGGGCGCACACACCTCACGCCTGGGCTCCTCCCCTCCCTCTCCTAGCCGGCTGGTTTCTTTACAGATCCACCTAGGCATCATGGAAACATACGGACAACATTACAAGAATGCTCACCAGTATGTGCCTAAGAATCAAGTGAGTAAATACAACACAGCGCCCAGGAAGTAGGAAAAGAGCTGAAACCATCCAGGCCACAGGGATATGCCGATCTGAGGCCACAACAGCTCTTTATAGCGATGCAGAGGCCAGAACACATCATTGAAAAAACTGACTGTACCATCACAGACATCTTCTAGGGAAGCTCTGATGTCTGTTGCTGGGACTGTGGCTCTGATGGGCAGCCAGGACGCCGCCCCCCCGCCCCCAAGAAGGCACCGCAGGCCAGCTGGCACACGACACAAGGCCATCTTGAGCAGTAAGTCCCAGAGGCTCTTCTGACGGCCAGCATCACGAGAAAACTTCTAGTCACTTCATCTGTCAACCGAGAAGCGCAACGGTTTAGAAATCAAGTCTTGGCTAAAGTGACTTTTCTGGAAAACCTTTCAGTATCTTCTGCTGTCTCACACAGAAAAATAAAATGCCCATTAGCCACGGTGCGGGCAAAGGACGCGGACGGAAACGCATTTGATGAAATTCTTCGTGATGCTCAATTCAATTTTAGAAAAAAGCATGTTTTCATTCTGAGCCAGAAGTACAACGTGATCCAAAACTAAGGAAGCCTGACTAAAGAACAGAACTTGAAAGAAAAGTGGAACGGCTGTTTAACACACCACGATTAATTTTCTCCAAGAGAGCGCGGTGGAAAGTTTTCTAACGTTTAACGCAGTACTCTTTCCTAGAAAGCAAACATCCCGCCCAAAAAACCAGTACACACACATCATGGGCAAAATATGCTTGCTCCGTTTGGTTGCCGAACTAAAATGAGAACGTTAACTGTACTAAATCACTAGCACTTACAGTACTCGGTACCCCTGGAAGTTTCTAGAGCAAGCCCTTTTAAGTCTGAAGTCTTAGAGGTTAAACCAGAACCTTACATGGGCTCCCAGGGTTGACCAGCCTCCAGATTGATACTTTATTGGGCATAGAATTACAGACACCCCAAGTTTTAGAGTCAGTTTCCCCTATAAAATTTATGATTAAGAACATAATTCCCCTTTATAGAGTTTTCTATCCCCTGGGAACCACATCACTCATTTAAAATTAATCTCTCTCATACACACAAAATAAATAAATAAAATAAATCTCACAAAGCCCGAGTTTGGGCGGTAATCCAAACTGTCCTCACAAAAAACATGTCTGGGGTGAGCAATCATTTCAGTTTGAAGCCTACAACTGAACAGAACTAAATCTTCCAAAATTCCAAGAACACCACCTCTCCAGGAGGAAGGTGGCAGGAGAGCAAAGCAAATTACCTAGAGGCGAATTCTGAAGCCATTTTAGAGTTAGGAAAAGACCCAGAACACCCCGACTTGCTAGAGTTTGGAACAAAACAGCCGTTTCCTCGCAAAACGCCTCGCATTTAACACCGCCTCACTCCTACCAGGGGGGAAAAAAAATCCAACTCACGAGGCATCCAGTTATTTTCCTACCTCCAACACTACCCCCCCCAAAAGAGGCGGGGAACTGGGGGGGGGGGACTAACTTCCTTTCAAACATAACTTCTATTTCCCCAGATTTTTAAGAGGACAAATGTCTACAACAGCTTAAGTCCAGAAAGCACTCTTAAGTTTTAAAAATTCCAAATGGAATGAGGGACACACATCATACATCCGAACCTTGCAAACTTGGAGGGTGGGGGTGAGAAAACGCGGGGAGGGGGGTGTGCTTGGGGGAAAATCGTAATTAACGGAGGGGAGTATATTTGCATAATAAGAGGTCTTCAACTCCATCCCCAAAGCTGCATGTTTACACCTTTAAAACAATGATATGAATATGTAANGTACAGCTCGGGGAGCACGGTAAGCGCGGACGGGAGACCGTGCAACCGCAGCCCCATACCTACCTCCCTACCCCCAAGCTCCTAAGCCCCAGAAAGAAACAATGGGGTGGCCTCCCGGCCCGGCGCGCGGGGGNTGGTCTCGGGGGAGGGGTGGGGGGTTGCAAACCCGAGGAGCGGTGGCATCCGTTGCATGATGCAAAAAGGATTGATTTCAAAAGTTGCGAGTTGCATTGGCAGCAGCCTTTGGCGCCCGGGCCACCTACTTTCCCTCGACCCGCCGGAAGGGCCGGGAATGTTTTCCAAAACCCTGGCCCGGGTCCACCGCGCTACACCCTGCGGGACGCTGTACCTGCTCCCCAGCGCCGCCGTACTGGGAGACAATGACCGTGGAAACAGTTTGAAAGCGAGTAGGAGCAGAGGAAAAGCCTCCTCTGCTACGAGGGAAGATTTAAAAACATAAAACGGCGCGTTTGGTTAATACTGGCTTCTGTCGCCTCTCCCTTCTATTGTTCAGCCTGGCTCCGGAGTTCACGCGAGCCTTAGTGGATGTGCAGACGCCCTGCAAAGTTTCTTGAACGTTCGGCGTGCTTGGTGGGGAGTCGGAGCTCAAGGTTCCTGGGTTACATTGTTTGCACTTCACACGTCCAAGTAAACATGGCAGCCTAATAGTGTGTGTGCGTTTGAATTAACACCGATAGGACAGCTTCAGCCTGCGAGAGCGCTTTCTTCGGGATTTCCACTCTCTAAGGCACTGCTGGTTAAAATACAGCAAAGTGCTTTCATAACACCACGTCTTCTGGGGCTTCCCTCACAACGAAGGAGTGTGGAGGGATGCCAGCCAAACTTTTCTCGGGTTGTTCCGCATTTTCTAAATGGGTTTGGGGGCAGGAATGTTTTTGGTATCGGAAAGGTGCTTTCTGCGGGTCACATCTGCAGGCCTTGCAGAGGCCTTTTTTTCATTCTTAAAATTTCTGCTGGGCAAGACCTCAGGGTGTTGATCTCGGTGAGGATGCAGAAGTGATGCAACGAAGCAGACCGGCTGATGCAGGCTTTTCCGCTCTGTGTTTTGTGTGTGTGTGCGTCTACAGTAAGTTAGGGGGGGAAAAAAGCATAGTAGCCTGGATTCTCTAATGTGAAATGTTGGACTTTTTTTTAAAAAATGGCACAACCCTGTGGTTGGCAAACCTGGATCAGTGTCTGAATCACCTGGGAAGACGCCTGAATACACACACCCCAGACCTCCAGAATCAGGGACGGAGGATGCAGAAATCTTTAGTCCTCACATCACCTCCCCTTTATGATTGATTCTGTGAATTGTTGTGGGGTTTGGGTTTTGTTTGTGCGTTTTATTATTATTATTTTTTTTAATCAGGAAACTCACAACTAGAAAAAAAAGATTTGGGAGATTCGTGGTAAGGTAAGTAGGGCCCTACGTGAAGGTGATGTGTCATGCTGAGGAGTTTGGTATTTATGCCACAGTCAGCAGAGTTTGTCAGATTTGGTTTTTGACAAGTTGAGCTTGTAAAAAAAGGCTGCACCTCATCTGAGAGGATGCCCTCTCCCCGGGGAGAAAGCGAGGCCACATCTCTAATTAGGAGGTCATTGTAATAGCCAAGCACGGAGTTGAGGGTATTTGAAATGAAGCAGCGGGAATGTAGACAAAAGAGGGGGAGCAGAGGTGACTTGGCATGTGGTTGTAGGAAGAAGCGTAAGACGGCGCGCAGATTTCTAGTTTGGGGGTACCGGGTGAGTAGTGATGCTAGCTGAAATAGAAACTATGGGAAGGCAGACAAGTGTAGGGGTGCGTTCAGCTTTGAAAATGTTAAATTTCAGGCACCTGCCAGATAGTCCAGGCTGAATGCAGTGGGTCACACAAGGGCTGAGGCTTGGGGTGGGGGTAGGCTCGGAGTCTGAGATGCAAATGTGGGACCATCAGCACGTAAATGGAGTTTGGAGCCTCGGAAAGAGGTGGGATCCACCGGGAAGGGGAGTTCTGGAGGAAAAGTGAAAGAGACCTTGGACAGAGCCCTGCGGGGTTTCCTTGTGGAATGCCCAGCCGGCTGTGTGATCCCTGCCGGGTCTGCTGGAGGCCAGCATCCTCGAAACCAGCTCCTTCCTCCTGCAGCCCCCCCAGCAACTGGAATCAAATCCTTCTGAGCAGAGGCGGTAGACTTTTGACTGAGCCACGGATTTCTTCATTCGTATGGAGTCAGTCTCCAACCTGGGGGCCAGGCAGTCTACTGCGTCTCTCCACCCTCCTTCTCTGCCCTGAATGTGTGCCTCCCTGGGCTCGTTTCTCCCACCAACCTTTGTCTGAGTCTTCCCCACTGGGGCCCTCAGAGAACCCTCTTCCCTGAGTTTTCATATCCTCCAGGCACTGACTGGAAGATGGTTGTCCTAGGCTCCTTTATCCAGTGGACTCTTGTTAAAAAATACCTACTTAACCACCCTGGCCCCCAAGATTGTATCTAGCTGGCAAAATGAGTTGAATTATGATAGAGATTCTTTGCTTGACCAAACTTGAGCCAGGCTCCTGAACTTTCTAGGCTCAGCTGTGGACTTCCTTGCAAAATCCCGTTTTAGCAATATCCGTGCCCCCTCCAGCATCTGATCAGGTTCCCCACCCCCCACGGTCCCCCAAGTGATGGCTGGTCCTCCTGCCTTTAGCAAGAATCCTGTTAGGTCGGTTTGGCCAGAACCCCCCAGGCCCCTGTTATTTCCTCTTTGTAACTTTCCACCCACAGATTCCCACCCTGCTCCTTGGCTATAAATTCCCTCTTGCCCATGCTATATTCAGAGTTGAGCCCAATCTCCCTCCCTCACTGCAAAATTCTATCACAGTAGCCCTGAGTAAAGTCTGCCTTACCATGTTCAACACGTGTCATAAACCGATATTTTCTTTAATAATTGTGTCCCCTGCCCCAAAAGATGTAGAGAAGTCCTAGCTTCTGGCACCTATGAATGTGGCTTTATTTGGAAGGGTCTTTGCACATGTCATCGATTTAAGATGAGGTCGAGGTAGATTAGGGTGGGTCCTAAGCCCAAGGACTTATGAGGAAAGGGACCTGTGGGGACCGAGACACTGGAAAAAGGCCATGGGAAGGCAGATTGGAGTGAGGCAGTTTCAAACCAGCGAATGCCAAGGGTTGCTGCTGACTCCCAGCGGCAAGGAAGGCCCTTCCTTAGAGCCATCAGAGAGAGCATTCCCTGCCAACAGCTTAACTCCAGACTTCTGGTCTCCAGCACTGTGAGCAAATATGCTTCTGTATTCTGTACTGAGCTGCCGAGTTTTGTGGGTTTTGTTACAGTAGCTCCAGGACACTGATACGGCTGGTGGGGGGGAGTATATGTTGTGTGGGGAAGGGGTGCTAAGAATCCGTGCTTTTCTTTCTTTCTTTTCTTCATGGTGGGGAGGGGCAGAGGAAGAGAAATAGAGAATCTTAAGCAGGGTCCATGCTCACCGTAGAGCCCAACGTGGGACGCGATCCAACAATCCAGGGATCATGACCTGAGCCGAAAGCAAGAGTTGGATGCTTAGCCCACTGAGCCACCCAGATGCACCAAGAATCCTTACTTTTAATGGGCTCCCTGGTGATTTGGATGCTTGGGGGATGCGGCCCTAAAGAATTCTGCTTTCTCAGAAGCCCAGAGGGATAGGCAGCTGCCTGCCTCCCGCATTCTGCTAGCTGGAAGGCAGCCCCCATCACCTTACGTTCCTTTTGTCTTGACCGTCTCATTTCGGGTTTTGCTATCCAGCATTACCCCCATCTGTTGCTGGGATAGTCCCTCCCGTACATTGTTTGAACCCTGTTGCCTGTTCAAAAGTGACCCCTGATTGGTACTCATGGGGGGAGGGAGGAAGGACTATCCAGTCATGACTAAGGCCCGGTAGGTGATGGGTACCTCGAGTCCTAACGACTTTTACCTTCACTCCTCTGTGTCTGCACTATACACTGTCTCCTCCCTGGTAAGCTAAGCACCGACATCCTATCTCCGACCCTGTAGCCTTCTCATTCCTTTACAGCTGGCCGCCTGCACTTCCACCGCATGGGGCCACCAGCCTCTCAAATGGCCCCTTTCCCATCCAGCCAGCCCGGAGCCTTCATCAAGCTCGCCAGCCTTGTCTCCTGCAGTGCCCTTCTTTGACCATATCCACCCACAAACGTCCAGCCCAGCCTCCCGTCCCTTCCATCCACCATCTCCCGCCCCGTTTCACCACACGGAGAAAACTCCGAGATTGTGCCATGATGGATCTATGATCTCTGGTGCAAACTGGGCTTTCCCCACAGCTCAGGAACCCTTGGGCATGCTGTTCTGAGTGTTCGTTATTCTCCCCAATGTCTGCACTGCCCTCAGAAGTAGATGCCGCCCAAGAAGAGAACGGATGGGGGCGCCTGGGTGGCTCAGTGAGCTAAGCGTCCAACTCTTAGTTTCGGCTCAGGTCATGACCTCCTGGTTCATGAGATTGAGCCCCGCATCGGGCTCTGTGGAGCCTGCTTGGGATTCTCTCTCTCCCTCTTTCTCTCTGCCCCTCCCTTGATTGCTCTCTATCTCTGTCTCTCAAAATAAATAAATAGAAAGAGCATTCCCTGTATGCTCCAGAGGGAGGGAGGGAGGGAAGGAAGGAAGGAAGGAAGGAAAAAAGGAAAAGTGAGCGGGGCTTAGACTGAATGAGTAACTGGCCCAAGATCCCTGTCTAACTTTAGGTTCCTCTGAGGCAGATCTTGAGATGAGGATTTGGGGGAAGAGAGTTTATTTCGAAGGTGATCTCAGGGAGCACAAGGCAAGGCATGGGCAGAAAGAGGGCAGGGAGAGAAAGCCATAAAGAATGTAAGTGAGCGGGTTACCCCCATGGGCTCAGCATTGTTGGCATCTATCTGAGAAACCGAATGGAACCACCCCCAGTAGGCAGACTAGTGCCCCTCCCCCAAAGATGTGTGTGTCCCAGGCCCTGGAAACTGAGCACATTATGTTACCAGGTAAAGGGGAAATCAGGCTGCACATGGAATCAAGTGTGACCTTAGGGAGGTTATCCTGCATCACCCGCGTGGCTCTAATATAGTTACCGGTCCTTAAAAGCGGAAGAAAGAATCAAGAGAGACCCAGAGACGTGGCGTTGTGACAAGGATTCAGCCCTGTGTTGTCAGGTGTGATGACAGAGGAAGGGACCACAAATGAGGGAAAACAGGAGCCTTCTGGCAGCTGGAAAGGCAAGGAGACGACAGTCTCCTCTAAGCCTCAGAACGGAAAGCCCCTCCTCGCCGGACACTGTGACCTTTGCTCAGTAAGGTCCCTGCCAAACTTATCCTCAGAACCGTGAGATCACAAATGTGTGTGTGTAATTTGTGACAGCAGCAGTAGAAAACAAATACACCCTCTTATTTTTATTTTAATGTTTATTTATTTTTGAGAGCGAGAGAGAGCGAGAGCGAGAGAGAGAGAGATCCTGAGATATCCTGAGAGAGAGAGAGAGAGAGATCCTGAGATATCCTGAGTGGGGGCGGGGCAGAGAGAACGAGACACAGAATCTGAAAGCAGGTTCCAGGCTCCTAGCTGTCAGCACCAGAGCCTGATGCAGGGCTCGAACTCATGGACTGTGAGATCATGACCTGAGCCGACGTCAGACACTTAACCGACTGAGCCACCCAGGTGCCCCCAAATACACTGTCAGAAAATCACTCCACTGGCAGAAGGGGAGGCTGACACATTTCTCCAGTGACTCTCCCCCTTCACTGGCTCCGGGTTGTCCCTGGGGGCATTGGGTCCCCTATAGCTTGGGGAAGAGCCCAGCGGTGTGGGGCAGGCAGGTGACTGAGGGGGTGTGATGTCCAGGGGTTGGACGCTGTCCTTGTGGCTACAGGAGGGCTCTGAGGTGGGCCGGGTGTGGGTGGCATCTACAGCCTCTGCCCACACCCAGCTGGGGGCAGTCAAGCCAGGATTCAAACTGGGGCTAAGTCTGGAGTCCACACGCCTGGCACTGAGGGCGTCCCATGCAGCGTTTGAGGCCAGCAAGTACATAGTCCTTTTCTTGAAATTCTCAGGGGGTTGATGTTAGCTCTTCCCTCATTCTCCTAACCTCTTTGGCCCCTTCTTAATCTTTCTTTTTTTATGTTTTTATTTATTTATTATCATTATTTTTTAACATGTATTTATTTGAGAGCACGAGCAGAGGAGGGGCAGAGGGAAAGGGAGACACGGAATCCAAAGCAGGCTCCAGGCTCTCAGCTGCCAGCCCAGAGCCTGATTTGGGACTCGAACTCACAAACTGTGAAATCATGACCTGAGTTGAAGTCGGATGCTTAACTGACTGAGCTGCCCAGGCGCCCCTCTTAGAGAGAGAGAGGGAGAGAGAAAAATCCTAAGCCCGTTCCCCACTGTCATCACAGAGCACAACTTGGGGCCCGAACTCGTGAACTGTGAAATCATCTGAGCCGAAACCAAGAGTCAGATGCTCAACCAACCGAGTCACCCAGGCGTCCCTAAGTTTTTGTTTTTGTTTTTGTTTTTAAATTTTTAATGTTTATTTTATTTTTGAGAGAGAGACAGCACCCGAGCGGGGAGGGGCAGAGAGAGAGGGAGACACAGAATCTGAAGCAGACTCCAGGCTCTCAGCTGTCAGCACAGAGCCTGACGTGGGGCTCGAACCCACATACCGTGGGGTCATGACCTGAGCCAAAGTTGGATGCTCAACTGACTGAGCCACCCAGGCACCCCAGTTAAGGATTTTTTTTTTGTAATGTTTTTTTATTTATTTCTAGGAGAGAGAGAGCGACAGCGTGAGCAGGGGAGGGTCAGAGAGAGAGGGAGTCACAGACTGAAACAGGCTCCAGGCTCCGAGCTGGCAGTCAGCACAGAGCCCGACGCGGGGCTCGAACCCACGAACCGCGAGATCATGACCTAAGCAAAAGTCGGACGCTTCACCGACTAAGCCACCTAGGCGCCCCAAGGATTTTTTTTGATGAGGATCTTATCCTGGGTTATCTGGATGGGCCAGTGCAACCACTGGGGTCAGAATGGTCTGGGACCACAAGCTTCTAGAAGCTGCCGGAGGCAAGGAAGTTGATTTTTCCCTAGAGCCTCCAGAAGGAGCACAGCCCTGCCAAGTCACCCATTGTGGTCCTGATCTTGGAGCCTATCCTGCTGAATTGCAATTACTTCATATACCTAATCTCACTCCCGTCCCCCAGGCCTGAGTTCCTCATGGCGACTGTCTTGAGTATCTTTGCCTCCCAGGGCCTAACGCGTTCCCTGGCCTGCGTGGAACGGCAGGAGAGCGGTGGAGGAATTGGAAGACAAAGAATTTTAGGAAGGCAGGAGGAGTTGACATTGTCAAGTGCTACAGAAAATCGAGGTGAGATAAGGACTGAAATAGCTCATTGGATTTAAGAGGTCCCTGGTGGCCTTGGCGGGAGATACTTACATGCTGGGGCCAGAGTCGGAGGTGGGTGGAGTGTGCTGTGGAGACAGAGAGTTTAGACACCTCTTTTAAGAAGAACGTTGTAGAAGGGGAAGAAGGAGGGCATTCACTTGAGATGGGAGAGGAGAGGTTTGGGTTTTAGAGCCTGACAGCCTTTGGACAGGCATGTGAGCCAAACGGAAGCAGTCAAAGCAGAAGAGACTGCAAATAGAATGAGGAGGGTAGCTCGTAGAATAAGATCCTAACGGCAGGGAGCAGGAGAGGAATTCTGGCGTGGATGGAGGCAGGAGAGGAAGCGAGCATGACGCTCTGGGAGCTAAGTTTGGGCGGTGGATTGTACAATAGTTTCTGCTTTCCTCGCTAGACTCTAAGTTCCATAGGGATCATGGCTATGTGTTCGACACAGTCAAAACAATTGACGCTTAAAATTGCTTGCTGGGTGCCTGCCTTCTTCTTGGAGCTCAGCCTGTATTAATTGATTCAGTTCTCGTGACAATCCTATGAAGTAGGTACCAGTATTATCCCCATTTTATAGATGAGGAAATCAAGGCACAGGGATGGTAAGTAGCTTGCCCGAGGTCACAAAGGCAGAAAGTAGAGGACTTGGCTTTGAACCCAGGCCCTCTTCCCCAAGTCCACATTCGCAGATGGAGCCACTCAGGAAGTCACTGTCAAGTGAATGGGGAAGGGCGCCAGCTTCTCATGCCACCCAGGAAGTAGCAGGATGAGTTTGCTCTCCTGCGTCTCTCTTCCCTCCTCCCCGCGAGTGGGGCCATCAGCACTGTCCCCTCACGGATGAGGCTTCGGCGGAAGGTCCAGCTGTCTTCTTCTGGACCGGGGATGACATGGCAAAGATGCCTGAGATCTTATCCCTTCACCTCCACCCAGAGGTAGGACCCCACACCCTCAGCTCCACTAGGATGACACCTTCCCAGACACCCCGTCCCCCCTCCTCCTGCATCTGGACTGAGGCCAGAACTGGGATTCGCTAGGCCATCCCTTGCTTCCCAGCGGGTTACAGGAATATTCCTTGCACGTCACCCCATGCCAGATTGGCTCCACAGCCCTAGAATCGTCTGATAGCAGGGCCTACAGTCAGGGCAAGAGTCTGCACCCTACTGAAGGTGGGGTTCTGTGGGGGAGGCAGACGTTCAGATCCAGAACCTAGGAAGGCAAGATGAGGCCTTAGCAGGTCAGGTCGGAAAGCGACGCGGAGTCTGTGGCTGGAATCACTCATTGTGGGTGTGCTTGCAGCCAGCATTGCCCGGTGGCGGGATTCTCGAAAGGAACAAGCCCCCTAAAACAGACTTTAAGGCTGCACTTTGATCTTTTGGGGGTTCCCTCTGTCTTCCCCGAGGCCCCAGCGTAGGCTTATTCTGATAACTATACATTCTTCCAGATCAGTTCTCCCAAGGCCTTAGGCTCTGGATCCCTCTCTGTATAACAATCTGGCTCTTTCCCTTCATGCTATGAAATTTCCTAGCGATCCAACCCCAATAAAAAATGGAAATAGCTGAAAGACCAATAAAATATTTTTTCTTCACAACATAAATACGTGTTCTCCCTACTTCTAAATATCCTTTCTCTCATTCCACCATTCTTTGCCTTAAAAAGTCAGGTTACCAGTAAGTCTTACCGTTGAGCAGTTACTGGTGTACGGGCACTGTGCTCAGCATTGGGACCCTAAGAACAGGTCAAAATCCCAATGAAAGAATTAGTGTAATCCCAAGAGCGAGGTGGAGGTCTCCTAACAGTTCTGTTGGTTTTTGGAGGGGGAATCTATAAGCTTCCTGGATTTATGTGCAAATTTGTGTCTACTTGTGCATTTCTGGGAGAAACGAGCCTAGCTTTCACCAGCTCTTCAGAGAGGTCTCTGACCCCAAAATTGAGTAATATGGTGGCAGGTGCTATGGGAGAGCAGAATTTGAATTTGGAGGGGCAAGTTGGAATGTGGGGAGTACTTTATTATTCCGACAATTCGTTAATGCTACAGTAATTTCAATAATCATCATTCACTGTCATCAGTGGTCTTTTACAATCTGCAGTAAAAGCCATGGTTTTTTTGGCAAGAAATAAAAGGTCACAAGAAATTTAAGTCATGCCATTGGCACTTCTGTGTTTGACTTCAGAAACAGTGAATCGATCATTTCTAAATGAAGGACGCTTAATAGAGTCAGTCTAAGTTGAGA
>NW_027529424.1:2452430-2456945 GCF_008692635.1 Crocuta crocuta | reverse complement strand
AGCTGGGGACTCCTGAGACCTCCTCCCCCAGCAGCCTAGCCCCCACATTGTGTGTGGCTCTGTGGCTGGACTCAGGAAGGCTCATGCAACCATTTCGAGGTGACAGATTGGTGGCAGGATGAAGAATTCTGACTCAGTCTACGCACCAACGCACGGGGGAATCTATCTGACGAAGATGGACAGAAACGCTGTCCCCAGTGTGATCGGTCAGGGGGCACTCTCCACTGAAATGCAATTAACAATAAGGCAGTTTTTACAACATTCTCGTTCTGCACCTCCCCAAATGTAGCCACATCCCACAAGATCCGCCCATGCCTTGGTATTCTCCCCTGCAAATCCTGTTTTTCCTGAGCACAAAGGTGATTAATTTGGTGCTGTAAAGTGAAGATTTTATTGTTTGCACCCAGAGAGTATCTAAGGCTGTGACATCATTAAGTGTCTCCCTTTGTCTTTTGATGCATGAAAGATAAAAGATAACACTGGGGGGGAAATGGGTTATTTTCTTTTATTGCATTTTCTGTCCTTCACCCTTCCTGCCTCCACGGATTCAGAGGAGTGATGTTTTGCATATGATTTCGAAAAATGCAGAGACCCCTCCCCCACCCATCCTAAATCCCGAGACCTTGTAGCCATCCCCTCTTGATTACTTATTCAGTTCTTCAGTCAGACATTCAGTTCTTTAAGAAAAGTTGCTCTGGGGAGCCTGGGTGGCTCAGTCAGTTGAGCTCTCAACTCTTGATTTCCGCTCAAATCATTCTCCCAGGGTTGTGGGATCGAACCCCACATCATGGAGCCTGTCTGGGATTCTCTCTCTTCCTCTCTCTCTCCACCTGCCCCCCCCATCAAAATACGTAAATAAACATTAAAAAGAAAGAACAAAAAGCTGCTGTTGGGGCGCCTGGCTGGCCCAGTCAATAGAGTAGGGGACTCTAGATTTTGGGGGTGTGAGTTGGAGACCTACGTTATGTGTCGAGATTACTTAAGGAAAAAAAAAGGTAGCCGATCCCAACCATTTCCAGCATCTCCAGCTTCCTGTCCCGAGGGGATTGTGCAATGTAATAAAAGAAGAGTCTTGATTACCTTGGTGTGGGCACATCCCTTCCCATTTTTCTGATTTCCATGTAACTGGCTCTCTTCTCTCCTCCAGTCATGATCAGATTGTAATGAATGCTGGTTGTTAGAAGCCAGATTCTCCTGAGAATTTGGTGGGGGCAGGGAAGGAAGAGAGAGATGTGGAGAAGCCAAGTTGAGGAGCCATGTATGTGTGGATGGATGTCTCAGGCTTTACTGTCTACTCCTTGTTCTCCGAATTTGTTCAGTTAAAATTGGCCCCAGGGCTCAATCCTAAACGAACTAGAATTCATTGTTCTCCAAGCAGAGGAGTGGGTATTTATTCACAGTCTTTGTTCCCGCTGCTCAATCCATGGTGGACTTTACTCTTTGCCCCCAAATGCACCATCTTCCTTAATCATCTCCTCCGGTCAGAGGCTGCTTGGGAAAATAATTACAAATCAAGTTCCTCCCACCCACAGGTCCTTCCTTGGCACTCTGTCTCAGCGCTGTGCTGAGCGGACACGGCTTTGACATGGCTTTGGGGCCTCCAGATGAGAGATTAGACAGGGTACAAGATGAAGAGTAATCAATAAATAAAGGCGGAGGCAAACATTGTTTTTTATTTTAGCTCCCTCGGAGCACCCACATCTGGAATACAGGGACCATGTCTGGTTTTGGATGTTGTTCAGGTTTGGCCCCTCCTTGGCTCGAATTTCCCTGAGCAGAGCCAATCCTCTGTCCTTTGTGGTGTTCTGATCTTCAAAGAGAGAGAGCGAGAATGTTTCCATTTCGAGGCTCGGCAAGTGGATGTAACACGTGGGTGGTTGTGCCAGATGAGCGTCTGAAGGGGGCGCTGCAGTTTGTTGGTGGTGATTTCCTCCTCCCAGTGGATTCTGCTGCTCTGAGTATCACCCAAGCCTGTTCCCTTTTGTGCTTCTCTACTGATTCTTTGTAAATTGACCTTGCATTTGCCTGGATGACTCCCACTGGTCTCTGGCTACAGACTGGGTCTTTGTTACCTGTCCAGGTTCACCCCCGTGCGAAGGGCATAGAGGGTGGGGCCTTTGGGAGGGTCTTAATTTGGTTCAGACGAAGTGAGGAAGGTGGGGTCCACGATGAGGTTAGTGCCCTTGTTCTTTCGTCTGTTTTTTAAATGTTCATTTATTTTGAGAGAGAGAGAAGAGAGACAGCAGGAGAAGGGCAGAAAAAGAGAGAGAATCCCAAGTAAATTTCACACTGTCAGCACAGAGCTGGATGCGGGGCTCGAACCCGTGAATCTTTGAGATCATGACCAGAGCCCAAGCGTCAGACACTTAACCGCCTGAGCCACCCAGGCGCCCTGTGTGCTGGTGTCTTGATGTTGGACTCCCAGCCTCTGGAATTGAGAGATGTTTCCTGTGAAAGCCCATCAGCCTGTGGCATTTTGTTAAAGCCACCTGAGCTGACCACGTCTCTAGGCTTCCGCACTCTTGTCTCCACCTTCTAATACATCTCCCACTTCTGTCCACAGCACAGGTAAGGCCACATCCCAACCTGAAACCCTAGAGGGCCCCCCACTGCCTGTGGAGTCAGGTCCACATCTTTTTTTTTTTAATGTTTATTTATTTTTGAGAGAGAGAAAGAGAGTGCGAGCCCGAGAGGGGCAGAGAGAGAGGGAGACACAGGATCTGAAGCAGGCTCCTGGCTCCCAGCTGTCAGCACAGAGCCGGACGCGGGGCTCGAACCCACGAACCGCGAGATCATGACCTAAGCGAAAGTCGGAGGCTTAACCGACTAAGCCACCCAGGTGCACCCAGGTCCACATCTTTTAATCCAAGTAGCCATGCTTGAGCTGTGGTGAGGGACTTAGCAGCCCCATTATTTAAAAAAAATTTTTTTTAATGTTTATTTATTTTTGAGAGAGAGAAAGAGAGTGCGAGCCCGAGAGGGGCAGAGAGAGAGGGAGACACAGGATCTGAAGCAGGCTCCTGGCTCCCAGCTGTCAGCACAGAGCCGGATGCAGGGCTTGATCTCACGAACCGCGAGATCATGACCTGAGCTGAAGTCGGATGTTTAACCAGCTGGGCCACCCAGGCGCCCTCAGCAGTGCCGTTATTATCCACACTCAGTGTCAAAATGCTAAAAGCCCACCCACCTGATAAAGGAAGTCCTCCTCAGAGAAGATGCCTTCCTCTCTGAAATTCCTGGAAATGTCCAGGTGCTTCTCTGTCCCCCAAATCAAGCCATCACTGTTCCCACTGTGGCTCATCCTGCAATGTCACTGCACTGGTCCTCACTCGTGAAATGTGGAAGGGAGGTCCCGGAGACCTGAGTAAGTGAGGAGAGCATAGAGGCCAGCATGTCTTCCATTGCTTGCGTTTTAACTTAAAAAATTAAATATGCCGGGGCACCTGGGGGACTCAGTCGGTTGAGCCTCCGACTTCAGCTCAGGTCATGATCTCACGGTTCATGGGTTCGAGCCCTTGGATCGGGCTCACTGCTGTCAGTGCAGGGCCCTCTTTGAATCCTCTGTTCCCCTCTCTCTCTGCGCCTCTCTTACTCCCACACTCTCTCTCTCAAAAATAAACTTTAAAAAACAAAAGAAATATATTTTATGTATTAAAAAAAATTTTTTTTTTTAATGTTTTATTTATTTCTAGGAGAGAGACAGCGTGAGCAGGGGAGGGTCAGAGAGAGAGGGAGCACAGACTGAAACAGGCTCCAGGCTTTGAGCTGGCAGTCAGCACAGGGCCCGATACGGGGCTCGAACCCACAAACCGTGAGATCATGACCTAAGCGAAAGTCAGACACTTAACTGACTAAGCCACCCAGGCGCCCCAGAAGAAATATATTTTAAATGCTAAAAATTGTAAGTAGAAGTGAGAGAATTGAAATGTATATATTTAACAAATTAATGCTTTTGGTACACACAGAAAATCAGTGCAATGTAATTGTGCAAGTTGCAAGACTATTAGATGTTTTATTGAGGAAAAGTAAATCTTTACACTTACAAAAGAAAGTTTAAGAGTTTATGTCCTCTGAGGAAGAAGGATTTCTTTTCTGTNCTTTCAGCACCCCATCCTAGCCAGGGAGGGGTCCATCCAGAAGTTTCCCCGAAGTGTTACAGCTCCCACAGAAAAGTGGGATACTGCAGGAAAACTGGATGGGGGGGGGTCTGTGCTCCACCCCCACTCCCCCTTCCCACCAGTTCCTGCCTGATCAAATTACCCTTCCATCCTCCTTAGCTTGGCCTTTAAGACCCTCACAGCTCTGGCCCCATCTGCCTTTCTTTTTTCCGGTGAAAGCACCATAGGCTCTGGAGAAACAGCAGTGCTTGCTCAGAGAAGACACTCACGTTTTTCTGTCTGTCTCAGAGGCTTGTGTTTTATTTTAATGTATTTTAAATTTTACTTTATTTTAAATTTTACTTTATTTTATTTTATTTTATATTGTATTGTATTTTGTTTTGATTTCATTTGTATT
>NW_027529424.1:2432815-2452265 GCF_008692635.1 Crocuta crocuta | reverse complement strand
CCCCCAGCTTATCATTTCAGATCAGTCTCAAATGCCATTTCCTCCTGCTCTGGCTAAAGGCAATGGCTTCTTCCTTTGTGTTCACCTAGTAGAGGGTTTTATCAGCTTTTGTAGCCTGCCATTTATCTCTCACATTCCATCTGGTTTTCCAGTTTACATATACGTCTTATTAGGTCATAAACCTTTTATTCAAATATCTCAGTCACGTGAAAGCCTTTAGTAACGCTGAGCCTATTTTCAAGTTCAAGAGGTGTAAATAAGGTATTATTCAACAATGTCTAAGACGCGGTCTGTCCTCAAATTGCTGGAGTTCTGGAGGGTGAGAGACAGAGCTGACTGGGCGGTGTGCTTGCTGAGGGACAGAGACTGAGTCAGTTTGGGAAGAGGTGCAGGGGTGGAGGTGGGCAGAGTTCAGCGAGAAGGTGATACTGGAGCCTGTCAGTGAGGAATGCTGAGACCAGGCACAGACGTCTTCCCCTATTTTGGGGGGAGGTGGGGGGAGGCGGTGAACAGAAAGGTATATGGGACAAAGAAGAGAATTGAGTTCAGTTTCACAGAAGCCAGGGTAAGAGTATGTTCTTCTATAAGAATGGAGCTCTAAGGCTTTGTTGCTGTTTGAACTTCTTCATTTGCATCGTTTAGAATGGTGTTTTTCAATCTGCAGACTGCAGATACATTTAAAAGAGATTTTTCTCCCTTAAAAAAAAGAGTCCATCAATGAAGCACTGAAATAGAATTTAGTTTTCCGCCTGTGGGTTTTGTGCAGTGTCTCGTTGCGGCCAGTAGAGGGCAGCACAACCTAATGTTCTGCGTCTGGCTCCCGGTTGGCGGAGTCTGAGCTCTGGCCCAGGAAAAGGGGAGCTGTGAGTTCTGTGCTTATATTCTCTTCTCTGTATCCTGGAAAAGGTAGGAATTAACTGATAGCCAACATCTTCAAAGCATCAAATGCTGTGGGGGTGCTCTGCCTCGGCCCTGAAATCTGAAAAGCTCAAAGATTTTTACAAGTGAGTCTTGTTCTCATTTCTGAAAATGGAAACTGGTATGTAATTCACAGTAGACGTAGAATGTAAAGTTCTGGAAAGACACCTGGTGGATCTCTGGTATCGTAGATGTAACTAAACTAAAATAAACATCTCAGCAAACTTCCACCTATAGGTAGAAAACATGGAAAAGCAGGAGGGAGAATACATAAATAACTAGAATAATTATGGTATGTGAAAAATGGCTGTTCGGTCGTGTATGTGTTTGGAAACCTGCCTGCTACAGGCTCTTAGAGATTCATGCACTTTAGTGTGCTAAAAACTCAGGGTAGCTCTGCCCAGCAGAAATAGAATATGAGCCACAGGTGTAGTTTTAAATTTTCTAGCAAACCATATTAAAAAAGTAAATCTCACAGTTCTCGTGATCTCACAGTTCGTGAGTTCGAGCCCCACATCAGGCTCTGGGCTGACAGCACGGAGCCTGCTTGGGATCCTCTCTTCCTCTCTCTCTGCCCCTCCTCTGCTCATGTGCACACATGCTTGCTCTCTCTCTCAAAATAAATAAATAAACTGTATTAAAAGAGTAAAAAAGAATGATGAAATCAATTAAAAAATTTTTTTTAATTTTAATGATTTTTGAGAGAGTCTGTGTGTGTATGTGAATGGGGAAGGGGCAGGGGTGGGTAGAGGATCTGAAGTGGGCTCTGTGCTGACAGCAGAGAGCCTGATGTGAGGCTCGAACTTCTAAACAGTGAGATCATGACCTGGGCCGAAGCTGGACTCTTAACCAACTGAGCCACCCAGGTGCCCCACATATGAAATTAATTTTAGTAACATATTTTATTGAACCCAATATACTCAGAATGAGCTCAGTGTGTAACCAAGGTTTTAAAAATTAAAGCATCTTACTTAGTCTTTGGAATGGGGTGTGTATCTTACACCTCGATCACACCTCACTTTGGATTAGCCACATCTCAGTCTTCAGGGTTCCGTGGCCACACGTGGCCGGTGACTACCATGTTGTTCACGCCGGGTTCCGAGGGCCCCAGGGTCCTTCTCTCTCTCAAAATAAATAAATAAACTTAAAAAACAAAAAAGACCTTCTCTAAAGCTCTGCGCCTGGAGGGAATCCCAAGTAAAACCTGAAACATCACACGGAGAAGTTACAGGGAAAAGAGTGGAAAAGAATCGAAGGCACATTTAGGTTCATTTAGGTTAATTTAAAAGCCATGATCTTAGAAGAGAGCCTGTCCAGGAAAAGACTTAAATGCCAGTGACTTAAATTAACATGAAACACTCTTGCCCTGTAACTGCATCTCCCATGATTCCTCAGGCAGAGATGAGGCCGGTGCTTGTGGTCGAGGCCAGGAGGCCGTACGGTCTTGTGTTCGCTGCTTGGGATTCTAGTTTAATCTTGTGTTTTTCTGCTTCTGGGTGTCGACAGGTTGAGGCTGTGAGGTATTGGGCATTTTTTTTTTCAATCTGCAGATCATGTATAATTAGGACAACTACTTCTCAACCTCTTTAGCAACGGGAGCTAACTTCCCCGTCTCTTCCCGGTTTTCTGGTGCCTACACTCTCCACTGTGTGTGCGTGCAGACATTCTCTTCTCTCCCCATCTCGACTGCTGCCCCCTACTTTGTCTCATCTGTGGGTCAGGGTCCCCCAGACAGAAAAAGCGACACACCTGAAGTATTTGGTCCCCTCCCGACCTGATCTGATACTTCCTCTCACATGGCTCTGTAAAAGCATTTTATGATTCCACCTATTAATCACTGTGGTTCTTTATCGGGGCTGCATGATTGTACCATGAACCGCGATCATGAGTGAAAAGACCTTCTCTAGAGGCGCCTGGGCGGCTCAGTGGATTAAGCGCCCGACTCTTGGTTTTGGCTCAGGTCGTGATCTCACAGTTTGTGAGTTCCAGCCCCGTGTAGGGCTCTGAGCTGACAGCACAGAGCCTGCTTGGGGATCCTCTCTCCCTCCCTCTCTCTCTCTCTCTCTCTCTCTGCCTTTCTGGTGCTTGTGCTTGCTTGCTCTTGCCTTCTCGCTCTCAAAATAAATAAATAAACTTGAAAAACAAAAAAGACCTTCTCTAAAGCTCTCTGTGACTGCTGTGGATACTGTTGTGTGGGAGGAACACGGCAGTAGAATCAGAGACGAGGAGTCTTTTCAGAGAACGTCAACCCTACCTTGAAACTCATCCAAAGGATATTTGCTTTTCCTTCTCGGGTACTTGGCTTGATCCACGGTCTGTTAACAATTTAAGAGCCAAATCCTCCTCTAGGGTTACTGAATGGGTATCTCCTTTTGTTATGAAAGAAGGTGTGTAATTATTCCGACCAGGCTCAGACACCCGATCCAAGCCAGCAGCTCGCCCTAGGATGCTCCTTTAAGCACTGACTTCCCGCGTCCCTTTCTCGAGCAGGCAGTGCCACGAAGCTATGCCCCCTCTACGCTTGCCCCTCTTGGAAAGCAGCAAACATCTGCCAGGCTCAGGGGAACCTGTGTTATGCAAACACGCACAGCTTAGCTCCGTCAGCTTGTGACTGGTGCGCGGATCCAGGCAAGTGAGTTAGGACCACATGCTCTGGATAATTTTTTTGGCAAGTGAGCACTTCCTGCAGCCAGGATTCCTCATTATCCTCTCCCTCTCGTAGCTGTTGAGAAAAACACATCCATGTTTTGCCGATTGCACTTTTGGAGAGTCACTTGTCTGTTTTTTGGTGTCTGAAACAACTTTCGCAGCAAAGGACGTTGGTTTTGGTGACGTTCCCTCATGTGGGGTGAAGTTACTTTTCTTCTACAGCGGGGACAGAAAGGTGGGCAGGAAAAAATGGCCCACAGAGAAAGAGGGGGAGTCGGTTAGGGTCAAGGTACCCNTCTCTCTCTCTCCTAGAAATAAATAAAACATTAAAAAAAAAAAGTTTAAAAAAATTTTTTAATGCTTATTTATTTTTTGAGAGAGAGACAGAGCAAGAGCGGGGGAGGGGCAGAGAAAGACACACACACACACACACACACACACACACAGTCTGAAGCAGGCTCCAGGCTCTGAACTGTCAGCACAGAGTCCGACGTTGGGCTCAAACCCACAGACTGTGAGATCAAGACCTGAGCTGATGTGGGACGCTTAACCGATGAGCCACCCAGGCACCCCTTTTAACAATTCTTTTCATTTTTGAGAGAGAAAGAGAGAGCAAGTGGGAGAGGGTCAGAGAGAGAGGGAGACACAGAATCTGAAACAGTCTCCAGGCTCTGAGCCATCAGCGCAGAGCCCCATACGGGGCTCAAACCCACAAACCTCAAGATCATGACCTGACCTAAAGTCGGACACTTAACTGATTAATCCACCCAGGCGCCCCTTTTCTTTTTTAGATATAATACACATATCCTAAAATTCAATTCTTTAAGGTGCTTTTTGTAGTACATTCCAAGATGGTACCACCATCAACTCTGTGTAGTTCCAGAATATTTTCATCACTTCAGAATGAAACTCTGTGCACATTAGCCGTCACTCTTCCTTGCTGTTGTAAACGTTTCTTCCTGTACAGGTTGCTGTGTGGACCTGTGTTTTCGTTTCTCTTGGTTATATACTTCGGTATGGCATTTCTGGGTCCTATGGTAACGCTCTGTTCTCCAAAGGGGGCCACCCCATTTTACATTTCCACCCACAATGTCTGAGCGTTCCAGTTTCTCCACATCCTCACCAACCCTGGTCATTGTCTGTCCCTGGGTTATGGACGTCCTCATGGGTGGGAAGGCCTATATCCCCCATGGTTGCCCTTTGCATTTCCACCCTAACTCATGACGTTGAACATCCTTTCTTGTGTCTGTTGCATTGAAACATCTTCTTTGGAGAAAAGTCTCTTCAAATCTCTGGCTCATTTCTGAGTTGGGTTATTTGCCTTGTCATTGTTGTGTTGTTAAGAGTTCTTCGTGTTTTCTGGATGGTAGACCCTTATCAGACTGTACGATTTGTAGACCCTTCTTCCCATTCTACAAATTACCTTTTTGCTTTCCTGATGGCATCCTTTGAAGCAGAAAAGTTTTTAATTTTGAGGAAGCCTGCATTATCTATATTTTATTTGGTTGCCTGTGTTTAGGGTATTTTTAAGCTACATTGCCTCTTTTAGAGTACTTACGTTTTAGATCTTAGCTTTACTTATAGAATGACAGTCTGGTTCTCCAGTCAAAGTCCTGTAAGCGATAGGATCAAGTCAGCAAAGATTTTGAGGAGCAGGGGGAGCAGCCAAAGTACCTGCACGATAGAAAACACTAGATCACAGCAGTGGTCAGATAGGTACCTTAGTACAGGCAACCCTTGAACATCACAGGGGGTGGGGAGGTGCCTCCACACAGTCAGAAATCTGTGTATAATTTTTGACACCTTCAGAACTTAACTGCTAACAGCCTACTGATGCCAGAAGCCTTATCAATATCATAAATAATGAATTCACGCAGATTTTGTGTTATGTGTATTAGATACTGTATTCTTTTGCTAAGGTAAGCCAGAGAAAAGAAAATGACATTTAAAAAAATCTTTTTTTTAAATTTTTTTTTATTTTATTTATTTATTTTTTTATTTATTTCTAGGAGAGAGAGAGAGAGAGACAGCATGAGCAGGGGAGGGTCAGAGAGAGAGGGAGTCACAGACTCTGAAATAGGCTCCAGGCTCTTAGCTGGCAGTCAGCACAGAGCCCGACGCGGGGCTCGAACCCACGAACCGCGAGATCATGACCTAAGCGAAAGTCGGCCGCTTAACCGACTAAGCCACCCAGGCGCCCCAAACATAAAAAAAAATCTTAAGACAGGGGCATCTGGGTGGCTCAGCCACCGACTTAGAATCAGGTCATGAGCGCAGGTTTGTGGGTTTGAGCCCCGCATCTGGCTCTGTGCTGACAGTGCACAGCCTTCTTGGGATTCTCTCTCCCCACCTCTCTGTCCCACCCCAACTTGTGTGCGAGCTCTCTTTCTCTCGCAAAACAAATAAATAAACTGAAAAAAAAAAAAAAGAAAGAAAGAAAATCATAAGGCAGAGAACACTGACTTACAGTACTGCACTGTATTTATTGGAAAAAATCCGCGTTAAGTGACCCGTGCAGTTCAAACCCGTGTTGTCCTAAGCTCGGCCACCCGTGTGTGTGTGTGTGTGTGTGTGTGTGTGTGTGTGTGTGTGTGTACATGCAAATCGGCATTGCTCCGGGGCTGACGAATGTGCAACAGGACCAAACAGAAAGTGGACTGACAGACTAGAGTAGAAATTGAGACTGAAAATCCCACTTGTCACCCCTGTAGCATTCACGCAATTCCGGTCTTTCCCAGGCCGACTGGAGGGCGCGTCCTGCCCCGGGCTCTCCCGTCCCCCACATGGATCATGCCTCCTGCTCCCGGAGCCTTTCCGAAGGGTCCTCCCACCTGCCTCCCCACACGGCCCGCAAAGGGCCCTTGAAGCCCACACTCTTGGCGGGACTGTGTTTACACTCTTTGTTTGCATACTTACTGCATTCTGTGCCCTTCTGTGCCCACACCCTCCTGGAGAATGTCATCTCTGGGTGGGAGGGGGGGACAGGGTCATCTGTGCCTCCCTGTTAACATTGGGCGGGGGTCTTGGACACTGTGGGTTCTCGTTAGTATTTGTGGCCTTGACACGAACGTCGTCTGCTGAGCGGCTCAGAGTTTAGAGCCACTTTGTGTAACATTTGGTGATCGTATACACTTGACACTTTTGTCAAATACGTGTTTACTCTCGCCTCCTGATTATTAAAAAAAATAGGCAGGCACACAAAACGCTTTTAAATCATATGGCAACAGTTTCAAATTGTAAGCCAGTTGGAGCTGCTAGAAAGCTAACACAAGTTGCAGATCAATATTAGAACAGGCTGTTACCGGGTCCAGCGTGATAACCGTACCAGCAGGGAGACCACGATCTCAGGTGAACTGGCTTGCGGTGTCTGGCGTGTAGTCAGCCCTCAGTACGTAGTTACTGAAGACGACGTCAAAAACTGAAAAACAATTATTTCGGTTCAAGTAGTGGAAAGGGACAAGCCCTGACACTGGGAGCCCAGGGCTCCAAGCTCGGTTGTGTGACCCTGGCTGGGATATATACTCTCCAGCCCTCACACCCCACCCCTCCTTAGTAATGGCATGTGGGATTGGGTGTAGACCCCTAACTTTGGGCATGTGGATTACAGACTGAATGTAAACCATGAACCTGGAGATTTGCTCTTGCTTCCTCTCTCTGTGTGTCTGTCTGTGTCTCTGTGTATTTTTTTTAAGATTTATTATTTTTAGGGGCACCTGAGTGGCTCAGTCAGTTAAGCATCTGACTTCGGCTCAGGTCATGATCTCACGGTTAGTGGGTTCGCGCCCCGTGTTGGGCTCCGTGCTGACAGCCAGCTCAGAGCCTGGAGCCTGTCTTCGGATTCTGTGTCTCCCTCTCTCTCTGACCCTCCCCTGCTCGTGCTGTCTCTATCTCTCTCTCAAAAATAAATAAAACACTAAAAAATTAAAAAAAAGATTTATTATTTTTAAAGTTTTAATTTATTTTTGAGAGAGAGAGATCGTGAGCAGGGGAGGGGCAGAAGGAGAGGGAGTGAGGGAGAATCTGAAGCACGCTCTGCACTGACAGCAGAGAGCCTAGTGCGGGGCTCGAACTCGCAAACCGTGAGATTGTGACCTGAGCTGAAATCAAGAGTCGAACGCTTAACTGATTTAGCTGCCCAAGTGCCCCTTTCTCTATTTATATTAATCAAAGGAAAATTCATGTAACATAATGCTAACCGTTTTAGAGTAAACAATTCTGTGACAGCCAAGACATGCTCAATGTTGTGCAAACACTACCTTTCATTCCAAAACATTTTCATCACCCCGAAAAGAACCCCCACACCCATTAACCAGTCACTCTCCCTTCCCCCACTCCCTCAGCCCCTGGCAAGCACCCATCTCCTGGCCTCCTCTATGGGCTTCCCTATTCTGGACATTTCCTGTAAATGGAGTTATACAACATGGGACTTTGTATCTGACTTCTTTTCACTCAGCATAATGCTCTGAGGTTCACGCATGTGGTAGGATGTATCAGGTCCCCACTCCTTTTCACGGCCGAGTAATATTCCATCATCCTGCCCTGCTAATATTTTTTAAGCAAAATGAAAGTTAAGTACTGCCCAGAAACAGACCAACAGCCTCTGGCAGCCCTTCGCCAGCGGTACGTAACCACAGCCTGCCGGGCAGAAGGCTGCACTAACAGGATTGGACCTATTAGTCACTGTACTCAAAGTGACTCTAATTAATCAGATCATGTAAGCCGTTCCAGTGTAATTCCACTCAAATAACATCATGACATCTGCGCACTATCAGGGATTATTGGCAGAAGAAGACAGATAAATATGATCAAAGCCTCTGAATGGGTTGGATTCCTGTTTGAGGCATGTCATAGTGCACAGCCGTCATGCCCACCCTCCGCCCATGTCAGTGAGAGCACTCCCACGCCTGCAGTCAGGGGGGAGGAGCACTCTGCCCTAAGGTATCCCAGCTCTAAAAATACGCGATTCCAAAAAGTGGGTCCTTAGTTTCCTGCTGCCCACGAGTGCTCAAATTTCTTCACATAGGAACATGTGGGGAAAACGTTTAAATTTTTTTAAATTTAAATTTAATTTCTTGAGGGGGGAGGGGTAGAGAGAGACAGCGGGGGACTAAGGATCTGAAGCAGGCTCTGCGCTGACAGCACAGAGCCCAATGCAGGGCTCAAGCTCACGAACTGGGAGATCATGACCTGAGCTCAAGTTGGACGCTTGACTAACTGTCCAGGCGCCCCTACCTTTGGGGGAAACTTTGAGTGTATGTGACAAGTCGGCTGGAACATTGTGAAGGGGGGGACCCACTCAGGACAGTGAGGAAGGGGTTTAGATTCCGAGGAATGCTTGACACCTGGAACAGACGGTCATGGAAGCTGGCTTGTCGTTGAAGCCCCTGGATACGGGGATCGGAGAGGCATGGGAATGGGTTCTTGTGACCGGCTGCAAGAGCTGAGCTTTCTTTGGGTCTCTCCTTCCATTTCTTTTATTCTTTCTCAGGAATTGTGGGAGAAACCAGGGGGGCTTCATTGGGAAAGAAGGGGCAGAACAGCTGTTTTAAAGCAGTGGCATGAATACAGTGAGTAGGGAAGAAGGCTGAGGCTATGGAAGTGCACGAGGTGGTTGAATTGAGTCCTTTGGAGGTCACGTTAGAGAAGGAAATGTACAAAGGCTCTCAAAGCCACAGTTTACTCAATTGAAAAATGTGAACAATAATAAAAAAGCACTTCCCACTTACAAGTGAAATCAAAGGCTATTTGGCTTTGTCTGGCTTAGTTCAGAGGGCCCTCTGTATCCATTTGTTGTCGCAAATGGCAAGATTTCATTCTTTTTATGGCTGAGGGATATTTCATTGTATATTTACACCACATCTTCTTTGTCCGTTCGTCTGTGGATGGACACCTGGGCTGCGTCCATAACTTGCCTATTGTAAATAACGCTGCTATAAACATAGGGATGCATGTATCTCTCTGAATTAGTGTTTTTATTTTCTTGAGGTAGATGTCCAGCAGTGAAATTACTGGATACCATGGTACTTCTATCTTAGGTTTTTTAAAAATGGCCTGTTTATTTTTATTTATTTAATGTTTATTTTTGAGAGAGAGACAGAGCACGAGGCGGGGAGGGGCAGAGAGAGAGGGAGACACAGAATCTGAAGCAGGCTCTAGGCCCTGAGCTGTTGGCTCGAACCCATGAAGCAGGAGATCATGACCTGAGCCAAAGTCGGATGCTTAACCGACTGAGCCACCCAAGTGCCCCAATTTTTAAAATAAACTCTATCCCCAATGTGGGGCTTGAACTCAGAACTCCAGAATCAAGAAACTCCAGGATCAAGAGTCGCGTACTCTACTGACTGTGCCAGCCAGGTGCTTGAGCTACTTTTAGGTTTTTGTTTTTGTTTGTTTTGTTAAGTTTGTTTATTTTGTTTAAAATATTTTTTAAATAAACGCTTTAAAAAAAATAAACGCTTATTTATTTTTGAGAGACAGAGAGAGACAGAGCGTGAGCGGGGGAGGAGCAGAGAGAGACACACAGAGAATCTGAAGCAGGTTCCAGGCTTTGAGCTGCCAGCACAGAGCCCGATGTGGGACTTGAATCCACACACTGTGACATCATGACCTGAGCTGAAGTCAGGTGCTCCTTTATTTATTTGAGAGAGAGAGAGAGAGAGCAGGAGGGGCAGAGAGAGAGAGAGAATCCCAAGCAGGCTCTGCACCATCCACACAGAGCCCTGGGTGGAGTTTGAACTCAAAAGCTAGGAGATCATGACCTGAGCCGAAACCGAGTTGGACGCTTAACGGACTGAGCCACCCAGGCAGGTGCTCCTTAGGTTTTTTTTGTTGTTTTTTTTTCTTCTTCTTCTTCTTTTTTTTTAAGGAAACTTCGTACTGTTGTCCATGTGGCTGCACCAATTTATATTCCCCACCAATAATGCACAAGGATTCCCTTTTCTCGACATCCACGCCAACACTTGTTATTTCTTGTCTTTCGGATACTTGCCGTTCTGACCGCCAGGACACCCTTACTGGCGTGAGGCTTTTGCAATGTATATTTTTGTTGAACCACTGNGAGAGAGAGAGCAGGAGGGGCAGAGAGAGAGAGAGAATCCCAAGCAGGCTCTGCACCATCCACACAGAGCCCTGGGTGGAGTTTGAACTCAAAAGCTAGGAGATCATGACCTGAGCCGAAACCGAGTTGGACGCTTAACGGACTGAGCCACCCAGGCAGGTGCTCCTTAGGTTTTTTTTGTTGTTTTTTTTTCTTCTTCTTCTTCTTTTTTTTTAAGGAAACTTCGTACTGTTGTCCATGTGGCTGCACCAATTTATATTCCCCACCAATAATGCACAAGGATTCCCTTTTCTCGACATCCACACCAACACTTGTTATTTCTTGTCTTTCGGATACTTGCCGTTCTGACCACCAGGACACCCTTACTGGTGTGAGGCTTTTGCAATGTATATTTTTGTTGAACCACTAGGTTATATACCTGAAATTCATTTAATAGTACATGTTAATTATATTTCAATTAAAAAAAAGAAACAACCCAGCCCTCCCCACGGTAACGTGGCAGGAGAAAATGTCAGTACCGGTTGTATGTATTGGTGATGCCCTTGAAGGAGACCAGGATATGCCTCTCCAAACCATACTTCTTTAAATCAATCAATGTAATAAATCATATCAATAAAAGAAAAGATAAAAACCNTAAAAAAAAATAAAAATAAAAATAAAATAAACCATACTTCTTTGGCACAAGCATTATTTTGAGTTGAAGGCAATTGAGGAGCAGCAACTGCAGGAAGAGTTCTCTAGCCTGCCCTTAATCTGCTGAAAAGCAGGGCATAAATTTCCTTTTGTGACAATGTCTTCTCTTGTCCAGGAAGAGGAGAGCAACTTATCACTAGAGACAGAGTCAGTACTGAGATATGAGTCTGCATAAACAGATATTACTAAAATAACTCTTACCTTGCATACGTTCCCCCATATATATCCTAATCACTTCCCTACAAGTTATTATTCATCCATTGAAGCCTGAACCACTTTTCCTTTGTTAAAATGGTATAGAAGCCCCCAAATCTGTCTCTTTGAGTTCAACTTCTTTCTGTGAGTTCTCATGAAAGGATATATTAATAACCCTTGTGTGCCTTTTCTCTTGTTAATGTGTCTTTTGTTAGTTTAGTTTGCAGGCCCTCATTGACGAACTTAAGAGTGTAGAAGTAAAGTTTTTCCTCCCTCACATCATACACCAGACAACATGGGTGAACGACCCTGAAGGGCACTCTGCATTTTGCCATTGGAGATGAGGGGGCCTCCTCACAGCTTGATTCTATGCCTTGGCACAGTAGGAATTTGCCAAAGCTATTTTTGTGATGGCTGTCCAGTAGAATTGTTTGGTAAATACCTGTTGACTGATTGACTAAGGACATGGTAACTGGAAATAGCAGGGAACAGCCCTCTTCTAATGAGTTGTAGTCACAGACTCAGAATGGAAAGGGGAGTAGAAAACAGTCAGATGGTAAGGGGGGCTTGGAAGCAGAGAGGAAAACTTGTATTTGCTGACAAGGACCAGAGGTACATAGTGGTAATGTTGTTAGTTCCTGTCATTTTCCATAATGAAAAAGGCAACTCACCAATGGAAATAGGGGCTGAGCACACACTGCGGGCTGATGTGAAAAGAATTGACCACCCAGTCATTTAGAAAGGATGTCCGTCATCGGAAAAATATTCCAAAGCAGGAATTTTGTTTCAAGAATGGAGATTACAAAGTTTCTTGACTATAATCTCAAAAGACACGTTGGTGAAATTTAGTCTCTTGGAATAAGTGTTGTTGAGCCTCTGGAGAAGGGCAACACAGGACTCATCTTTAAAAATATTTGGGTCGGGGCACCTGGGTGGCTCAGTCGGTTAAGCGTCCGACTTTCGCTTGGGTCATGATCTCGCGGTTCGTGGGTTCGAGCCCCGCGTCGGGCTCTGTGCTGACTGCCAGCTCAGAGCCTGGAGCCTGCTTCAGATTCTGTGCCTCCCTCTCTCTCTGACCCTCCCCTGCTCACACTGTCTCTCTCTCTCTCTCAGAAATAAAGAAAAAACATTAAAAAAATTTTTAAAGAAATACTTAAGGGTCACAATAGGAGCTTCTGATTTAACTTTCCCGTTGCGTCATACCAGACAGGACAAGAAACAAACGCTTTTACGTCTCACATGAGAAATAACCTGGTTAAGAAGGTTGCTATTTTAGTATGGCTAGCAAGTCACTACTGTGCCAGCCACGTAAAATCGGAGGCACACTGGGCCTGGACAGAGGAGCGGCCAGCGGCACAGGGCAGGGAGATGATGGACAGTCCTTCCCTTTGAGAGCAGAGCAGCGACCCGTTACTGCAGAGCCCGAGGCTGACCAGCTGGGCTATGCAGGCTGTAGCGTAGTCCTCCGGCGGGGTGGGCAAAAGGTCCCTGCAGTCAGTTTGCCCAGGGTCAGCCTGGAAGAGGGGGACGTGGGGGGCCCGCAGGGGGCGGGGAGAGAACACTATCAGGAGTGCAGACACAGACAGGGAAAGTCTGGTCAGCTACAAAGGAAGGAGCAGAAAGGGGGAACGAAATCCGCGGCGTGGCCTGTCATGGTGGCCAGAGGTCGGAATCAGTGAAAACTGGTCATTCTTTTCTTTTTTTTAATATTTAATGTTTTATTTATTTATGAGAGAGAGAGAGAGAGCGTGAGCAGGGAGGGTCAGAGAGAGACACACACACAGAATCTGAAACAGGCTCCAGGCTCCTAGCTGTCAGCACAGAGCCCGACGCGGGGCTCGAACCCACAAACCGTGCATCATGACCCGAGCCGAAGTCGGACGCTTACCCGACTCAGCCACCCAGGCGCCCCCAAACTGGTCATTTTTAACTCTCTGTGGGCAAAAGTTTCGGCCAGGCCAAGGGCACGCGAAGGACTCCAAGGCCGATGGCCAGAGACCAGAGGGGAAAAGACGCCGGAGGAGTTCAGAAGTTCAGGCAAATAAAAGCGGATTATCGTTCAAGGGTTCTGTGAACCGGAGNGTAAGTGCTAGATGTGGACGTGTCAACATGTAGGAACTGCACGTATACACGTACGCACGTGCACAGAGACATGTGAACACACACACACTTCCGTTTTACACAAAACCGCGCTTGATGAGAAAAGGCGTTCGGAGGGCTGCGTGGAACAAAGGAAGGCAGGGGGTAGGGCTGCGCTCCCCGCGGCCCCCCTTTCCAGGGCCCCCCTCCTTCCACGAAGTCTAGGGCCGGAGGAGATAATGAAAAAGATGGAGAGGTAGTAAGTGCGGTGTAGACAGGGCAAATCAGCGAGCTAAATTACGGCACAGAACAGGAGACAAATCTACAGGGAGATACTGTCAGGGAGGAAGAAGGAGGGGCATCTATGTAAATGAGGACAGAGATGGAGCGGGGAGACACACACACACACACACACACACACACACACACACTAAGCGTAAAATCTAAAGAGAAAAGGCAAGGCAGGTCCGAATCAAAGCCTGAAGGCTGAAGGACCATGGAGGGAAGGGAAGGAAGTCAAAATGCTGATTAAAAATTCAGATACATGATACTGAAGAAAAGAGTTTTTTGAAGATAACAATAGAGTGCTCAAGTTTTGGGGACTTTATTATGATGAGGCAGATGGGACGGAATATTTAGATTTTAAAGGCCAAAATTAGGGCTCGAAAGGTAAGAAAGAAGATTTAAAAACGGGTTTTTTTTTTTAGTTCGGCTAGACTTACTGTTGATTTAGAAAATAATTTTCAATATTTGGTCATAGGGTTTGGTGCATTCTTAAAAATTTGAAATGATGGCATTTCAGAGATTATTTTTTTAAAAACACAATGTATTTGCTCTATTTCTTTAACTCGATCTCTGTCTCTGTACACACACGTGCGTGCACACCACATGCGTGTACACACATGCACACACACATATGGACACGCACAGCTGCACACACACACACCCTCAGATATTCTTTTCCTGAGACATTTGCAGACCTGATACTTCAGTGTGTATTTCCTACGAGTAACAACATTCCTCTACGGGCCGCGAACCCTAAGAAAACCAGTAATAATTCCACAGTATCTAGTGGATAGTCCTATCAGCCGCGCTGATATGTGTCTGTTTGTTTGTTTGTTTTTTAGCATGGATCTGATCAAGGTCACCCATCGCGTGTGCTTATTTTGTCTCTTGGGAGTCTGTAGACTTTTTAGCCCAACCACGTCATTCTGAGCATGAGAAAAATACTCTTGGGTTAAGGTGATTTGCTCAAGGTCCTTACCCTGAGCACATGCTCCGTTTTACTTATGTGGGATTTTATGGTTAAGATAGCTTTACATTTTAAAATAATTTAGGGAAGCTGGGGTGGCTCAGTCAGTTGAGCATCCAACTCTTGATTTCGGCTCAGGTCATGATCTCAGGGTTTGTGGGTTCGAGCCCCTCGTCACCTCTTGGTATTGTCTCTCTCTCCCTCTCTCTCTGCCCCTCTCCTGCCTGTGCACGTGCTCTCTCTCAAAATAAATAAACTTAAATTGTTTTTTAAAAGAGCAGTATCAAAACTGTCACCTTAGTGCAGGAGTCATGACCCCTCTCGGCAATGCTGAGCCCTCCCAGTGTGTCAGGTAGTACACGGGACATTTGTATTCCGTGGCTCAGTGAAAGCTTCCACGAACCCCACGATGGCTGTGTGGGGACCCTCCACAGTCCCTGTCACCCGGGAGAGGCTCAGAGCTGTTGGCCAGCCTGCCTCAGGGCCCCGGCTGGCGGGGGACCCAGATGGGACTTCGCGGAGCCTCTTCACCGACCTGGCTGCTCTGACGTCACAGCGCCGACATAGGGGGCCACTTGGGAGCGTATGTCAGGACATTATTTGTAAACTGCATGCACCTTTAAGAAAATTTTTTTATGTTTATTTATTTTTGAGAGTGAGAGAGCATGAGCAGGGGAGGAACAGAGAGAGAGGGAGACACAGAATACAGAGCAGGCTCCAGGCTCTGAGCTGTCAGCACAGAGCCCGATGCGGGGTTCAAACCTACAAACCATGAGATCCTAACCTGAGCCGAAGTAGGACGTTTAACCACCTGAGTCCCCAGGCACGCCCGCGTGCAACTTTTTGAAGTTTTACCAATAGGAGGTGCACTGTCACCAGCTAATTCAGTAGTTGGCCCGGGGCCATCAGATGCCCCTCTGAAGCAAGAGAAAATGGCAACACAAGGTAGACTGGCCAGTGCAGGCCGGTGGGGATCGCAGGCCACGTTTTCCCATCAAAGGGAGACCGTGGAACACTAGTAACACTAAGAGGAAGAACAGATAATGCAGATGAGAAGTACTGTTTGTGTTACCAGGTAAATGATATGGAGATTCCAGGAAGGTTAGGGTAGATGCTATGCTTTGTTTACCTTTCTGTTCCCAGCATTTTTTTAAAAGTTGTTTTTAGTTGTTGTTGTTTTAAAGTTTATTGATTTATTTCAAGTGAAGAAGAGAGGGAGAGAGAGAGAGAGAAAACCAGCGGGGGAGGGACAGAGAGAGAGGGAGAGAGAATCCCAAGCAGGCCCCCAACTGTCAGCACAGAGCCTGACGTGGGCCTCAAATCCACAAACTATGAGATCATGACTGGAGCTGAAGTCAAGAGTCAGACACTTACCCACTGAGCCACCCGAGCAGCCCATCGCTGCTCCCTGTTCTCCGGATTTGATGAGTAATTCAGAATATATGTAGGTATTCAGCTAATAGTCTGTTTCAGGAAATATTTCCTGAATGCATCCTGTGTGCCAGGTACTGTGCTGGTCCCTGCCCTGAGGTGAGAAACAGACTGGCTAACTCCACCCTGTTTGATATGCAGTATGGACAATGGGGCAATAAGCACTTGGTGCCCAGGTGTGAACGGGTGTGAACTTGAACAGGTGTGAACAAGCATCATCTGACCCAGACTAGGGAGGGGCAGCAAAGGCTTTCAGTTGAGGCTGAAGGTGGAGTAGCATTTCAAGTTTGCTGAACCGAACGGTGAGTTCTCTTTTAAGTAGCTTGAAGCCATGGGGCCCAGTAAACCATTTACACAGACCTTTCTTGTTTGAATTGGCAAATGATATCTGCCGTCCGTGAGCTGCCAGAAACCAGTGGGGGGTAGCCTGTGTGTAGGAAACCGAGGGACCAGGGCAGGGGGGTACACCCTTTTGCACCTTTTGAATGGTTTCCTCATTTTTTTGAATAATTAGAAATGAACGGACGTTCTCCAGGGAAGGTCACTGCACGGAACGGACAGGGCAGGGTGTAACCACGTCGTCCACAGGCTAGTGCAGTTCGAGGATGCTGTGGAACTGCCATGGTCTAAGGAAAGGAACCATGCTTTCCAGTCCGCCCGGGCCTCTTTCTGGTCCAAAGATGGAAGGCCGTGTTGGTACAGCCGTTGGAGGGAAAGAATGAAAGTGAATGGATTCATTAACAACCTTGGCAGTGTTTCAAAGAAAATCTCTACAGAAATGGAGAGAAGATCTGGGAACAGAAGAAGAGAAAAGAAGACTCTTGGGAATATGACAAATGAATCCCTGAAGCAATTAATCAATGTTTTTCCATCCTCAGTTTTATCCGGTGGTTGTGCTTCATAGTGTGAACCAGAGGGAGAGGAGTTTTGATGAGGAAGTTTTGTAAAGGAGACGCATCTAACATGTTTGCAAGAGGGCTAGCGTTACTGTGTTAGACTGTTTCAGGCATGAATTTTTTGGGAGTGATCTTGTTCTTTATTTTTAACATGTATTTATTTTTAAATATTTTTATTTATTTATTTCTAGGAGAGAGAGAGAGACAGCATGAGCAGGGGAGGGTCAGAGAGAGAGGGAGACACAGACTCTGAAATAGGCTCCAGGCTCTGAGCTGGCAGTCAGCACAGAGCCCGACGCGGGGCTCGAACCCACAACCACGAGATCATGACCTAAGCGAAAGTCGGACGCTTAACCAACTAAGCCACCCAGGAGCCCCTAACATGTATTTATTAAAACAATTTTTTAATGTTTATTTTTGAGGCAGAGCGTGAGTGGGGGAGGGGCAGAGAGAGAGGGAGACACAGAATCCAAAGCAGCTCCAGGCTCTGAGTTGTGTCAGCACAGAGCCTGACTCGGGGCTCGAACTCACTAGCTGTGAGATCATGACCTGAGCCAAAGTCAGATGCTTAACTAACCAAGCCACCCAGGAGTCCCTGGAGTGATTTATTTTTTAAAAATTTGTGTAAGGGCAGCACATTAAAGAAAATTTGAGGGGCGCCTGGGGGTGGCTTAGTTGGTTAAGCGGCTGACTTTGGCTCAGGTCATGATCTCACAGCTTGTGAGTTCAAGCCCCGCGTCGGGCTCTGTTCTGACACCTCAGAAGCCTGGAGCCTGCTTCGGATTCTGTGTCTCCCTCTCTCTCTACCCTCCCCCAGTCATACTCTGTCTCTCTCAAAAATAATAAACAATTTAAAAAATAAGCTTAAAGAAATAAAATGTGAAACTTCTGTCAGTCCCAGTGTGAAATAAGAACATGCTCTGTGGGGGCACTTGCGTGGCTGAGTTGGTTGGGCAGCTTTGGCTCAGATCATGATCTCACAGTTGTGAGATCGAGCCTCGAGTCAGGCTCTGCACTGGGGGGTGAAACCTGCTTAAGATTCTCTCTCTCCCTCTCCTGCCCTTCCCCTGCTTTCATGTGTGCGTGCTCTCTCTCTCTCTCTCTCTCTCTCTCTCAGAAAAAAAGAAGAGGGTTGCCTGGGTGGCCTAGTCAGTTAAGCATCCAACTCTTGGTTTCAGCCTAGGTTACAATCTCTCAGTTTGTGGGTTCGAGCCCCACATCAGGCTCTGTGCTGACAGCTTGGAGTCGGTTTGGGATGCTCTCTCTCCCCCTCGCTCTGCCCCTCCCCTGCTCTCTCTCTCTATCAAAATAAATAAAATAAACATAAAAAAACATAAACAAGAAAAAGGAGATCTTCTGTAGTTAAAGGGGAAGTAGCCCACCTGACAGGGCTCTTAGGTGACAGTGACATGACAGCTGCCAGCCTCTTCCTCGTGCGTGTTTCCACACGGCGGGATGGCCAGAGTCTCATGGACACGCCCCGTCTCACGCTGCTGCTGGCTCCAGAAAAGAGATGTGGAAAGCGCAGTCAAGCAGCTGATTGACCAGAAATGCCCAATTGCGTCCCAGGAGGGTAAGCTCTTTCAGCAGCAAAAGGGTACGCTGTCAGTAAGGGAAACCAGAGAATCCCAAACCGGGGTAAATGATAGCCCGTTGAATCAGAGCAGAACAGCATCGGGAAGAAAGGGGAGAAATCCTCCAGAGAAAAGAATTGGAAAAGGAAAAGGGTGAATGAAAGATCAAAAATTAGAAAATTGTATAAGCATATTTTTTTAAAAATTAATGTTTATTTGACAGAGAGAGATAGACAGCAAGCAGGGGAGGGGCAGAGACATAGGGAGACAGAATCCCAAGCAGACTCCACACCATCAGTGTGGAGCCCGAGACAGGGCTTNAAGATCATGACCTAAGCGAAAGTCGGAGGCTTAACCGACTAAGCCACCCAGGCGCCCCCATAAGTGCACTTCTTGTCCGGTGTTTGAGGCCTTCTATAATCTTGCCAGCATGTGGCAAAAGGCACATAAAGTGCTATTTTATGGACGGAGATGGTGGCAGAGGAAGGAAAGAACATACTAGAACATATTAGAAAGACTTTGTGGAGGAGGGAGCAGGAGGAGAAGTGGAGGCGGGACAGTTGATTGTAAGAGTTGGTTGCGCCGTTGGGGGCGCCTGGGTGGCTTAGTCGGTTAAGCGTCCGACTTTCGCTTAGGTCGTGATCTTGCGGTTCGTGGGTTCGAGCCCCGCGTCGGGCTCTGTGCTGACTGCCAGCTCAGAGCCTGG
>NW_027529424.1:2424156-2432777 GCF_008692635.1 Crocuta crocuta | reverse complement strand
AAGAGTTGGTTGCGCTGCTGGGTTTGGTATATTGAAAATGGTGACCATTTGAGTCACCAACCTGGAAAGGGTACTTTGGGCCATCCTGTGAAGAGCCTTTGTTGGCAGGTTGAGAAATCTGTGCTTAACTAGAGTAGCCAGTAGGACCCACTGATGGCCTTCGAGTGGCAGAGTGACACACAACCGTGTAATCTCAGAGCTGAAAGAAGACGTAAAGGCCTTTGGCTTCACCCGAAGTTTGCCACCTCTGTCTGCCTAACGCTTACCTCCTGCTTTCTCACTGTCATGCGCGTTAAATGAGATGATACTTATAACGTGCTCAGGTCAAGGTTTCCCACAGAATGAAGCTCAACGAACATTAACAGATATTGTCACGGTCATCGTGAATCTGATTCCTGTTTCAGAAGGTTTTCCTTAAGCCACATTTGTCCTATTTGAGGACAGCCTTTTCTTCAGACTGAATATTCCTAATTTCTTCCCCCTGTCCCCACTCTTCATTTTTTTACCTTTATAAAAAAANGGGTGGGGGAACAGAGGATCCGAAGCAGGCTGACAGCACAGAGCCCGATGTGACACTCGAACTCCTGAGCTGTGAGATTGTTGGGCTCTGAGCTGAAACTCGGTGGGTAACTGACGGAGCCACCCAGGCGCCCCTCTTTTACCTTTCTAACTCTGATCCTTGGAAAGTGTGGCACACAGGGCCCCCTGTGTGATCTCAGCTGACCAGAGCAGACCCTTCCATTCTGTCCTTCTACGGACAAGGGCTCAATGGGAAGAAAAAAAGAACAAACACAAGAAACAAACTGGGACTTTTGCTGGCAGGCTCATCGAACTGAATATAATACTGATTTATTTAAAAATTTTTAACATTTATTTATTTATTAAAGGAACTTAAAAAATTTTTAGTGTTTATATTGAGAGAGAAACTTCATGAACAGGGGAGGGGCAGAGAGAGACGGAGACAGAATCTGAAGCAGGCTCCAGGCTCTGAGCTGTCAGCACAGAGCCTGACACGGGGTTCGAACACACGAACCACGAGATCACGAACTGATCCAAAGTTGGATGCTTAACCGACTGAGCCACCCAGGTGCCCCATAAGGTTTGTTTAGTTTTGAGAGACAGAGAAAGATAGACCATGAGCAGGGGAGGGGCAGGGAGAGAGGGAGACAAAGAATCTGAAGCAGGCTCCAGGCTCCGAGATGTCAGCACAGAGCCCGACGTGGGGCTCAAAGTCACAAACCTGAGCCGAAGTCAGATGCTCAACCCACTGGGCCACCCAGGTGCCCCTGGGATATAATACTGATGTAAACTGCCACTCGCGGCTGCTAAGCTGCATCCCTCTCTGTTGACTTGGGCTCCCCACAAAACCTCAGATTGCTTTATGATGATTACGTTTTCTCTTATTATTGGGAACGATTGTGAAAGGCCTTGAAATGGGCAAAACGATCACTGAGTTTCTCTAGAGGGATCGCTGGGTGTCATCTAGCAGATTTGTCTGGGTTACCTGCTTTTACAGAGGTCTCTGCCTCTCACTGTTTACGACTGAACTATTTTGCAGCTGTAAATTGTAGAAAGCCCATCCCAATGCAGATCCTGTCCACCGAGATGGAAATGAATTTTGTCTGGTGACGTGCGATTGATTTCCACCCTGAGAAAGAGGCTGCTGCTCTGACATCTGTTAGCAAATTTATTTCAGTATTTCTAATTGCTTCTGTATGTGTCTATTCTTTGGATACTGCTTGAACCAGTAATATTTTGTAACATCTCACTGCTTCTATCCCTGATTAATGAATAGTTAATTGAAGGACACAGGTTTGTTTTATATTTGTATAAGAACCCTGATTGTTGCTTAAAATAATCTTTAGGGGTGCCTGGGTGGCTCAGTCAGTGGAGCATCTGACTCTTGATTTTGGCTCGTCATGATCTCATGGCTGTGGGATCGAGGCCCGTGTCAAGCCCCATGCTGAGCACGGAGCCTGCTTGGGATTCTCTCTCTCCCTCTCTCTCTCTGTCTCTCTCAATCTCTCTCTCTCAAAAAAAAATAAATAAGTAAACATTTTTGGGGCTCCTGGGTGGCTCAGTTGGTTGAGCGTCCGACTTCGGCTCAGGTCATGATCTCACAGTTTGTGAGTTTAAGCCCCACATCGGGCTCTGTGCTGACAGCTCAGAGCTGGGAGCCTGCTTTGGATTCTGTGTCTCCCTCTCTCTCTGCCCCTTCCCTGCTCATGCTCTGTCTCTCTCTCAAAAATAAATAAACATTAAAATTTTTTAAATAAATAAACATTTAGAAAAATCTTTAACACTGATTTTCTCAGCTCTTCACAACCGGAGAGGCAGGAACAGGGCAGAAATTGAAACTAATCAAACAGTAAAGACCCTGTTTGAGATGACATGGGTCTACTAACTGGTATCTCTAAGTAAAGTTGCTCAACCAGTTACTAATCCACCTAATCATACTGATATGCTTCTACTTACAAACCAGCTGTCCATAAGTCTGGTTTTTTCATAAGTTCAAAGTGATTAAGAGGGGTTAAAACTTGCTGTCCCCAGTGATCATTCCCACCAAGGATGAGCCGAGGTCAGATTTTATAACTTTAAAATCAGTCATAGAGTTCTTCTCCTTGCTCATTTACATTTTAATGGATGCCCTTTGCCAGGATAGATTAGTTTTACCTACACTCAAAGTCCTTAATGAGCCTGTTGGATGATACCGAGCAGGAGAAATATACTGCTCTGGAGAAGGTGAATTTGGGGGTTGGTTAATAGAAACAGAATGTGTCACGTGGGTAATACCATTGGGCCGAATGAATGGAGGAGATGGAGTAATGGACACTACGTGGTGTAGGCGCCCTTCCCCCTGGAAGTCGGGCCCTTCCCTGTGCTCATGCTGTTCTAATGATAAAGTCAGCACACTGATCTGGTCTGAAGCAAGCCCGTGTCCCGTGATTGCACCCTGGAAGAAGGACAGAAGGGTTCTGAGAGGGGACTGCCCAGCAGAGGATGAGATGCTGTGCAGGAAAGACAGTTAGGAGAACAGGAGCTGATGAGGCAGGCTGGGTGCTGGAGACCTCCATGGGTACTGCATACCAGAAGCTCCTCCCAGCTTGGGTTTGGGTCTGAGTATGTGATAATTCAGCAGTATGGCTCCACGATGCCTCACCATGGCCATCAGTGCAACAAGCTACATTTGTTTAGAAGGAACAAGGGCGATGAGGCGACAAGTTGTGGTTAGTGTGCAGGACATTCCTTAGCACTTGCTGCGTTCGAACACGGAAGCTTCTGACAGTGGCAGTGTGACGCCCACTTTACCGCAGTTGGTGGTGGGTCAGGCCGTCGAGCTCTCACTCTGGACTGGCCTTGTCCGCATCTAGGAAAGGTCTTCTGCTGAAAAGTTTTTGCGTTCTGTTTTAGCCCACACTTCTCAACCTTCTCTCCAAGGATGATGAGACACTTATTTAATGTCTTGTTAAAGCCCTGACCCCGTAGGTTTAACACTTTTTTCTAATTTACTGGGGTAGCTATGGAAAGAAATGAAATTAATCTGACATAACACAGTTGTGCTTTAGAACAGTTAATTTGTCATTGGCGTGTAGGGTGTATGGAGGGGGACAGAGAGGTGAGGAAGGAGTGTCAGGGAGACGGCACTTGCTGGTAGTTGTACCATTGACAATGGCAGTTGACTGTGTAAGAGGCCACAGGGGTGGAGAAGGGTGAGCTGAGTGAAGACTTTCAGACAGAGCAACTCAAAGGCCATTGGTCGTCTTGAGGTGGAGGTGAGAACTAGATGAAGGAAGGAGTGGGTGGGTAGGAAATGGAGACAACAAGTGCTAACCACTCATCGAGCAGATTGGTGTGAAGAGACGGTGAGAGAGACAGTCTGGGGAGTGGGGAGTGGGAAGGAGGGTTGTTTTGGGGGTTGGGTAGTTTGGGGTCAGTCGTAAAAAGAGGGGAAGGAATTAATGAATCTGGAAAGACTGGAGCTATGAGCAGAGAAGAGACAACTGGTGGAGCGGAACCCCGAGGAGGCTGGGAGGGGCGCCATTAAGAGCACGAGCTCATGGAAGGAGGAGCCATGGGAAGGAAGTAGGACGCTTCTTTCTGAGAAGAAAGGTGACAGCTTGGATGGACGGTCAGGAAAATGTTGGTGTAAAGTGAAGGCATGTTGGAATAGGTCATTTCAGAAGCTGTCAAAATTTTGAGGCAAGGCAAGCCTGAGGGTGAGGAATGGGGTGAGCTGGAGAGTTGGCTAACCGCCCACTCAGGCGCCTTAATTTTGCCCTTGCTCCTTAGCACCCTCACACCCTTGACCCTCCATTTTGTCCAACTTGCTCAACTCTACCTCAGGGAGACAGATTCCCTGTTTTCAGGGCCTTTACATTCTATTGAAGTCTTCTATTGAGGTCGTCAGACAATAAGTAGTGGTAGTAATAACAATAACAATATTTGTTATAATACTATTAATATTAATCATGATATATTATTATTATGATAAAACAGGACTGTGCACAAATAAAAGGCAAGGTAAGAGTACAGAGGACGCTGGTTATCTCACGATGGCAGCTTTACAGATAATTTGTTTTTTTCTTTGTATTTTTCTCTATTTTCTGAATTATATGCCGTACACATGCACGCCAGTCATTAGAAAAAAATAAAAGTGATCTGGAGAAGTGTCTTATCACGTTTGTAGGTTTTAGAGATCTTTTCACTTTCTGCCTAGTTTGTTTTTTAAGATTTAAAAAAAAATTTTTTAATGTTTTATTTATTTTTGAGAGAGAGATAGAGACAGTGTGATAAGGGGAGGGTCAGAGAGAGAGGGAGTCACAGAATTCGAAGACAGGCTCCAGGCTCTGAGCTGGCTGTCAGCACAGAGCCTGACTCGGGGCTCGAACCTATGAACCGTGAGATCATGACCCGAGCCGAAGTCGGATGCTCAACCGACTGAGCCACCCAGGCGCCCCTGTTTTTTAAGATTTTTAAAAAATGTATTTATTTTGGTTGAGAGAGAGAATCCCAAGCAGGCTCTTCGCTGTTAGCACAGAGCCTGATGCGGGGATCCCTCCCATGAATGGTGAAACCATGACCTGAGCCAAAACTAAGGGTCAGGCGCTTAACTGATGGAGCCTCCCAGGCGTCCCTACCTAGTTGTTGTTGTTGACAAAGTTCTCTTTGGTTTGTCGTTTCCCGATCCACTGTGTCTGCCGAGAGAATTTCATGGGGAGAACAGGAAGATCATAAGGGCAGGTGTATCTACCACGTCTTTATTTACCTTAGCCTGTAAGCAGAGTGTTAGAAACCCAAGGCCATCAGGTGGCTCTTGGGAAGATGGGATTCGGCAAAGCGGTAAATAACGCCTCGGGCAGTTGGGTCCCACCTGGTTTCCACTTCTCCTCTGTTTTATGTGTCCATCACTACAATAAAAAAGAGGCACCTCTGGGCTCATCAGACTCCACAGCCTCCGCCATGGGCCCCTGTGGCCCAGTCCCCAGGCTCGGTCTCAGCGAGGATAATGGTTGACAGACCCCAGCAGCAGAGCCCTGGTGCCCGCCCAGGGCCACCACGGGAAGGTCATCCATAGCCCCTGGCTCGGAGCCTGCCGCACCTGTCTGTAACTTGACTAAGTTAGAGAGTTCAGAGAGCAAAGTCATGGAAAGGCAATAAATGGATAAGAGGCCGCTTCGGAATTCGTCATAGAGAAAATGAGGAATTGAAACCAGCTATAGGCCGGTGTTTTAAGAGAAACACCATCAGACCAGATGTCGGAGAGGGATGCCGGGGCCAGACAGAAAAGTTCTGTAGGTGCTCGGAAGTTCATGCTGTTAGATCACTACATGTCACTTGTGCAGATGTAGACGTCCTCTGGACATGCTGTTTTTGTAATTTTTAATTTTATTTTACATTTATTTATCTTTGAGACACAGAGTGAGACAGAGCGCAAGTGGAGGAGGGGCAGAGAGAGAGGGAGACACAGAATCTGAAGCAGGCTCCAGGCTCTGAGCTGTTTAGCACAGAGCCCAACATGGGGCTCAAACCCACCAACCGTGAGATCATGACCTGAGCTGAAGTCAGACACTTAACTGACTGAACCACCGAGATGCCCCCAGACATGCTGGGGTTTTTTTCTTTTCTTTTTTTTTTTTGCATCTCTCAGGATCCTCTTCAGTACATTATCTCCCCACCTTATAGATTATTATTATTTTAATGTTTTATTTCTTTCTGAGAGAGAGAGACAGCATGGGCAGGGGAGAGTCAGAGAGAGAGGGAGGCACAGAATCTGAAGGAGGCTCCAGGCTCTGAGCTGGCTGTCAGCGCAGAGCCCGACACGGGGCTCAAACCCACGAACCGTGAGATCATGACCTGAGCCGAACCACCCAGGTGCCCTATACGCTGTCATTTAATATGTACATAATATAAACTATATCATGTCGCTATTTTTTAAAGTGTACCATTCAGTGGCATGAGTTACATCCCCAAGGTAGTGCACTGTCAGCACTCATTCCAAAGCCCTTCATTCCCCAAGTGGAAACTCTGCACATTCTGAGTAGTTACCCCCATTCCCTCCTCCCCCACCTGATGGTGACTGCAGGTCCACATGCTGCCTCTATGCGTTTACCATTCTATGTAGTTCACATACATGGACTCATGGGGTAGGCCTTCAAGGTTCATCCCAGCTGTATCCAAGTCCTTTTATGGCTGAGTAATATTCCACCCACGTGTATATATTCCATATATACACACACACACCACGTTTGTTTATCTGTTCATCTACTGATGGATGCTTGGGTTGTTTCCATTTTTTGGCTGTTGTGAATCATGCTGCTATGAATACTGGAGTAGAAGTGTCTGTTGAAGTTCCTGTTTTTGTTTCATATTATTTTGGGTACCCAAAAAATATATATTTACATATGTACCTAGAAGTAGAATTCTGGGCTTATGTGAAAATTCTATGTTTAGATTTTTTTTTTAAGTAGGCTCCACATTCCATAGTCAATGTGGGGCTTGAACTCAGGATGCTGAGATCAAAAGTCACATGCTCTACAGACTGAGCCAGCCAGGAGCCTCTAAGTTTAGGTATTAAAAAAAAAATACTTATCTATGTATTTTAAGAGGAAAGAGCATGAGCCAGGGAGGGGCAGAGAGAGAGGAAGAGAGAATCCCAAGCAGGCTCTGCACTGATGGTTGATTGAACTCATGAACTGATGTGGGGATTGAACTCATGAACTGAGAGATCATGACCTGAGCCAAAATCAAGGGTCAGACACTTAACCACTTAACCGACTGAGCCACCCAGGCACCCCACTGTGTATAGAGTTTTGAGCAGCTGCTAAATGTTTTCCTTGGTAGCTACATCATTTTACGTCCCCACCAGCAGTGTATCTGGGTCCCAACTACTCCACACGCTTGCTACCATGTGGTTCTGTCCTGTTGACCACAGGTGTCCTAGTGGGCGTGAAGTGATATCTCATTGTGGCTGTGTTTCCCTAATGACGAGTGACATTGAGCATCCTTTGCCGTGCTTGTTCGGTGCCTGCATATCTTCTTTGGGGAAATGTCCATTCACGTCCTTTGCCCGTGTACTAATTGAGTTGTCTTTTTGTTGTTGAGTTGTAAGTGTTCTTTACATATTCTGGGTATTAATTCCTTATCAGACATGATTTGCAGATATTTTCTCCCACTCTTGAGTTGTCTTTTCACTCTTTTGATGGCATCCTTTGATGCGCAGAAGTGTTAACTCCCTCTTGTAAGGACCCTTGTGAGTCTACCTAATATTCCAGGGTAATCTCCCCATCTCCAGACCGGTAATTCAATCATGTTTGCAAAGTCTATGCCTTTTGTCACATGAGGTAATATTTTAAAAATATCTTTTTTTAAAAAAAATCTTTACTCATTTTTTTGAGAGAGAGAGAGAGACAGAGAGAGAGCATGCACAAGAGAGAGCAGATGGGGGAGGGGCAGAGAGAGAGAGAGAGAGACACAGAATCTGAAGCAGGCTCCAGGCTCCAGGCCCTGAGCTGTCAGCACAGAGCCCGATGCGGGGCTCGAACCCACGAACTGTGAGATCATGATCTGAGCCGAAGTCAGTCGCTCAACCCACTGAGCCACCCAGGCACCCTGCCCCATGAGGTAATTTACTCACAGGTTTTGCCAATAGGATGTGACCATCTTTGGGGGAGCCATTATTCTGTTACAATTCTTTTCAGAAGTAGTGTCTACAAGGTCAGAATTGTGAATGTGTTCATGCAAAAAGGTGAAAGCAGGGAACGTTGAAAGGAAGCAACCTGCCTGGTGTGTCGCTATCACTCGGGGCTTCTGCCCGGAATCCCCACCCTGGCTGGGGCGTCCTGTGCTGGGTCACTTGGCCTCTCTGCTCTCAGAATGGGACTAACTGTCCTTCCTCTTTTCGTCCCATGCGTCTTAAGGGTGAGAGATAAATCAACTCAGCTTGGGGCTTTTTGTCTTCTGCATGAATCAGAAGTCCCAAATATAAAAGCCATGTTAGGGACTATCAAGAAAACGGGAACACGGTGAATGCACAAATACACACCAATGAGTGTGGTTTCTGTTTGGATCTGAAAGCAAAATAACAGACCTGTGATCGTATGTCTGAAACCCTTTGAGCCCTG
>NW_027529424.1:2400073-2424089 GCF_008692635.1 Crocuta crocuta | reverse complement strand
TGCTTCACGGGCGCCAGTGTTTCTGTGCCCTCCTCACCTTTCCCCTCCTACCAACTGCTTTGCCTTCTTATGCCCCGTACCTGTCACAGCACCCTGTAATTACGGGAGGCCCGAATTGCGCTCGGGTGGAGAGGTGGGCAGAGGGTGAAGATTTCCTGGTAAGAACGTAGGACCGAATGTTTGATTAGCATCAAGGGAGGGCCTGACCCACGAAGTCACAGACTTGGGAAGACAGCTGTTTATCTGTTTTCCAAAAGCCTTAGGGACAAATGTGTGCATGTTGGATGCAGTAATTTTATTTATAGGAACGTAGCCGGAAGAAATAATCAGAATGCAGGCGCGGAGGTGTGCCAAAGATGATCGTCAGCAGTATTTGTATTTGTTAAAAACTGAAAACATCCTGGGGGGCCTGAAGGTCTCAGTCCGATAAGCATCCGGCTCTTGGTCTCAGCTCCGATCATGATCTCATGGTTCGTGAGTTCGAGCCTCGCATTGGGCTCTGTGCTGACAGTGTGGAGCTTGCTCGGAATTCTCTCTCTCTCCCTCTCTCTCCCTCATGCACACATGCTCTTTCTCTCTGTCTCTCTCAAAATAAACAAACTTTAAGAAGAAAAAACTTGGAGGGGCGCCTGGGTGGCTCAGTCGGTTAAGCGTCTGACTTTAGCTCAGGTCATGATCTCACGGTTCGTGGGTTCGAGCCCCATGTCGGGCTCTGTGCTGACAGCTCAGAGCCTGGAGCCTGCTTCTGATTCTGTATCTCCCTCTCTCTCTGACCCTCCTCTGCTCACGCTGTCTCTCTCAGAAATAAATAAAACATTAAAAAAATTTTTTTAAAAAGAAGAAAAAACTTGGAAACAACGTAAATGTCTAACAATTGGCCGTGACTGATTGAATTGTGGCCTGAAATGCCATGGATGCACTGTTATGCAACCATTCCACCTGTCAATGGATCTTTTTTAATGATGTTAGGAAAAGTGTATAATAAAATGTAACAGGAAAAAGCAAAACTCTGATTTCAGTATAAAGGATGCTTTCAACAACGTGAAATCCTGATGAAAAGAGCAACAGCAATGAGGGAATGCATCCCATGTTACCACTGGCCTTTACTGTGCGGTGGGATTCTGCACGATGGCGGTCAACAACGTCCACGGAGGCTGGATGCTCTTGCTCAACATCTTGCTCATTGCTACAGATGATGGTGACGTGCGGGGTTGTTTTTTGCTATCCGCCTTGCTTCGGGGAGGGATCATAGAGCCAAAATGTTAAAACAAATTTAGGAGAAAACCGTAGCTAACAAATACGGATTTGAACTACTGTAGGTCCTGTTCATTTACAAGCCGCGAGAATAGAAATGAAGAAGACAAAGCGATGTGGATTCTCTACCTCCCTTACTAAAAATTGAGCTATTTCCAAGAAGTGAAACAAAGCATTATTGATCGGACTCGCGCTAACGTTGTGTGCAACAGAACCTCCGAACCGTTACATACTGTCATGGGCTGGATTGCTTCCCGCACCTCCAGGTTTGTATGTTCATGTCCCAACCCCGAGTCCCTGAGAAGGCGGTTGCCTTTGGAGATAGGGCCTTCAAGAGGAGATTTAGATAAAGTCCTGAGATATGGGTGGAATTGATGTCCTTATAAGAAGAGATGAGAGGGCATCTGGGTGGCTCAGTCAGTTAAGCGTCTACCCTTGATTTCGGCTCACGTCAAGATCTCACGGTCATGAGATCAAGGCCTGTCTTGGACTCTGAGTTGGGCATGGAGGCTGATTGGAACTCTCTCTCCCTCTGCCCCTCCATTTCTCTCTCTCAAAAAATAAATAAATAGAAATAAAATAAAAATAAAATAAGAGATTAGGACACAGATGCTGCTGTGGATCAAGTGTTTGTGTTCCCCAAAAGTCTTACATTCTGACCCCCAAGGTGTTGCTGCTAGGAGGTGGGGCCTTTGGGAGGTGATTCGATCAGGTGCCCTTGTGAATGGGATTGGTGCCCTTATTTATTTATTTATTTATTTAGATTCACCTTTCTATTTAAATTCTACTTAGTTAACATATCGTGCAATATTGGTCTCAGGAGTAGAATTCAGTGATTCATTGCTTGCCTACAACAACACCCAGTGTCCTTCTAATACCCATCCCCCATCTAGCCCATCCCCCCCACCTCCCTCCATCAACCCTCAGTTTGTCCTCTTTCTTTAAAAGCCTCTCTCTCTCTTTTTTTTTTTTTTACAAATTTGACATATTTATTGTAAAAAGGATATAGTCAGTAACAAAACATAGAAAATGGAGAAAACCATAATCCCATTATAGTAATAGGATTGCCATTCACTCTTTTTTTTTTAAATCTACATCCAAGTTGCTTAGCATATTTACATAATAACTTCAGGAGTAGAATCCAGTGATTTATCCCCTCCGTATAACACCCAGCGCTCATCCCAGTGAGTATCCTCCAAAATGCGGGATTGGTGCCCTTATAAGAGAGACGGCACTACTCTCTCGCCCTTCCACCGTGTGAGGACACGGAGAACCAGGAGGTGGGTCCTCACCAGTCACTGGGTCTGTTACTGTCTTGACCTGGGACCTCAGCCTCCAGAAACGGGAGCAATAAACATCCGGTATTTGCAAGCCACCTGCTTTATGATCCTTTGTTACGGCACCCAAACTGACTAACATAGACGCATGTGGAGGGAAGACCAGGCGAGGCCACAATGAGCTGCAGCCATCTGTGAGTCAGGGAGGGAGAAGCCAACACTGCCTGCCCTTGATCTTGGGCTTCCAACCCCCAGAGAAAATACATTTGCGTTGTGTGAGCCGCCCAAGCTGTGCTGTGTGGTTAATGGCGGCTCTAACAAATCGTGTAATATGCATACACGTCCGTTAAGATGTGCTTGTGTCCATTTTTGAGGATCCCAGACGCCTCTGGACAGAAACAGTTATGGAGTAGTTAGAGGTAGGAAGAAGGGGTGGGTAGGTGAGCAGTATATGCCGAAGGCTCTTAGAGAAGTGCTTAGAGAAGTGAAGCAAGAAGCCGTGGATTGGTCGGTTTTTTGTTTGTTTGTTTGTTTTGTTTTAATGTTTATTTCTGAGAGAGAAAGAGAGCGCGCGCGCAAGTGGGGAAGGGGCAGAGACAGAGGGAGACGCAGGATCTGAAGCCGTCTCTGTGCTGTCAGCCTGTGCTATGTGGGGGTTGAGCCCACAAACTGTGAGATCACGACCTGAGCCAAAGTCAGACGCTTAACAGACGGAGCCACCCCGGTGTCCCTGCTTTTTTTTTTTTTTTTAATTTTAAATTTTTAATTTTTTTAATGTTTTATTTATTTCTAGGAGAGAAGGAGACAGCGTGAGTAGGGGAGGGTCAGAGAGAGAGGGAGACACAGAATTGGAAACAGGCTCCAGGCTCTGAGCTGGCAGTCAGCACAGAGCCTGACGCGGGGCTCGAACCCATGAACCACGAGATCATGATCTAAGCGAATGTCGGACGCTTAACCGACTAAGCCACCCAGGCGCCCTCGGTGTCCCTGCTTTTTAAACTGGTCATGAAATCAAGGCCTGTCTTGGACTCTGAGTTGGGCATGGAGCCTGACTGGGACTCTCTCGGATTTCCTCCTCTGGGGCTGCGCACCCCGTTCCTCTTCTCCCCTGGGAGCAGGGCTCCCTCCTCACGCGCTGTCCCAGCCTCTGTCACGGGAGCCAGAGCCCTTCCCAGCTCAGAAAGGGGCCCAAAAGGTAAGGAATGTGATTGACCCAGTTAAATTCTGCCTTGGGGACAAGTTGGGGTTCATGCCCAACAGGAGGCTGAGGAAGGGGCCCCCTTGTCAGTGCTGTGGGGCCTGGGCCCCACCCCCACCCGAGCAGGTCATTCAGGTGGGGACGCCCTGCTGCCTTCCCCCCTCTCAGCACACCACGGGCTGCTCCGCTTGCTCAGGTGACGAGGACCTGAGGGAGGGACGCCTTGTGCATCCTGTCACCTGGCCCGTTTCCCGTCCGCCTCAGTGACCCAGACGGCCCCAGCCAGAGCTGCCTGTGGGTTCCTGATGGCTGGGAAGTCTCCCTCCTCCACGCACAGCAGGACACCCTCCTGTCAGTATTTCCGGGGGACGCCTCTGGTCACAGAGCAGGCTTTTCAAAGGAGGTGAAATGATTTGTCACCCGGAATTGTCCCCTCCCTTCCTCTGCTGGCTGACTTCACACTGGGCTGCCGGATAGGACTATGGTGAAAGGCCATGACCTAGCCGCCTGTGAGCTGTTAATTCAGCCTTATATTTAAAAAGTTTCTTTTTGTTTTAAATCGTGAAATGTGTTATTTTATAGTACATGACGTGATCTCCGTTGATAGGTAGTACAGTAGGTTAAAAAAAATTTTTTTTTTGGCTCTGCTAGCAGACTGCCTGAATCCAAATCGGAACCCCACAGGTTGGAAGCTGTGTGAGCTTAGGTCCATTACTTAACGACTCTGGCCATACGTTTTCTTGTTTGTAGAATGGGGCTGATCATATCGTACCTACTTTCTTTTCTTTTTTTAAATTATGCTCTGTGTTTTTGACTCCGCTTCTGGTTTGTTGATTTGTTTTGCTTTTCGATTCCACAGATGAGTGAAATTAAATGCTATTTGGCTTTCTTTGTCTGACATAGCTCACTTAGCATGATGCACTTTAGGTTCATCCTTGTCACACGTGGCAAGATTCTTTCCTGTGGCAGAGTAATATTCCACTGTGTGTAGACACCACGTCTTCTTTATCCATTTATCTATTGATGGACATCTGGGTGGCTTACGTATCTCGCCTGTTGTAAATAATGCTGCAACAATTACATTCCCACCAACAGCACACGAATGTTCCCTTTCCTTACCAATACTTGTTATTTCTTGTCTTTAAAAAAATATTTTATTTTTGAGAGAGAGAGAGAGTGCACACGTGAGCAAGGGAATGGGAGGGGCAGAGAGAGAGGAAGACAGAGGATCCGAAGTGGGCCCTGTGATGACAGCGGGGAGCCTGACTCGGGGCTTGAGCTCACAAACCGTGAGATCATGACCTAAGCCGAAGTCGGATGCTTAACCGACTGAGCCGCCCAGGGGTCCCTATTTCTTGTCTTTTTGATATTAGCCATTCTGACTGGTGTGAAGTGGTATCTCTGTGGTTTGGATTTGCATTTCCCTGATGATGAGTCATGTAGAGTGTCTTCATGCATCCGCTGGCCATCTGGATATCTTCTTTGGAAAAATGTCTATTCAGATCCACTGCCCTTTCTCTCTTTTTTTTTTTTTTAAGTTTATTTATTTTGAGAGAGACAGAGATTGTGAGAAGGAGAGGGGCAGAGAGAGAGGGAGAATCTTAAGTAGGCTCTGCACTGCTGTCACAGAGCCGGACATGGAGCTCGAACCCATGAGCTGAGCCGAAATCAAGAGTCAGGAGGCTCAACCGACTGAGCCACCCATGCACCCCTCCACTGCCCATTTTTAGATTGGTTGTTTGTTGAGTTGTGTAAGTTCTTTATGTATTTTGGATGTCCATTCCTTTTCGGATATGTCATTTGCAGATATCTTCACCCATTCTCCAGGTTGCCTTTTTGTTCTGTTGATGATTTCCTTTGCTGTGTAAAAGCTTTTTATGTTAGTGTAGTCCCAATACTTTATCTCTTGCTTTCGTTTCCCTTGCCTGAGGAGACAGATTCATAAATATCTTGGTAAGGCCAATGTCCGAGAGGTTACTGCCTGTATGTTGTATCTATTTTAAAGATTGTTATGAGAGTTATATGAGTTTTAAACAATGAAAAGACCTAGAATAGTGCTGGTCGTATAGGAAGCACTCAATAAATAATAATAATCAAGTTCTTTTTTTATTGTGATGAAATACGCATAACACGATTTACCATTTTAAACATTTTTAAGTGTACACATCAACGGCCTTAAGTATATTCACTGTTCCAAAGCCATCGCCACCACCCATCACAGAAGTTTCGCTCTTCCCAAGTGGATACTCTGTCCCCATTAAACATTGGCTCCCCACTCTCTGCTTCTCCCAGCCGCTGGCGACTACCATTCTGTGAGTGTGACTACTCGTTTCCTCGTGTGAGTGGAATCATACAATATTTGTCCTTTTGTGACTGGCTTATTTCACTCATCGTAATGTCTTCAGAGTTCAACCGTGTTGTAGCCGGTGTCAGAGTTTTCCTTCCTTTTTAAGGCTGAGTAATATTCCACCGTATACGCACACAAACACACCACACTTTGTTTATGCATTCCTCTATCGACGGGCACTTGGGTTGTCTCCACCTTTTGGCTGTTGTGAATAGTGCTGCTGTGACCACAGGTGTACAGATGTCTGTCTGAGTTCCTACTCTCAGTCTGGGTGTATCCCCAGAAATGGAGTTGCTGGATCATACAGTCATTCTATGTGCAGTTTTTCTGAGGAACCGCCGTCCTGCTTTTCACATCAGCTGCAACATCGTCCTCATGGTTTTATCTACTGCAGGCTGACAAATTCCGGCTGTGTGTCTACAGCTTTATGTCTTTTCCGAGCTGTAGAGACCCAGTTGCCTACGTGATCTTGCCAGTGAGATGTCTCGCAGGCATCATGAGATTAAACAGGCCCCAGACTGAACCTTTTACCCCACCCCTACTCTTCCTCATTTTGGTAAATGGCAGTAATGAAGCGTCTAGATGCTCAAGCTGGAAACCATCAAGCAGGGCCGGCTTTGTAATTTGCCAGACCCTGTGCAGAATGAAGGTAGGGAGCCCCAGCTGGGAGCAAGGGGGGCCGTCCTTCCTCCCCCTCGGTCTGATACCCTGTCCCGGGCTGCCTGGAAGGGCCGGCACTCCCCAGGCTGGCTTTTGTGCTCAGTACCTGGATCCAGGGTGGCCCAGAGCCCTCCACCGAGGTCACCGCCAGCCCAGGGTGGGGACGGCTGTTGCACCGGTCATGCACCCATGTAGCCGGCCCTGCCTTCCATGGATCCTCGATTCCTGTTTCCCTCACCTTCCACATTCACTTTGTCACTGGGACCTGTAAGTTCCTTCTAAAATAAGGCTCTCTATTGCCATGACCCACGTCCAAGTTGCCACCTCCTCTCTCTACTATCAACACCCCCCCCGCCGTGGTTTCCTTCACTCACATTTTCTTCGTCCACCACATTCCACGTAAGAGCCAGAGTGATTGTTTCCCCAAGCAAAGAAGTCCATGTGAACTGCCCAGTTTCAGAGCACCCGTGGGCTTGTCGCCACACTTAGAACAAGATGGCGGCTCCTTGCCTGGCGTACAGGCGCCTACCGGCCGCCTCTCCCTGCTTCTGAACTTCTTCACAGCCCTGCCGCCTCTTCTGTTTTTCTCCAGGCACCGCGTGCTTCCTACACCAGGAAGGTGCCAAGCCTGAGACGGCCTCAGGGCAGGGTTTCTCCACCTCAGCGCCATTGACATTTTGGATAGTTCTTTGCCTAAGGGTTTGCCCTGTGCAAACCATAGGAAGTAAATTTGCATCCCTGGCCTCTACCCATCAGATGCCTGTAGCATTGCTCCCTGCCACAGTGTTGTGCTACCAGAAAGTCTAGACTGGGCCAAAGTTCCCTGGAGGGCAAACGTCATATTCTTGAGAACACTTCCCTTCAGCCTTGGGGCACTGGTTGGTTCTTCCTTCTGTCTGGGTCATTTCCCCCACACGCTACAGCAGCTTCCTGCTTCTAGAGCTTTCATGTCCTTCAGGTATCAATTTAATGTCACGCTTTTAATACATTTAAAAAAATATTTGTTTATTTATTTTGGGGGAGAGGGAAAGAGAGGGAGAGGGGGACACGGGATCCAAAGCAGGCTCCAGGCTCTGAGCTGTCAGCACAGAGCCCGACACAGGGCTCGAACCCATGAACTATGAGATCATGACCTGAGCTGGAGTCGGGTGTTAACCAACTGAGCCACCCAGGCGCTCCAGAACTTACATTCTTATATTCCTTACTTTATATTTATTACGAGGCACCTGTTAAGAGCCAGGCCCTAAGCTTGTTCTGAGGATACAACAGTGAGCAAAATGCAAAAACATAATGATATATGGTGATAAATTCATTCATTCATTTAGCTAATTTTCTAGATTGCTATGTGAACATACAGTAAGGGGGCTTGATCTGGTCAGGGGGCTGGGGAAATTTTTTAAATGTGAATCAAATTAACTTATTTTTCAGAACAATTTTAGAGGTACAGAAAAATTGTGAAATAGTACAGAGAGTTCCCAGATATTCCACATCCAGTTTCCCCTATTTTTTTTTTTAAATTTTTTTTTAAATGTTTTATTTATTTCTAGGAGAGAGAGAGACAGAGAGCGACAGCGTGAGCAGGGGAGGGTCAGAGAGAGAGGGAGTCACAGACTGAAACAGGCTCCAGGCTCTGAGCTGGCAGTCAGCACAGAGCCCGACGCGGGGCTCGAACCCACGAACCGCGAGATCATGACTTAAGCGAAAGTCGGACGCTCAACCGACTAAGCCACCCAGGCGCCCCCAGTTTCCCCTATTTTTAACATCTTCCATGACTGATACATTTGTCACATGTCACGAACCAATATTGATTTAGTGATATTAACTACAGTCCACACCTTATTCATGTTTCCTTAATTTGTACATAATGCTCTTTTTCCCTCTCAGGATCCCATCCAGGGTATCACATCACATTCTGTCGTCATATGTCATTTAGGCTCCTCTTGGTTGTGAAAGTTTCTTAGACTTTTCCTGTTTTTGATGACCTTGACAGTTTTGAGGAGTGCTAGCTAGTTCTGTGGATGCGTGGAATTTTTCTCATGGTTAGACCAGGGTTATCGTGTCTGGGAGGAAGACCACAGAGGTAAGGTGCCATATTTACCACATCATATTAAGGGTACATACTGTCAGCATGACTGATAATTGTTGATGTTGACCTTGATCACTTGGCCAATGTAGTTCTTGTCAGATTTCTCCGGCGTGGGGATACTTCTCTTCTCTCTTTCTCTTTCCATACTGGCATCTTTGGAAGGAAGTCACTATGTGCAGCCCACAGTTAAAAGAGAGGGTTATGCTTTACTTCCTTGACAATGTTGTTGGCTTTTTAAACATAGCTACAGTGAGGTATAATTCACGTACCACAAATTCATCTGTTTTAAGTGAACTGTTGGGTGAATTTTGGTAAATTTATATAATTGTGCCTGAGGGGACTGGTCTTTGAGCTGACATTCAAAAGATGAGGAGGGAAAGGAAGGGAAAGACTGTTCCAGGCAGAGGTAACTACATATGCAAGCACCTCAAGGGAGTGGGGAGCAGTCAGAGAACTTGGGTTGATCCTGAGGCACCTAGAAAAGGTGGAACATGTCACCATCCTTCATTTAATGTGCTTCATAAATATTTTCTTCAAAACACCTGAGAGTCAACAGCATTTTATCACCTACATGTATAAACTTTAATTCTTTGAAACACTTGTCTGTCTAGAAGAGTTAAGCCCCTGATGGTTTGTCTAAGGTTTTGCTATAACAATAAGTAAATATTAGGGTAGTAAAATGCAGAATGGTCCCCGAGAAGAAAATGTCATAAAATTTCCTTCCCTTTCAGCTCTTGTTTAAACAAGAATGTAAAGTGAGTGTACTATTTCCTTTCTGATAAGCCCTTGATTTATTTTCCTTTGGAACAAACACACCACAACAAAGTGAGAATGAGGAGGTAATTCAGAGGTAGAAGAAGAGAAAGGGACTATGCTCAGAAATATGTCCTGACACAGAATCTGAAAAATCCGGTTAGCAAGAACTCTTTCCAAGTGTGAAGTAGCTAAGAGGCTCTCTCAGAGCCTCTCAGGTTGCTGAAAAGTCCTGGCACGGAGGAGCAGGACTTAGTTAGTTAGGAGAGGCAGGGAGGGGTGCAGTAACAAACAGACCACAGATCTTAGTGGCTTAATAGAATAGGTCATTGTCTGATGGCGGTCAAATGGCTCATGTAGGCTTCATTTATCTTGCCATGGTGTCATCTGAAACATATGTCCTCCAAGTTTGCCATGGAAGACAAAGTGTGAGTGTGGTTGATGACATAGGGGATATTGTGGTATGGAAGAGGTATGTATCACTTCTGCCCACATCTGTTCGGACAGAATCCAGTTACATCACGCCATGGGAAGCTGGGAAATGTAGTTATCTCATATATACAGGAAGAAGAAAATAAAGTGGGATTTGATAAATGCATAGTATTTGCCACAAGCTCTTAAATTTTTTTAAGCTTATTTTTTTTTATTTCGAGAGAGAGATAGAGAGCAAGCAAGGAAGGGGCAGAGAGAGAGAGAGAGAGAGAGAGAGAGAAGGAGACAGAATCCCAAGCAGGCCAAGTGCAGGGTTTGAACTCCCCAACCCTGAGATCATGACCTGAGCCAAAGTCAGGAGTCGACACTTAATGGACTGAGGCACCCAGGTGACCCTAAACTTTTTTTATTTGATGCTAAAATAATACATGCTTGTTGTCACAGTGAAACCGGGGTATATAAAAGTGAAACTCATTTTTAAAAATTTATTTCTGAGAGAGAGAGAGAGAAAGAAAGAGAGAGAGAGAGAGAGAGAGATGCAGCATGAGCAGGGGAGGGTCAGAGAGAGGGGGAGACACAGAATCTGAAGACAGACTCCAGGCTCTGAGCTGGCTGTCAGCACAGAGCCCGACGCGGAGCTCGAACCCACGAACTGTGAGATCATGACCTGAGCCAAAGTCAGACGCTCAACTAACTGAGCCACCCAGGCGCCCCAAAGTGAAACTCATTATCCCCCAACGTCCTATGGGCTCTCACTTCTCTTTGTGTCCTGCCACACCTTTTTCCTCGTTCATATGACTATATTCCACACGAATGTGTGATTTGGGAGAAACGAACTCTGGAAGACACTTCTGAACTGAAGGTTTTCAGGATAATGCTTCTAGAGTTGCTAAGAAACACTTGAATGAAATCTTCATCCAAGAGGTACCTCATACTGCCAGAGTAGAGATAGAATCTGGTTGGATTTTAAACTGATAATAATAGATACTACACTTGACCTTAGCCAAAAGACCGAGAAGTGATTGCTGGATTTTAAAGTTGAGTGCTTTTGCTTATATTTGTCTCGGCTTTCTCCAGTTCCTTGGGATTTACTCCTGCCTCTGGGAAGACTTTTTGGGCTCTCCTTGTCACTGTTAGAGGCTCTGCCTCTGAATGATTCTAGTAGCTGTGTCATCAGAAAGACCTGGGTTCAAATCCTGACTCTGTCTCCTACAATCTCTGTGACTTTGGACAACTAATAAACTCCTCCAAGCATTACAGAAGCATAACTACCCCATGTGTGAAACAAATCTAATACCTATCACTTGAGGTTTTTTCAGTAATACAAGATAAAGTCTAATCTTTTTTTCCTTATTTTATTATTTATTTATTTATTTATTTATTTGAGAGGGCAGGTTGGGGGAGGGACAGAGAGAGAGAGAGAAAGAGAGAGAGAATCTTAAGCAGGCTTCGTGCTTAGCACAGAGCCCGATATGGGGCTCAATCCCATGACTGTGGGGTCATGACCTGAGCCGAAATCAAGAGTCAGATGCTCAACCGACTGAGCCACCCAGGTGCCCTGGTAAAGTCTACTCTTAAATCTTCCAGGTTACTGGTTATCTATGACGTCTTAATGTCCACAACTAGAGACAAGGGATACTGGTATTTAAAAATGTGTACAATGTGACCAAGAGCCTGTGAAAATCCTCTACAAAATAAAGTATCATAAGATGGGAAAGAAAGGAAGAGGAAATACAGACTGGAAAATATTAGCGAGCTGAAGAGGATTTGGAGTCTTCATTTAGGAAGGAAATGAAGATTGAAAGATGTAGGAGTTATTAGGAACATGTTGAGACTGATCTGGCTGTTTTGCTAGCAATTTTCCTCTTCATTAGTTATGCATAGCTCCTACCAACAGGGGCAGGGTCCTGCTGTGACAGACCTTTTTTGTTAATGACCCAGTGGAACAAAGGGCTCACTGGAACCTGGAGGTGTTCCTAGAGGAAGGCATTGGGTCTTCTCAATGCTTTAAGGTGGTTTTGCAGTTTTAATGTAACACGGTCTAAAAGCAGAGGAGCCCGATTAGAGGCTCGCATCAGATTTTGCCAACATTGAGAAAGCCGTAGGAAGAAATATTGACAACCACCGAATTAAACACATGAAGATCCTGTTGAAGAACTCCACAGACAAAGGACAGAGACCCAAACACGAAAACTTAGGTATTGCACAAATATCCAAAAGAAAAGAATGTACAAAAGAAAAAAAAAATCGAAGATTCACCAGAACGTATGGCCAGAAAAACCAGAAACCATTTTAGGTATTTCAAACAAAGAGGGATTTAATACAGAGAATTAAGTCTTAAAGCTGTTGGAAGGGCTGGGAGAGCAAAGACGTAGAAGGTATTGTTACCCAGAGATCAGAAATGCAGGAAGCTGGGCGACGCCTGGGTGGTTCAGTCAGTTGCGTGTCCTTCTCTGGCTTTCGGCTCAGGTCATGATCTCATGGTTGGTGAGTTTGAGGACGCTGCTTGGGATTCTCTCTATCCCTCTCTCTCTGCCCCTCCCTGCTCTCTCTCTCTCCAAACAAATAAATAAATTAAAAAAAAAAAAAAAGAACCGCAGGAAACTGGGACCTATTCTATGGAGTTCAATTCTGGATGTTGAAAGCTATTGATCACCTGCTTTAAGAACAGCTCTGTAGCTTTCTGGTTTTTGCACCATCCATAAGTCCGGCTTAGGTTAGAACCCCAAGCCTTAATTGTATGCATTTCCCTGTAGCTGCTCAAGGCTATGACACTGATAGTGTAATATTGGGCAGGCTATGAGAGCTAGTCCATGGTGTCTAAAAACTTTGGCTTGCTAGTGGCCATTTACACAGATAGGCTGGTAAGAAGTGTGCACTTGGTTTTGCCTTTACCTGATTCAGGCCAGGAGTGCGTTTGCTCTGTATGACCAGTGGACATGTGTAACCTAAGGGATTGTACAGGCTACCTTTTCCTCTTACATGCCTTTCAGAGGGTGAGTAGATCAGTGTTCCAGGTGCAGAGTCTAAAGTACTTCACAGCCAGTCTGACAGCTGGGTTGGTGACCATTTTCATGGACTGTTTGTGTCCGAGGTTTTGAAAGGAAGCAATTTGAGAGGAGCATGATGGTGACTTTGTGGAAAAGTGTGGTGTGGGAGGACTTTGCTGGTTCTAGGTAGTTTCCCCATAAGTATCTTTGTTGCAAGCATTTGTGCTGTATAACTAATTGACTGTAAGCCAAATTTTCTGTAAAAGATAAAAAAAAAATAGCTGGCTGACCATCTGGTTTGACAGTTTGTTGGTTTCATCAACTGGTTTTATTTCTTCACTGACGCAGTACTCCCGTTTTTATGGTATATAAATCTTAGCCCTCATAAGTGTCTATACAGTACTGTGAAGTTTTGAACCCACATTTCCCATAGAACTTTGGACCATTTATCAATGGACATGTGACAATATGCTAAGAAGAAACAACAGTGTAGAGCCTTTCATAATGCAATCCAAAGCTCAGGTACAGACATGCATTCTAGTAAGTAGAAACTGACACTGCTCTTAATGAAGAAAGACATTTTAGCTAAAGAAGAAACAGTGTGCTGACAAACTGGAAGATGAATCATCATGCCAAAAGAGAGGGAGAGAGAGAGAAAAGAAAAGAAAAGAAAAAAGGAAAGAAAAGAAGGATAATAGTTTGAAGGAAAATTTCCAAGGCCAGTGTTTAGATACAGTCCACAAAATAAAACCCATTATTTGCCCAGGATTGGCGTAAATCTACACACATGGCACATGTATTCAAATATTTTGTATTTTGCAATAAAGTCTTTTTAATTTTGTTATACATTTTCATATGTCATTATGTTCTTTTTAACGAATGTCCCGTTTTGATTCTTGGTGACTTTGTCTTTTACGGCACATTTGCTTTACGGCCGAGCCGGCTTCGAAGATGCTCGTCGCAAAGGTGCTCGCGGCGGAACTGGCCGGAAGGAGGCCTGTGGCCCTCCCTCTCCGGGTTGTGAGCGTCACGGCCTCGCCCCACCCTCACTGGGTCGTTCTGTCTTCTTCTGCGCCCCTGGGCCTGTCCTGCCAGCGCTGTCCCTGCGGCCATGGCGGCAATAGAGGGTCTCGCATACATGCTTCTCCGCCCACGGGTGCACTGCGGTGTAGACACGCGGTGTGAACCGGAAGCCCAAACAGCCCCGCTGATCCGCCATTGGCGGTAGCTCTGTTGGCAGAGTCTGTGGTTTCCTGGAGGAGGTGCTAAGTGGCAGGTTTTCTGCTCTTAAGCCCCTGTTTGCTGCCCTGGAGAAGACCCATGGGGGCGTTTTTGCAGCCATGTGTGTCTCCTTGGGCCTTCAGCCTTCACCTGAGATGGGAGATTATGCATCAGAAAACACATGTTGCCATTGAATCCACTTTCTACGAGCTCTCCAGTCTCCCCAAAGTAGGATCTAGTTCCTCAGCCTGAGAAGTTTGGTTCAGACTCGGTGTGGTACCCAACTTGTTCTGGAATCTACCACCAGAGCACATTGGGCAGTGCTTTGGGTTGTTTGTTTTAATTTTTTGAGAGAGAGAGAGAGAGAGAGAGAGCTGGGGAAGAGTGGATAGAGGGAGGTACAGAATCCCAAGCAGGCTCCAGGCTGAGCTGTCAGTACAGAGCAGGACGTTGGGCTCGAACTCATGAACCACAAGATCATGCCCTGAGCCACCCAGGTGCCCTTGTTCTAAACCAAGTACTTAGTAGGGGTCTTCCCCCCACTCCCATCCTCTCCAGTGCCCCGTTTAGTTCCCTCCTTCACACATTCTGCCGCTGCTACATGCTTGTTCAGCAGGGAGCATCTTACCGTCACCCTCCCCTAACCCCCGCCTGCCCAAGGAAGGCGATGTTCTAGGTAGCTTCTTAGGGAATAGGTTCAGGAAGCCTGCGTTTACCTCTCCTGGGTGTGATTGCTGGAAAAGCCAAGATGGAAGAGTACTGTCAGCTGGTGAAAGCCACACAACTTCTCCCATGCAGTGTGATTTACAGTTTGCAATGCATCTTACATCTTCACACACATTACCAATTTGATCCTCAGGTTTATTATTTTCCACAGGTGCTGAAATTGAAACTCAGGGATTGGCGCACTTATGCCTGGTCACATAGAGGAAAGCTGGGCGAGAAATCTACTCCAGATCTTCAGCCTTTGACCTCTAGACGCTTCTCCCTATACCAAACAAGAAACTAACCTATAAAGCCATAATGAGTGGGGGTGTTTACAGCAAATTTGCCCTTCCAAGACCAAAAAGATGAACTTACCCTTCAGAGTGTGGTGAGGAAGGAAGGGAAGAAGATGAGGTGGAAAAAGGAGACGGTTAAGTGAGCCTTGCTTTTCCTGGGCCTTCATTTCATTGGCTCCACTGCTCTGAGAATATTCAGGGAGAGCTGTCAAATAGGTGAGTTTGGATCATTGTTCTCTTCCGTTATGTAAGCATTTTGCATCTCCGCTGTAAAAGAATCTTGTTGTTTTTTTTTAAATGTTTGTTTGAGAAAGAGTGCGAGCAGGGGAGGGGCAGAGAGAGCCCTGTTCGGGGCTTTGTCTCATGACCATGAGATCTTGACCTGAGCCAGAATCAATAGTTGGACACTTAACCACCTGAGCCACCCAGGCACCCCAAGAATCTTGCTTATTTCATGTGTGTGTGTTTTTTTTTTAATTTATTTCTAGGAGAGAGAGAGAGAGAGACAGCGTGAGCAGGGGAGGGTCAGAGAGAGAGGGAGTCACAGACTGAAACAGGCTCCAGGCTCTGAGCTGGCAGTCAGCACAGAGCCCGACGCGGGGCTCGAACCCACGAACCGCGAGATCATGACCTAAGCGAAAGTCGGACGCTTAACTGACTAAGCCACCCAGGCGCCCCAAATCTTGCTTATTTCAATGTGTGATATATTCCTCTCTTTCAGTGAAGATTGGGAGATGGAACAGTCTAGTGGGAAAAACAAAAACAAAACCATGGCTTTGGAGTAATAACAGTAGTTCGCCTTTGCCGACTTCTGACTGTGGAGTATGAGCAGTTGTAAGAACCTGACATGTACTAACTTGGAGTAATCCTATAAGATAAATATTACCAATATTTTATTGTACTGATGGGAAAATGAGGGTTTAGAGACATCAAATAACTTGACTGAGGTCAGGGGCACCTGGGTGACTCAGTTGGTTCAACATCTGACTCTTGATCTCAGCTCGGGTCTTGATCTCAGGGACATGAGTTAAACCCATTCTGGGCATGGAGCCTACTTTAAAAATAAATCATCTCGCCTGAGGTGACACAGCTCGGAAGGAGGGGGAGTTAAAGAATAGAACACAGGCAGTAGGACTCCAGAGCCCAGATTGTCAGTGACTCCCCTTTAGGGTCACAATATTGCTCAAAGTCTCTGAGCCTCAAGATCCTCTTCTGTAAAATGGGGATAAATGTATATCATGCCAAGTGGTCAAATGAAAGAAAATATATAAAGAATCTGGCAGGTAATAGATAGTTAGATATTGGCTATTACTGTTCCTGCGTTCGAAGCCTGCCGAACGGTTCCTCTGACTGAAACCCTGACAGCATGTAGAGAAATAAGCATCTTGACCCCCTAACAAACCAGCTCTGTGCTAATTGGGGAAGTCACTTAATATCCCTGAGTATGTACCTCATTTGTAAAGTGGAGAGGATAATAATAATACTTCTCTATTAGGGTTGTTGTAAGGATCAGATCACGTGACCATGCCTGGCACATAGAACGTGTTGAATAAGTGTTAACTCTTATTATTTATTACGGGTACACTTTTGTAAAGGAAGGCTCTTGCAGGTGGTGGCGGGATGGGGTTGTGAAAGCAGGGAGTGGGGGTGGAGGTCCCCCTCCATTGGGCGGGAGCTACCTTTGGGAGAACATTTTCCAAAAGTAGTGTCTATTGATTTAAAAACCAAGATCAGAAAAAGCAGGTCTGTTCAATATATCATTGAGAGAAGATTGGTTTAGCTCTAAAACCCCCAACGAAGATGCTGGAACATTGTGTAGTTTTATACTCTAGTCTCCCAAACCAGGTTTATCCCTCTGGTGCATTCTCTCAGAGGGGATGGGGAGGAAGACTTGAAAGGCAGTGCTTGTTCCCCGCTGTGAGACCCCTGCCCGTATGCTTCTAGTATGTCAAGAATTGCAGACCAGACTCCAAGTCTTCAGGGTTCCGGCCTCATGTGGATTAGCCTGTGGGGCTGCTGGGGCAGATCGTAGCCCTAGCACCAACGCCGAAGGGCAGTTTTTAGCACACCATTCCTCCTCCTGGACATTCCTGAAGGAATTCAGGGTGCTTGGAAACCTACACAGTGGTCCATCGCTGGAGCGAGTAGGTGGTAATGATTCAGGGTCTCTCTTCTTGAGGGAGAATGTGTAGGTGGGCCGTGTCAACGTCCTGGGCATCACCGAGCAGCCCCCGCTTGACTGTGGACATGTGACCAGGAGACAGGACTAGGGTGAGGCAGCTTGCTGGGGCCTTCAGGCCTTCAGAGGTTGGGTAGCACCTATCCTGGTAGGGAAGTGGAGCTCGAGGTGGAGAAGGTAGTGCGTGTCTGGCTGTGGGGGATACACAGATACCCAGGAGCTGTCCCAGAAAGGACGAGAGGCCTTTGTGGTGCATGGGTTATCCTCCAATGGTGGACGGGGTCAGAGCCAGAGAACTGTTTGTGACTTGAATGTGAAATGTGTGTTCTGGGGTCTGTCCTTGGCCAGGAGGCAGAGTCCCCACCCTCCTGGTGAGTGGCCACTCAGAGGCAGAAGAGCTTAAGGCCACCAGTGAGCAGGTATTACACGGGATGGCTTCACAGAGCTCGCCTTGTGAGTGCCCATGTTTGGTTTGGCTCAAAAGAAGGGCATTGTTTCTGTCAGTAAACCCTAGATCAAGGGCAAACCCAATATCAAAGGCAAGTGTGGCAGAGGTGGCAAGCCATCTGACTTTCGTTAGGTTTCTTGGGGCAGAGCCATGTCTGGCTCACCTTTCCGTCACCCCTAACGTATGCTATTTGTACACTCGGGTTGTATTCGACAACGAGGCCCGAGATCCTTCTTGGCTACATTGGTTGGCCTCTCATCCGCCATCTCTGTCCCCTCTATGCCTTGCTGGAAGACTCCAGTAAGCCCCACCTACCAGCCGCCAGGCACACTAGAAAGTGAAAGGAAGAAGTAAGGGAGACAGTTTGCAGAAAGGGAAGAGCAGAAGAAATGGGAGGGCGTGTGCTCGGTGAATACCAGGTGAGGAAGTGTGGGTACTGACTGCCCACCATTATCAGCCAAGGACTCAAGGTAGGTTCCTGCCCTCTTCCCCCCCGGCTGCGTACGTCTGCCCCGTTAACGGTACCAGCCGGTTACAGTGACATAACTGATGGGAAGAAAAAGTTCCCACAAACATTGTCATCTCCAGGGCTGACATTGCCGAGTCTCCTGAGCTTTGAATCTGGATCTTGGACTTAACCTTGAAAAGGCCAGGGAGAGCGCAGGTGGCGGTAGGGAAACGAAGGCTCTCGAGTTTTACCTGCCGTGTTGAGCACGGAGTGGGCTCTGGACACCAGGCAGTTTCAGTAAGTCTTCCGTGACCCAGATGTAGCACTCCCAGTCCCTAGCATGGGGTGTGTCACCTAAACTGGAGGGTCTCTGCCCTCCCAGGCAGGGCCGGCCTCACTCAGAGCCCCAGGCACACAGGGGCCCTGCCCCTGATTAATGCCCTGGGGCTGCCATGTTGAATTTCTTGATTTTTCTTACTTAATCAATTTTGTTGTAAGGTTTAGTTTTTAAGTAATCTCTACCCCCAACTTGGGGCTCAAACTCAGTGACCCCGAAGTCAAGACTTGCATGCTCCTCGGACTGAGCCAACTGGGTGCCCCAATAAATTTTCTATTGTGGTAAAATATGTATAACATAGTATTACGCCATAATTAAAAATAAAACACTTTATAAAATTTGCCGTTTTTAAAAATTCCAGCATAGTTAATATACAGTGTTATGTTAGTTTCAGGTGTACAATATAGTGATTCGGTCCTTCCCGTACATCGCCCGGTGCTCCTCATGGGAAGTGTACTCCTAACCCCCTTCATCTGGTTCACCCATCCCCCAGCGTATCTCCACTCTGGTCACCACCAGTCTGTTCTCTATATTTAATAGTCTGGTTTTTTGTTCGTGTCATTTTTTTCTTCGTTTGTTTTCTTTCTTTTTTTAATGTTTATTCATTTATTTTGAGAGGGAGCACAAGCAGGGGAGGAGCAGAGAGGGAGAGGATCCCACGCTCTGCACATAGCCTGACGCAGGCTCGATCTCACAACTATGAGACCATGACCTGAGCTGAAATCAAGAGTCGACACTTAACTGACTGAGGCATCCAGGCGCCCCCATTTGTTTTGTTTCTTAAATTCCACATTTGAGTGACATCATGTGGTATTTGTCTTTCTCTGACTTATTTCACCTAGCATCATGCCTTCTAAATTTTTTTGTTTATTTATTTTTAAAGGAGAGACAGAGACAGAGCGTGAGTAGGGGAAGGGTAAAGCGACAGAGGAAGACAAGAATCTAAAGCAGGCTCCAGACTCTGAGCTGTCAGCACAGAGCCCAGTGCGGACCTTAAATCCATGAACTGTGAGATCATACCTGTCTGAAGTCAGATGCTTAACTGACTGAACCACCCAGGTGCCTCAGGCATATCTTCTAGATCCATCCATATTGTTGCAAATGTCAGGATTTCGTTCTTTTTCATGACTGAGTAGCATTCGTGTGTGTGTGTCTGTGTGTGTGTGTGTGTGTGTACACACACCACATCTTTATCCATTCATCTATCAGTGGACCCTTGGGCAGTAAAATTTGCTATTTTAATGTTTTGGTTTTTTTTAAAATTTATTTCTAGGAGAGAGAGAGAGACAGCGTGAGCAGGAAAGGGTCAGAGAGAGAGGGAGTCACAGACNTGTGTGTGTGTGTGTGTGTGTACACACACCACATCTTTATCCATTCATCTATCAGTGGACCCTTGGGTAGTAAAATTTGCTATTTTAATGTTTTGGTTTTTTTTTAAATTTATTTCTAGGAGAGAGAGAGAGACAGCGTGAGCAGGAAAGGGTCAGAGAGAGAGGGAGTCACAGACTCAGAAACAGGCTCCAGGCTCCGAGCTGGCAGTCAGCACAGAGCCCGACGCGGGGCTCGAACCCATGAACTGCGAGATCATGACCTAAGCGAAAGTCGGACGCTTAACCGACTAAGCCACCCAGGCACCCCTAAAATTTGCTATTTTAAAGCATACAATCCAACGGCATTAATTACATTAACAGTATTGTGCAACTACCCCCACCGTCTATTTCCAAAACTTTTTCTTCACCCCAAATAGATACTCGAAACCCATTAAGTAGTAACCTTTCATTCCCCTCTCCCTTCAGCCCCTGGTTACGTCTAGCGTGAATCCTGTCTCTAAGAATTTGCCTGTTCTGGATAGTTCACGTAACTGGAATCACACGACATTTGACATTCTATGTTGGGTTATTTCTCTTAATATAATGTTTTAAGGGTTCTTCCATGTTGTAGTGTGTGTGTCAGAACTTTATTCCTTTTTTTAAAAATATGTTTATTTATATTTGAGGGAGAGAGAATCTCAAGCCGACTCCAAGCTGTCCACACAGAGCCGGAGTCAGGTCTCAAACTCACAAACTGAGATCATGACCCTGAGCCGAAATCAGGAGTTGCACACTTAACTGACTGAGCCTCCAGGTGCTCCAAACTTTATTCCCGCTTAGGGAGGACTCATATTGCACCGTATGTATGTACCCCACATGTTGTTTATCCATTCCTCTGCCTATGGACTCGAGTTGTTTCTGCCTTTAGGCTCTTGCGAAGAGTGCTGCATTGAGTGTGGGCGTGCAGATATGTGTTCACATCCCCGTTTTCAGGTCTTTGGGTAGTGTGGCTGGGTCATAGGGAAATTCTGTGTTTAGCTTTCTGAGGAACTGTCACACTCTTTGCCAACTTCTTAGTTTTTGAACAAGGGGCCCTGCATTTTCATTTTGCCCTGGGCTCTTCAAGTCACATAGCTGGTCCTCTCTCAGGGCTATTTTCAGCAGGATATCAAAGTCAAAGACATATGCAAATTACCTCTCCCTTGGATGGGTCAGTCCTCTATAGCCAGGACTTAGCCACCACACCTGTCTCAGAGTCTCCGAGCAAACATGTTTACGTGTGAGTTTACATCATACTATGGAAGGAATGGTTTCTTAAGTCTTCAGCTTGAGGACTGAGGTCACCAACTCCCACACAGCTTACTTTCATCTGCATCAGTGGGGCGACTGCCATGCAGGCTTCACCAAAGACTTGATTCCAGTCTTCACCATGATAATTTTACTATTCTAGAAACACTTGCCCAGGAAGATAAAACTTGCAACTGACTATTGTTTTAGGAACTTCCCCAAACCCACTTAAAACTGCTTCTCTTCAAAAGATGGCAGGGAATGACTGTGAGCACACCTTGCGCCCACAGCCCTGAACTTTTTTTTTTTAATATTTTTATTTATTTCTAGGAGAGAGAGAGAGACAGCGTGAGCAGGGGAGGGGCAGAGAGAGAGAGAGAGGGAGATACAGACTCTGAAATAGGCTCCAGGCTCTGAGCTGGCAGTCAGCACAGAGCCCGACGCGGGGCTCGAACCCACGAACCACGAGATCATGACCCAAGCGAAAGTCGGACGCTTAACCGACTAAGCCACCCAGGTGCCCCAACAGCCCTGAACTTTTATATCTTGAGCCTTATTCAGTCCTAATCCACTCGACATGGAAATGCTCACCTTTAATGATGAATACCCTGACCCCACCCGCCTCTTTTGAAGACATTGTTAAGACTGCCAAGGAGTGACCTCTCCTACCGCAATTCTTCTACTGAATATGGGAGCTCATATTCAGTAAAGTACAGTTTTAGATCCACACTATGCATTTGCTCCAATCCCATTTTTGGAAATTTCAGCCAACATCCATTCTTCCATTGAGGTGTTGAGTGCCTGCTATGGGGTAGGCACCCTTAGACATTACCTCCGTGATGACGGGGACGGATACGGCTTTCATTTTTATAGAGCTCACCCACTCCTTTACTCTTACGTCACATTCCTGCAGTGAGGGAGAGTGGAGACAGAGGGCCACTTTCAACTTGCATTTATTTCAAAATGGAGCTTCTCCAGCAGACAGGCTAGATCTCTCCTTTTTAAGTCTGATGTCTTGACATTGTTGGGGAGGAAAAACGTTTCTTCCACCCTCTTATGTTCAGTGCCTGGGGGCCTGCAAATTTAGCCAACAAAAGACAGACAGGAGAAAAGGAATACAAAATTTTACTAATATCTTACTTGCACAGGAACTCACAGAAAAAGAAGTGAAACCCAGGTCGTTAGACTTGACTCGGGGACTTACATATCATTTTTATCAAAGGAAAAGAGGTTTGTGCTTTAAGGAACCGTATGCTGTGAAATGACTAAGCTATGTGTGGGGAGATGAAGGGTATTTTTTTTTTTTAAGTAAGGTCTGTTTATACAGACGCTTCTCGGTGAGAACTCTCTTGGTGACAAGAGTCACTCCCTTCCTAGTATGGGAGATGGAGACACCTTCACAAAGGGAAGTTTATGATCTGCTTTTAGGCAGAAAAGAGGAAGGAAGAGAATTCTTCCTGCATTTGGTTGCGTCTCAGATGCATTCAGCTTAAAATAACCCTTATGCCAGGTAGTATATTTTGGGGTAGCATATCCTGATCCCCTTCAACCAGATCTTTACAAGGCCAGGCAGCAAGAGGTTCTTAGAATGAGTTTGTTACTTATAATGATTACTTGTCCCTGCTGGGCTCCCTTACCCCTAAGGTACCTCTTGGGTCCTGATGCCACCCCATGCCGCTATTGCAGGGACAGAGCCGAGGGCTTGCAAGCCATGAGGTGGCCCGAGCCTCCTCAACATCGCCGCATTCAAGCCCCGCGTCCAGTTGGTGAAATGACCCACGGGAGGCCCAGGAGAGCCCACAGAGGGATATTTCTGGGAGATGCGATCAGTCTGGGAAGTGAAGGGCCCTATCAGAGGCCCGGCCAGGAGATAAGACCTGCCAAACCAGTTTGGACCCCAGCTCCAGCCACCTTGGGGCGACTCTTGTATGTCCGGATGGACGCAAGTCGGGATGCTCAAGCAATTTTCTCACTGTTTGGTTTTCTTGTAACTTAAGAAGGGCTTTCACTTTTCTTCCCGATGATCTATCTTGCAGCTGGCTTAGATGTGCTCCAGCCCAGGCTGCTTATCTCACGAGCTTCAGAAGGCACCCGCCCCCGCTCGCTGTGGCTCCTTCCCCATGCGATTACATCTTTCCTTGGTAATGGGGTTTTGACTGGCCTTTTGTATAATGCTAAGCCACATTGGGACAAGAATATTCTCCCCTTATTTTTTTTCAGGCGCTTTTATTTCCTGAGCTGTTTTATTGTAAGTGTGCTTGTTTCTGGTTTTGCTCCTCGTCTGGAAAGGGGCCCGGGATTCATGGATAAGATTAGATGCCCTGGTGTGTCAATTGGTCTTTAAAAGAAAGAAGCAAAAGTTGATCACATGCTGAAGCTCAGGGCCAATGCAGAGCTACCTCCCAAGAGACCAATCAATTTCAATTAAGAAGATGAAAAGCCCCGAGCACAGAGAGGCCCGGTCACGGCTTTCTGGATGCTGGGCTCCTCCAGCAGCCTAAAGGCAGGCAGCGGACCCGAGAAACACTGGAGGTTGTCCTCTGGGCCAGTGTCAGGGCAGCAGTGAGGGAGCAAATGCAAAAGAAGCAGCGAGCCGAAGGGGCTCCGTGACTCTTCACGTGGCACTACTGGCATTTGGGGCAGGCTGACCTCCAGTGTCCTTAACCCCACTAAGTATCCAGACCCACATCACACTCAGTGCCCCGATCTGGTGACTTTTGTTCAGAAGCAGTGAATCTGCGAGGATCAGACGAACATGCTTCGTCCACTGTGGGTGCCGTGGAAATAT
>NW_027529424.1:2393310-2400056 GCF_008692635.1 Crocuta crocuta | reverse complement strand
CGGGTGGCCGAAGCTGCAGGCCCGGGCCTGCTGTGAAAGGTTGGGACGGCTGTTCATCGCCCCTACAGCATCTGGACCTTGGTTTCTAAAGCAAGAAAAATAAGTCTTGAGCGGATTGCATTATATCGAAGTCGCGTTTTTCTTGATACAACTTTATTTTACAAATGTAGAAAAATGGAACTTCCCAGTTCTGTCAAAGAGAAGGAAGCTCTTACTGTGTGGAGTTTTAAAGGAAGCTCAAAGTTGCTAAGGAGGGAGGAGATGAGCTTCCTGGAGGAAGACTTGCTTTGAGGTGGGACCAGCTTTGTGAGAGGGAAGGGGTCCTGAGCCCCCAGCCCTTCCTTCTTGAGACAGACACGTGCGGGGTGGCCACACGCAAGGGGGCAAGACTACGTACTTGGCCTTCCCGTCAGGCAATAGGGAGGGGACCTGCCTTGCAACACAGCACCTGTCTGGGCGGGTGTGTGTCCTTCGGACTCGGCTTCCTCATGCCGTGGCCTGGGAGCCCGGGGCCAATTCCAATAAAGACCCGAGCGAAGACACGCTACTGCTGGAGGTGGGGGCCCCCGGAGCCAGGAGCCCCCCAGGCCACAGCGACTTGGCTGTCACTAGCAGAGCCTGGGTCTCGGTCGGTTGGGGCTGTCACAACACACACCGTAGACCGAGTGGCTAAACGGCAGACATTTCCTTCTCACAGCTGTGGAGGCCGGAAGTCTCAGGTGCGTCAAGGTGGTGGCCGGTGCCGTTCCCGTGAGGGTCCTCCTGGCTTGCAGACGGACGCCTCCTTGCTGTGGCCTCCCAACGGCAGAGAGCAAGCGCTCTGCTGGCTTCTCTGACGGGGACACTAATCCCATCGTGGGTGCTCCACCCTCACGACTCCATCTAAACTTAGTGTCCTCCCAGAGGGCCCACCTCCAAGTTGAAGGTCAGGGCTTCAGTCTTTAACTGCTGTCTGCGCCTCCCGTTACCTTCACGCCTCCTTAGCTGCTTATGCTGACCTCTGGGCCGAGCTTCTCAAACTGTCCGTGGTGAAGTTTTCTTATTTGCAGTGGGGTATGATGTGTGATGAGAAAAATGAAATTATTGTGTAAAAAGATGTGAAATACCAGCTCATTTCTTTCTTTCTTTTTTGTTTTTATTAGATTCCACTGACCTCGCATTGCTATTAAAGTGGGCTGGATGCTAACGAATGCTCAATGTCACCTTCTGTATTCGACTCACCGTGGAGCAGTAACCAAGCCTCTCAGGGGCTTCTGCATAGACCCCTCCTTGAATGGTGCTGTCCAGGGCCCCACGGAATAGTCTGTCAGCCCCCACATCAGGGGGACTCTGCCACTTCTAGAGACAAAGGTGTGAGTTAGGGTTCCAGTGAAGAGGCAGGACTTCTCCCACGGGGACAGAGCAGCCTCCTTTACGAGAACAAAGTGGCCCTCTTTCCCAAAGTACTGGATGTCAGAACGGAGGGTCTGGGGATCTGAACACGAGTGAAGGGTTCCGGAGAAACTTTCCCTGGCAAGAGAACCGGAGAGAGAAAGCTCAACGCAACCCCCGACCAGCTGACCAATGTCAAGTCTCTCATTAAGATCTGCTGACCAAAGAGGAGAGTGACAGCGGATTCCCTCTGTCCCTCCACGGTGTCCAAGCTGAACATGGGGCTTGTGAACACCAAACAGCTGGGCTGTCCGTGCTCTCGGGGTGTAGCACGGTAAGCCTTGGGCACGACCCTGGGGCACCGGCCGACTATCAGGACACCAGCGCTCTCTGATTCATCATCCGTAACGTGGCGGCGACAGCCCTGCCGCCAAAGCAGTTTGCTAGGGACGCCCTTACAGAACCCCACAGGCTGGGTGGCTTGATCAACATAATCTTTCTTCCCCACAGACCCTTCCCTCACGGCCTCAGAAGGGACCAGCTCTACCTACACCTTGATTGCAGATTTCTAGCCGCACAACTGTGAGGAAGGACATTTCACCTGCAGTGAAATAGGGGTGAGCCTGTGATCCCCCAGAGCCGCCTGATTGTAAGCAGATTAAGGCTCAGCGTAGAACTCTTGTGGCGCGGCCTTCCGACGCCGCTGAATGTGAGACTTAGACCATGTAATCTTTCCACGTTAAAAGGTACTTATAAAGCACAGATAATAAAAATAACACCTATTTATCTCCCTAGGTGTTCTGAGCCTTCACTTACTGTTGCAGCCGATGATGCATTACAAAACCAAGCAAATTAGTCCCGGGGACAGACGACGCAGGGGCAGATCAACCACCACAACAGAAAAGACGAGCTTTCAAACCAACACGGGAAGACAAGATTATAATGCCTTCCTAACAACGCTGCTTTATTGATGCAATGCAAGGAAAACGACATTAGATTCTATTGATTCTCTCTGAGATCTAATAATATGCTCTATTCAGATCTTATTCACACACACATCCTCCACGGTCTTTCTCGGGAGCTGAAATTGGCCAGTTACAAACAGAATTGTCCTCCTGTCCTTTGAAATCACAGACGCGGACGTGGTTTAGAACACAAAAGATACGAAGCTTTCTTTGGGAAACAAAGCGTAGAGGGGAAAAAATATCTCCCCTCTAAACAAAATTGAAAGCCTGCCTTACTTTAGATTTATTTGATTACAGAATCTTTCTCGGGGTGAATCAGTGTTTAAAATCTGTTCCTGTTGGCACTAGTGAGCCAATAAAAAATCCAGAAGGAGAGAAGTATCACAACAACTCAGAGAAACAAGGTTGCTCATTTTTTTTTTTTTAAAAAGCATTGAATTAATGTTTACACCACCGAGTCAAATTATTTATACATATGCTATACGTTTCGCATCTGCAGAATTTGTTAGCATTCAGAGTATGATAAATTGTACCTGACTGACTTGTGAAAAATCATCTCGAGAAAGATTTTTTTCTCCAGTGGGAAAAATATATAGATGACACATGGTGGCTTATTGAAACTGTTCTTTCGTTGAACAGCCAGAACAATTCAGCAGAAGGGAGAGATGATTTAAAAAAAAAAAAGTTTTTGGGGCACCTGGGTGGCTTCGTCGGTTAAGCGTCCGACTTTCGCTTAGGTCATGATCTCGCGGTTGGTGGGTTCGAGCCCCGCGTCGGGCTCTGTGCTGACTGCCAGCTCAGAGCCTGGAGCCTGTTTCGGAGTCTGTATCTCCCTCTCTCTCTGACCCTCCCCTGCTCATGCTGTCTCTCTCAGAAAATAAATTAAAAACTTTATTTTTTAATTTTTATTTATTTCTAGGAGAGAGAGAGAGAGAGAGAGCATGAGCAGGGAGGGTCAGAGAGAGAGGGAGAGAGAGAATCCCAAGCAGGTTCCACATTGTCAGCACAGAGCCTGATGCAGGGCTTGAACTCATGAACCATGAGATCATAACCTGAGCTGAAACCAAGAGTTGGATGCTTAACTGAAACACCCAGGCGTCCCAAAGACGGACGGATTTTTAGATGTCACAGTGGATGGGTAAGGATTTTGGCTTTGGGGCAGCGTTGTAATGCTCATCAAGTCGCTTCCGTACCTCGTTTTCATCTCTACAGTACGTTGGAGACTCAGGGCTTTCTGTAAATATTCAAAGCAATAAGACACATGGGCAGTACTACATAAGCCTGTCCAGAGTTAAAAATCTAATAAATGTCAGCTTTTGTGTCATTATAGAGAATCTCTTACTTATTTTTCATCTGCAGAAAAATTACAAAAAGGATTAAGTTTGTTGGAAAAAAAAGGAAAGTAGGTCTTGGGCCTCTTAACACATGTGCCGTGTCAGTTCTAAGAAGGGATGTTAACATGTGTTAGCAAGCCTGGTTCTGGAGAAAGTTCTGGAGAAAGCAGAACCCTCGTGTGTTGCTGGTGGGGAGGTTAAGTGGTGCAGACTCTTTGGAAACTGCTGGTTCCTTAAAAGTGAAACAGAGAGTTACTCTCTGGGCCAGCAGCTCCACTCCTGGTTATACATACACCCAAGGGAATTAACAACACGCATCTGTACAAAATTTGCACACCAATGTTCATCGCAGCATTAGGCACAACAGCCAAAAGGTGGAAAGAGCTTAGGTATCACCACTGACTAATGAATGGATAAACAGAATGTGGTACAGCCGTGCAGTGGGATATTACTTGGCAAAAAGCAGCAACAATAACACTGATGCACCCCCCAACGTGGATAAACCATAAAAACATGATACTAACTGAAAGAAGCCAGATGTCACAAAGGATACCTCTTGGATAATTCCATTTTTTAAAAAAAAAATTAATTTAGAAGTTTTATCACAAATTGCATTTTCTCTTCTGGCTTTTTATTTTTTTTATTTTTTCATTTTATTTTTNAGGCTCTTTCCATGTTTTAGCTATAGTGGAGAGTGCTGCTATGAACTCTCTTCTGACTTTTTAAAAAGTTATTTATTTTGTAAGTAATCTCTGCACCCAGTGTGGGGCTCAAACTCATGACCCAGAGATCAAGCGTGGTATGCTCTTCTGACCGAGCCAGCCAGGTACCCCCTTCTGATTTTGTTTCTACAATATTGTTAGTTTCAGGTGTGTAACATGGTGACACACCCTTTGCGTACATTCTGAAATGGCCACCTCGGTAAGTCTAGTCACCATGGATGACTCCATTTATGTGAAATAATCCAGGACAGGCAAATGCGTACAGATGGAGAGTTACTCGTTCTTGCCTAGCCTGCGTCCTGGAGCGGTAATGGGTGTGACTGTTAATGGGTACAGGGTTTCTTTTAGGAGTGATGAAAATTTTCTGGAACTAGATAGTGATGGCTGTACAACTTTGTGAATATACTAAAGACTTTGTATACTTTAAAATGGTTAGTTTTATGGTATATGAATTTTATCTGGGGAAAAAATGTGAATGCTTAATGTGTAAGAAGGAAACTGAAATTGCAGGATTTGGAGATAATCACTGCAAACGTTTTGATGTAGATCCATCAGACTCCTGCAAATATATACATTAAAAAAATAAAATGGGGGCACCTGGGTGGCTCAGTCAGTTGGGCATCCAACTTTGGCTCAGGTCATGATCTCACAGTTCATGAGTTCGAGCCCCGCCTCGGGCTCTGCACTCAGAGCCTGGAGCCTGCTTTGGATTCTGTGGTCTCCCTCTCTCTCTCTCTGCTCCTTCCCCACTCGTGCTCTGTCTCTCTCTCTCTCTCTCTCTCTCTCAAAAAATAAAAAATAAACATTACGAAAGATAATAAAATACTAAAGTGGGATCATATAGCACATGCTGCTAAGTGAACATTTTATTTTTATATTACTATCCTATATTAGGAAACTGCCTTGAATCATGGGTGGTTTCTACCTCTCAATCTCCCCCGATGCCTGGCCTCGCCACATTTCTTGTCACATTCCTTCTCCTTCCAAAGCTCTTCCTCAGGAGGACTTTCAAACTATTTGGATCATCAGGGTACTCTGAATGCTTGTTGCCGGGTGTTACAAGATATTTCATTAACAGCTACAATTTCAATGGATTTGGTTCTGAAATCCTTATTTCTACCTTGATTTTTATCCCATGTGCTCATCCTGCATCCCCAAATGCCTGCTGGAAATTCCCACTGGGATATTTATCACTGACGTTATTGTATGACTAAAATCAAACTCCTTACACTTTTCAATGCCACAGCCTGGCACAGCAGAAGATGTGCTGAGTTTTGAATCTTCAAAGTCAAGTTCATGCCCACACTTAACCTTTCTGATTCAAGTCAGTCTTCCAGAAATTAGGGAAACGTACTCTGGCTAATTCGGACAGAAAAGAGAGGTGAGGAGGGACATGGCAACAGCTCTCCCAACAGGCCGGAAGGAGGGATGAGGAGCCAGACGGGGAAAGGGAGCAAGCATTGTGGCATTCCCGGAGCTAGCATTTCTTAGCGATGAAAACAGGAGCTGGATACGGGCAGCACTTGTCCACTTTGCTTAGCCTCGATTTCCTGAAACCAAGAAAAATGGAGATAATTTGACCACCCACCTTATGGGATTGTAAGGAAGACGGAGCCGATATTCCGGAAGAGTCTTTGTAAACCAGGAGCCCCTCCACAGGTGGAAGGTTGTTTATACTGCAAAGTGAGTTTATACTTTCAATCTCTCTTCTGTTCCTGACCCTTTTACCTCTGTGCCACTCAGTGTCCCTCCTCCCACCCTCTCCGTCCGTGGGTGCCCCTCCCCCTCAGCGCCCCTTTTCCCATCAGCACCTCCAGATCCAAGCCACGGGGTTTCTCCATGATTCCTTCACCTCCCTCCCTTCTCTTCCCCTCACCAATGGCACCTGCGAATTCGGCGGCAGGAGCGGAACCCGGCCTCTCCTGAGCCTGATTACACATTGGACTCGCCTGGGGCCAACCTCCCAGGCGGTGTTCGTACAGAAGCTCCTCGGGCGAGCGCGGCACGAACAGGCTCACCCCCTCGAATCTACAAACCGAGTTGCTGATCCGGAGCGCTAGCCCCCAGAAGAGCGTTCTGAATCGAAGCAAGTCTGGAAAACGCCGCCCCCATCTCCCTCTTAAAGATTCACAGTTCAAGAGGTCCTGCAGGTAAGATACCTGTGAAACTGTGCAAATGTCTAAGACTGTGAGCTTGCAAAGCTGTCTCGTCCTGTGATACAGTGATTTATAGTAAGATTTGGTTTTGTTTCTGGCACAGAAGTTCCCCAAACCCTTGGAATTTCCTAAGTGGTGAGAGCAACAAAGGTATTGTTCGTTATGTTAAGGAGGTGACTTTTGGACCCCACCTAAAGT
>NW_027529424.1:2382351-2393246 GCF_008692635.1 Crocuta crocuta | reverse complement strand
CAGGAGAACCCACCCTCCCCCACCCCAAGCCACCACCCCTTTGGGTGAAGGGAGAGGAGCTGGAGATTGAGTTCAGTCACCAATGGCCAGTGACTTCATGAGCTGTGTCTGTGTAACGAAGCCTCCATGAAAACCCAGAGGGAGCTGATTCGAGAGCCTGCAGGTTGGTGAACGCAGGGAGACTGGGAGAGGGCGGCGAGCTCAGAGAGCACGGGAGGTCCACGCCCTGTGCATCTCCTCTGGCCGTTCCTGAGTCCTGTCCTTTTACAATAAATGGTCATCTAGTGAGTAAAGGGATTCTGAGTTATGTGAGCCACTCAAGCAAATTAATCGAACCTGAGGAGGGGGTCATGGGACCCTCATTGACAGCTGGCAGTCAGAAGTGTGGGTGACGGCCTGGGCTTGTGACTGTCGGACGGAGGGGTGAGTTGGGGGTGCGGGGAGCAGCCTTGTAGGGCTGAGCTCTTACTCTGGGTCTGACGCTGGCTCCAGATGGAAAGTATCAGAACTGATGAAGTGTGGGACGGGCAGCTCGCATCCCAAGGCGGTGTGGCAAAGCGCCCCCCAATGGAACTCATTTAGTCACGGAACGTCTCTTAAAATTCTGCAAAGAGAATATTCTGAGAAACACCTACTTTGGGAAACCATGGCCTATAGAATAAATCTTCCAAGGTTTTTGACCATTTGGCTCTACATACACTTCCAACTTTCGCCAGACTTTCTGCCCTCCAACATAACAGACTTTTTTTTTTTTTTTGAGAGAGAGTGCATGCACACAGGAGGGAAGAGGGAGGGAGGGACAGGGAGAGAGAGAGAGAGAGAGAGAGAGAGAGAACCTTAAGCAGGCTCCACACTCAGCCTGGAGGAGCCCAACTCGGGGCTCAATCCCACAACCTTGGGATCATGGCCTGAGCTGAAATCAAGAGTTGGGCACTCAATGGACTGAGCCGCCCAGGCGGCCTGCTCAGCTCCCTGTATGCTGCCCTTTCTCCTGCGAGCCTTCCGGACCCGCAGCGTTGCAGGGGTGACTGCTCTCCCTCCTCCCGGCCTGTTTATGCGCTCCTCCCTCACCGCTCAGCTCCGTCTTCCGCCACAAAGACTCCCAACAGCATCTCCACCATCGGAGTGCTCATTTTGTTGACTGTCTGGTGCCTCCTTTCGGCCACACACCGTGTGGTGTCTTGTGATCGCCTTCTACAGGTTGGAGCTCGCATCACCGCTGTGGCTGTGGCGGGTCATAGTTTGTCTCGTTACCCGCCCCCTGAAGGCAGTGACCACGTGTGGGTTCCTTCCGTCTCTTTCCCTGATGCGGGGCCCTCTGGACAGTAGGTGCCCAGTAGGCAGCTGTGGGCTTGCTTAGTGTCCTTCGGGACTTGTGGTTTTGACATCTTCTCAGGCTGGTGCTGCCGGACCTCCTGGAATGTGGCGTTGGTCGTTCTGGCGGGCCGAGTGCCAGGGCCGCCTGGGAGGGGCAGGAAGGGAGGACTTAGGGGAGGGAGAGGCAGGCTGAGCGTGTGGCCCAAGGAGACGAGACCAGGTGTCAGTCCCCGCTCCAGCTGTCCCCTGCCCTCTGGGGACCTCGGTCTCAGCAGCCGAGAAGGACGGGGCTGCGTTTCAGCCTTCCGCCATAGCAGCGCCCTGCCTCTGTGTTCCCACACTTGCCCCGCCTCCACGGCCTCCCTGGCGACTCGGGCGCTTCTCGTGGCTTCTGCGACGCCACCCGCTTCTCTGCAATCAGAACGTGAAGGGCAGTGATGCTGCCGCAGGGAAGGCCTGGGCTCAGCTCTGACCCATTCAGGGAGCGAATTCACACACTGTTGTGGGTGCTCACAAGTTGCGGGGAATCCACCTCACAGCTCTGAGGGTGGGGTCCTATGGTGTCTCCCGGGTGCCCTAGGGGTGGGGCCCCCAAACTTGGGTGCGCAGCAGGAGGGCTTACAGGACCCCACCTAGAGCTTTTGGGCTGGCTCTGGGCGAAGGTGTGGTGCTAACAACCACGCAGGTGCTGTCGCTGCTGCCCGTCTGGGGGATGAACACGTCGAGCACCACTGTGTGCGGCCGTCGCCTCCTTCGGGTCCCCCCAGCCTTGTCATGGGCAGGAAAGGTCTCCCTACCAGAGTAGGGGGTTCTCAGTGACTTCCCTCATCCTGGAGAGAGCTTGGCTTCCGTTGAGTCTCCGCTGCTTCCTGTGTGGATGGACGGACAATGGAGAGTGAGGGCAAGTAGGGATAAAAAGATACCAGAGCGAAGTAAAAGGCAGACCCCGTACTTGAACCCTGGTCAGTCTCGCTCCAGAACCCTGTCGTTCATCCGCTCTGCTAGNCCAGGCGCCCCTCTTGGAAACTTTTAAATTAAGAACCTGTTGTCAGGTTGAAGACACTGGCTACTTCTCAGCCTCTTTCTGGCAAGATGTTGGGGATATTTCAAACGAAATGATTCAAGTAAGACACTTTTAAGGCCTGACATAGAACAAATATCCAATACGTTTACGTGGAAGTGCATCTTAAAGCACAGGGATTAGAGGCCCGGGCAGTAGGGGTGCCTGGGTCTGTTAAGTGACCTTGGTTGGTTCTGGCTCAGGGCATGACTAATAATTTGTGGGTCTGAGCCCTGCATCAGGCCCTACGCTGACAGTACAGAGCCTGCTTAGGACTCTCTCTCTCTCTTTCCCTCTGCCCTCTCCCCCTCTCCCCTGCTCATGTTCTCTCTAAAAAATAAACATTAAAAAAGAATCTTTAACAACAACAACATAAAGCATCATGGGCTCTAGATCAGAATGCCCAGCCTTGAATCCTGGCTCGGTCACTTACTAGCTATGTGATGAGCAAGTTATTTCAGGTCTTTGCCACTCAGTCTCCTCATCTGTAAAGTGGGGATGATAATAGTACTTCCAGACTATTGGTAATGGGGGTGAACTGGATTAGTATGGGTAAAATACTCAGGACAGTTCTGGGTTCGTAAGAAGCCTCCATAAACATGTGCTGTCAGTCCTGGCTCAATGCTTTTGCGCAAACTAACATATAAAAGTTCTACGTTGGAGGGGTGCCTGGGTGGCCCTGTCAGTTAAGTGTCTGACTCTTGATTTCGGCTCAGGTCATGATCTCACTAACTGTGAGATCGAACCCTGTATCAAGCTCTGCACTGATAGCGCAGAGACTGCTTGGGATTCTCTCCCTCTCTCTCTCTCTCTCTCTCTCTCTCTCTCTCTTTCTCTCCCCCACTCATATGTGCATGCTCTTTCTCTCTCAAAATAAATAAATAAACATTTAATAAAAAAGAGTATTGGAAAGGCACATCATATAAGCTCATCTCATTGAAGTTATTCTGAACGTTTCTTGCACCTGAACGTGGGAGTCAGAGTCACATTCCTGTGTTTCATTCTTTTATTCTAAGTTATTTATTTTTGAGAGAGTAAGTGAGCATGAGCTGGGGAAGGGCAGAGAAAGAGAGAGAGAGACACAGAATCCAAAGCAGGCTGCAGGCTCCAAGCTGTCAGCACAGAGCCCGACGCACAGCTCAAACTCTNTATAAGCTCATCTCATTGAAGTTATTCTGAACGTTTCTTGCACCTGAACGTGGGAGTCAGAGTCACATTCCTGTGTTTCATTCTTTTATTCTAAGTTATTTATTTTTGAGAGAGTAAGTGAGCATGAGCTGGGGAAGGGCAGAGAAAGAGAGAGAGAGAGACACAGAATCCAAAGCAGGCTGCAGGCTCCAAGCTGTCAGAACAGAGCCCGACGCGCAGCTCAAACTCGTGAACCGCAAGATCATGACCTGAGCCGAAGTCAGGTGCTTTACCAACGGAGCCACCCAGTTACCCCACTGTGTTTCAGATCTCGACCAAACCTAGTCCTCAGTTCTGTGAGCTAAAACAAATGATCTCACTTTTCTTTCATCTGTTAAGTGGGGATAATAATAGTATCTACTTTGTAGGATAGTTTGGGGGTTATAGGAGTTAAACTGTTCTTTTAAAGCATCAGAACAGTGCCAGCGTGCACCGTGTGCAGAAGGTATTGGCTCGTGCTCCATGGGGACTTGATCACCACAAATCTATTAGGTCAGTGCAAATTGGCAGACGAATAAAAGCCCTACGAGAGAACAGACTCTTTTGGCCTCACCTGCTCGAGTTCCTGGCCTCATCTGTGACCGCAACACACCCTGTGTTTTATTCTCCTTAGGTGATCGTTCTGCAACCCCCAGAAGCCCGGATGGTACTGTTTCTTGAACTGATGTGTCAAATGCACTTATACCTCAGATGGGCCGCTGCTTGTCTTGCAGCTAATACATTTTTCATAAAGCATCATCTCCAGTTTCCTTTTAGGCCGCCGAGAGGATATCCTTTTCCCGTTAGGCTGTTGAACGGGTTTTTCTTTCTTTCCTTTCCAAGGAAAGCATTAACCTCCAGAGTCAGTAAGTAGGTTCACTGTACGTATTATGGGAGCAGCAAGGTGAAGTTTTCGCTGGAGCTTGGGTGACGTTTCAGAGGCCTGTGTTACAGGAGCTGCGGTGATAGTTCAGGTGCCCCTAACAGTGTCCAAGTGGCAAGCAGGACATAGTCACTGATGTGTGGACCCCTGGGCTTTTTCTTCCTTTACCTTTATTTTCCTTTTAGAAGAAGATACAGGTGTACTTTAGAAAATATACACAAATCTGGGCGCCTGGGTGGCTCAGCTCGTTAAGTGTCCGACTTCGGCTGAGGTCATATCTCATGATTTGTGAGTTTGAGCCCCGCGTTGGGCTCTGTGCTGACAGCTCAGAGCCTGGAGCCTGCTTCGGATTCTGTGTCTCCCCCTCACTCTGCCCCTCCCCTGCTCACACTCTGTCTCTCAAAAATAAACGTTAAAAAATATTTAAAAAATAGAAAATATAATTTCTTAAAATCACATATAATTCTATCACTCAGATAACCACTGTAAAAACTTTTCTTTGCATGTGTTTAAGTATTTCTTTTACAAAATGTGATTAGGCTGACAATAACACATCATCTGTACCTTTTTATTTTGCCAAGTTTGTTTATTTTGAGATAGAGAGAGAGAGAGCAGGGCAGGGGCAGAGAGAGAGAATCCCAAGCAGGCTCCTCATGGTGGTTCAGAGCCTGATACGGGGCTCAGCGTCAAGACTGCGAGATCATGACGTGAGCAGAAACCAAGGGTCAGACGCCTAACTGCGTGAGCCACCCAGGCGCCCTCATCTGTACCTTTTTAAAGCTGTAGGTAGCTGTAGGTGTGCATATTTTGGAAACGCTGCAATTTGTCTGTGTTTGTAGTTACTTACAACTAGCATTAGTTCTAACCTTATAAATGCGTTTCTGAAATTAACAAGTATGACCAGGCTGAACATACTACTTGAAAGTAAATACACTACTAACATTTCTCTGTGCCATTAACTTTTCTACATTACTTTTTTTCTTTTAATCTTTAAAACAATTTCCCTTCTTATTGCAAAGGCAGCATGTTCCCTAAAGACAAATTATTTTAGGTAAACTACAGGAAGAAAATTTTAAAGCACCTATAATCTCACTGTCTAGGTACTTGTCATCAGCACTTTGATGTAGGTTCTCTTAGACTTTTTTTTCTGAGTTTGTGCTTCAAAAAGAAAAAAAGAGACCCGGCAGTACCTCCTGTCCTGGGACCTGCATTCTTTCAGTTAATTGATTGTGGATCTCTATGCACAATATTAAAAAAATTTTTTTTAATATTTTTAATTTATTTTTGAGAGAGAGAGCGGCAGCATGACCAGGGGACAGTCAGAGAGAGAGGGGGATACAGAATCTGAAACCGGCTCCAGGCTCTGAGCTAGCTGTCAGCCGTGGGGCTCGAACCCACAAACCTTGACCTGAGCTGAAGTCAGATGCTTAACCGACTGAGCCACCCAGGCGCCCCTCTATGTACAATATTTAAACTGGCTGCATAGTACTCCATCGTGAGGATGTATTGGAATTTAAATTATTGTTGGACATTGCAGATTGGTTCTGTTTGTTGGTTTTATTATTTTAACTATATGTGATGAACACCTGTGGTTTTGTGGCTCGCTCTCTGGGCACATCTTTATTGCTCTCAGAAAAGTTCCTTCAAGCAGAATTGCCAGGTCAAAGGTTTTAAACCGATTTGATTTATGTTGCCAACCACCCTCAGAAATACCGTACTAGTGAACATGTCCATTCGTGGTATCTGAGTTCCTTTCCATACAAGAAACACTAGTGCTACTTTTCTTTCAAATTCTGTCAATTGAGTGAATAATTAAACTATTTCATACTATTCTTGTAATATGCATTTCCTGGTTACATTTTATTTTTTTCTTGGTTTGATTTTAGCATTTTTAACAATAAATTTTGAGAGAGAGCGCACATGCACAAGCATGAGCAAGAGAGGGGCAGAGAGAGGGAGGGAGAGAGACTCCCAAGCAAGATCCATGCTTTAAGCGCAGCATGGGGCTCGATCCCGTGAACGGTGAGGTCATGACCTGTGCAGAAATCAAGAGTCAAGACGCTTAATTGACTGAGCCAGCCAGGTGCCACAACTTTACCATCTTAATATTTATTGGTTATTTGATTTATAAGAGTTGGGCATGCAATAAGTATAATCTTTCTTAAAAAACATTTATTCTGCAAATATTTTTCTCCTTTTGTCATTTGCTATTAAATTTTGTAAAATTTTGAAACTATGATTTTACTCGATAATTTCTTCATGTTTGGGAAATCTTTTCCTCAAGCTTAGATAAATATTAATTTAAAATTTCCTAGTATTTTTATTGCTTGTTTTACTTAAATCCTTGAAGTATCTGGAGTCAACTGCCACATAGGGTAAGGTAGGAGGGTCTAACTTTATTACTAGTTTTTAATAACATCTTTATTGAGATAGAATTCACATACAGAAAACTCATGTACTATATACTGAATGTTCATGTATAAGTCTTTGTGTGGACATGTTTTCAGTTCTCTTGGGTATATTCTAGGTCTTACAGTAACTCTATGTTTAACTTGTGGAGGAATTGCCAATCTGTTTTCCAAGGAGCCTGCACCATTTTACATTCCCACGAGCAATGTTTCAGGGGTCCAATTTCTCCACATTCATACAACACTTCTGTTGTCTGTCATTGGATTCTAGCCTTCTCCGTGGGTGTGAAGTGGTATCTGGTGGTTTGGATTTGCATTTCCCTAATGACTGTGATGTTGAGCATCTCTTCATATGCTTATCAGCCTATTGGCCATTTATATATCTTTCAAGAAAAGTCTGTGCAAATCTTTTGCCCATTTTCAAATTGGGTTATCTTTTTATTTTTGAGTTGTAAAACTTCTTTGTATATTCTAGGTACAAATTCTTTACCAGATATATGTTTTGCAAATCTGTTCATCCCTTCTGTGAGTTGTCTTTTGGTTTTCTCCGAAGCACAAAAATGTTTCATTTCGGGGTGCCTGTGTGGCTCACTCAGTTAAGCGTCTGCATCTTGATTTTAGCTCAGGTCATGATCTCATGGTTTGTGAGACTGAGCTTCACATTGGGCTCTGCACTGTCAGTGCGGAGCCTACTTGGGATTCTCTCTCTCTCTCTCTCTCTCTCTCTCTCTCCCTCTCTCCTCCCACCCCCCAGCATGCGTGCGTGCTCTCTTTAAAAATAAATAAATAGAAACTTAAAAAAAAAGCGTTTCATTCTACGATGTTCCATTTATCTATTTTTCTTCTGTTGCTTATGCATTTGGTGTCCTATCCAAGAAACCATTGCTTGACCCAAGAATATGAAGATCTACTTCTCTGTTTTCTTCTAAGAGTTGTATGGTGTTAGCTTTTACATTTAGGTCTATGGTCCATTTTGAGTTAATTTTGTTCTTACAAATGCCTAGCCAGTTGTCCTTGACACTATTTACTGAATCATTTTTCCTTTCCCACCAACTAAAATGGCACTGGTGGAACCAACAGCTAATTGTCCCCAGTATCTGTTCTCCACTCCTGCTGGTAGAAACAGAATAAAAATCTTAGTTAGGCACATAGCCATCCAGCTACAGACCATACTTCCTAGCCTCCTTTGCAGTAGCGGAAGAGATACATGCCCAAGATCACGTTTTCGTAAGGAAATCATTTCCCTCCACTAACTTTTCCCCACCATCCCATAGGCTCAAATATAGACCTATGCTGGTGAACCACATCAACGTGGTTGACCCCATGGACGTGGATATCTCCTAGGGGGTGCAGAACAGTAAGATAGGACTGGGTTTCTGGATGACCTCATGGAGCAGAGCTACCTACCAACACCGTGGACCACCTACCCGCTTCTGGGCTGTGATGAGTTAGAGAAAAAAAATCTGTATGTCATTTGATCCACTTCATATTTAGGCCTTTTTGTTGTTACCTTTAATATATGTTATATGTCGATCTAGGCAAGATTTTCCTTAAATTCCCATTCTATTTTATTGATCTAAACCACAGCTGCCATTTCTGAAGTTTTATGATATGTTTAAATGAGGGAATGAGGAGAGGGGAGTAAATCTCTCTCACAGTTTCCAAAGCATTTCTTGGCTCTTCTCCTGCGTTCAATCTGTCCAATGAATTCAGACTAATTTTGTCAACTTCCACCACCTCCTCCTTCCCACCTCCAAAGTCACTGGGTACTTTCCAATCAAAAGTCATTTCTTGGTCTTTGAGAGTTTGTTCACTTTCGAAAGCTATGTGTTATCACACTAGCTTAGGCATGATCAAGGTGCATTTTGGTTCTTGTCACTTAATATGGGCAGCAGCCAGTGTCTAGGGGTCAGCCCGATGTTAAAATATGCCCACTCCACCTCGACTGGTGAGCCGGTCTCATGAGGACAAAGTGAGGGAAAGACCAGCCATGGATATTGTTCCCAAGGAACACTGACACCATGGAGGCGGGTAGGACAAACATGCTTGAATAGCATTTGACGCAAACCATGGAAACAAAACCTTCATGACGACGAGGGTCAAGGCTACCCACAGCTGTAGGTCTGTGTTCCAGGGAGAATCAGGGAGGGGAGGGGAGAAGGTGGCATTGCTGCACCCAGAAAGATTTCCCTCAAGGACCACGCAGCATTACAATGTTCATCGCATGGTGGCGGGGGGGATGGGGTTTGTGTGGGGGTTGTTAAATGAGTTGCTTCTGATTTCTCTTATCCAGTGGTTAGAAACACATCACTTTTGGAGGATGCTCAATTCAGTAATACACGGAGTAAGTGCCATCCATTATAACGTATTCTCTTTTTCTCTCCATTGTGAGAAAGTAGTTTTTCTACCAGAATATGCAGGTGGCCCACTACTTCATTGAACCAATTTAGGACGCTCAATTTCCGTTGTAAAATTGATTTTCACTCCATATTCACATCGAGGGCCCTCCACTTTCTGAATCTGTTACGGCATTGTGGTGGAGAGTATGAACAACTGGAAGTCGAGAGAGCTCATGTCTGACCAGTTTCTCCATTTCACATGTTCACATCAGCTTCATTTTTGGAAAGTATTTTAAAGGAATTATCTAAAGTAGCTTTGTTTCAAAAGTTAGGTTTAAAATATCCCTCAATTTCTCAGCATTAACAGATAAACAAGGCAAAGAAAAAAAAAGCAATTAAAAAAGTCCTTAAGTATCAGGACTATTTGTGACATCAGCAATACTGCACGGACCCCACCTGGGCCTTATTTCTAGACTGTCCTTCGACCGTTTCATAGTGACTCCTTTATGCTCTTTTAATTTTTCTGATAACAAAATACAAATAGATAATACACATACGTATATATGTATATGTATATTTTTTAGGGGGATGATCAGTTGCATATTTGTGAGGTTACAAGTACAGATGTTGATTTGTGTACACTTCAAAGCATTGCTCTGAATCCTCAGAGTTACCAAATTCTTATGGGCCACACATGTAGCATGTCTTGTGTGGATCTATTGACACAATTTCTCTGCTGTTTACGAAGAGTGTCGATACAGGGACAAAGGAAGGGCTCATGATCTAAGACTATGGGACAGAAGAAGGGAGAGGGCAGTACCTAACAACCCTCGTCTGTCACAGTCCACTCTTTGTCGGGGACAGGGATGTCCTGAGAATGTTTTCACCAGGGTCTGAAATCTTCAGGGCTTACAGATAAGATCCCTGACCTCAGGAGGCTTAGATGCCAGGGGAAAGTAGACTAAACAAACAGGTCGTTGAGCAAGACAATGTCAAAGAGAGGTATGTGACAAGAAGGGACTGAGCCTGTGACCTGATGGAGACCAGTGGCTGCCCCGTGAGCCTATGGTTAGGAGTCCCTCTGTGCTGATAGTGAGTTGAGACTCGATTATGCAGAACGAATGGTGCTTCAAGTCTTGATGGCCTCTAGCCCAGGGCGAAGCCCTGGTCTGAGATTAAGTTCCTTCTACGGCTCAGGGTCTGTGCCTTCTGTGCAGCTGCTTCTGCTTTGTGACTGTCCTGGAGAGCCCCCTGCGCAAAGGGGCTCACTGTTCTACAGCCCCTCGAACAGCACCAGGCGCACCCAAAGTGTTGAGCACACGTGTTGAATGAATGAATGAATGAATGAATGAATGAATGGAGTAGCATCTGCACCTGAACTCATCTAGATGTCCTGCTTCTCCGAGTGGCCCTCCCTGAGGGAGCATATATAACACCCCCGGGGCTCCCATGCGGGAGCCCCCTCTCCTCTTACAGCTGCATTCCCCTCTGCACCTCAAGCTAGCAAGTCACCAGGTCCCCTTGGCTCTCTTTCTTATGCTTGGGCATTTGGGGTTTTGTCCTCTCAAGAAGTATCCTTAGCTATTCTAACAGCTTCTCAATGGGATGCCTTGTTCTCGGCTCGCCCCGTCCAGTAACGTATGTATTTCTGCCAGACAGGTCAGTACATCATAGGAATCTGGTCAAGACCTCTTGGGGTGCCTCAGTGGTCTCCCGCCCCC
>NW_027529424.1:2381872-2382309 GCF_008692635.1 Crocuta crocuta | reverse complement strand
TACACAACCTCTCCACTCTTTCCTTCAATTCCCTGCCGGACCGATCCAACACAGTACCTGCCCACAGTGGGGGTTCCGGAAGGGGCTGAGCTGGACTCGAGGGTCAGCTGGGAAAGGAGCTAGCTGCCGCCCCCCTCACTGGGTGAGGCTGGGCCTGTGGGAGGGGAGATGGCTTCTGGTCTCTGGGGACAGGACAGTCCCCTTCCAGCGAAGCCTCCTGTGGTACCACCGGGCCGCTTCACGCTGCCCTGGAGAGAGCCATTTAGCGCTGTCATTTGGGCGACACCTAAACGTGTGGGCTAGAGGGCGTCCTGGCCTTTTGTGAGCACCCCACCCTGCGGCCTCCTCCCCCGCCGTCCAGCTGCCCTCCCAAGCGAGGCCCCAAGAGAACTGGCAGACCAGCGGGGGGTGCTCCAGGCTGGGGGCTGGGAACGTTT
>NW_027529424.1:2367368-2381747 GCF_008692635.1 Crocuta crocuta | reverse complement strand
GCCAGGGTGGGGGTGGGGCGGGCGCGGGGGAGGGGCAGCGCCCTCCCGTGTTCAGAGGGGGGAACAAAGCAATTACGTTTTCCCAGCCGCTTTGCATTCGAGAAGATTGATTTGTTCTTCTGATGTGTTGTTTCCATAGAAGCAGGGCTTAACCTTTTAAGTCAAGATTATAAAGCTACCTAATTCATTTAAAATTAGGCTTCAATTCTATCAGCACTTAATGCTCAAGTGTTACTGTGGGACTTGCTACAGACAGTGATCTGACTGCCAGGTGGAGCCTGGGACTTTCTAGATTTGAAGCCGCTCTTTCTGGTGGCTGTCTGGTTTGTTTATTTTTAAAAATTAACTTCCTAAGGAGATACAACTTTCTGTGTAAGATTCCCCAGAGTATTAATAAATACCTTTTCATTAATGATTAGCACTGACTCCTCTTCATAAACACAAGACTGGCACACAGGCACGGAACAGGCATGCTCAATTAAAGTAATTTATTGTGTTCTTCTGGAACGGACATAAAGAGCATCTTGGGAATTGATATCACAACACAACGTTATACACCATTTTCACAACTAGCCTTGTGTTGAAATTTTTTTTAAAGAACATAGTAATTTTAAAAAATCTAAATATTTACATATTAATAAAACGTATATACAGAAGATTGAGACATCCATAGACACGGAATTTTTCCTTTTGCTAAGAGCGCCTATAAAAAGGATTTCTGAATAAAGTCTGAACAGTAGTCACAGGAAGTAAACACAAATACAATTTGAACGTACAAAATAGGATTTTACTGTCGCCGTTTTGTGATATGTGTCTCCAATCTGTGGATGCATTGCACGTATTTGTGAGGTGAACAATCCCCTCTCCTCCTCAAGTATTGAAAACTCCAAGCAGTCGCCCAGGCTTGGAAGGAAGTGCTTTTGAAGGTTCATGATGCAGATTTAACAGATCCCACGGGTGTAAGGTAAATGTTTCCACCTTTATTAGCAACACGCTCATCTAACTGTAACAGAGTGGAAAGGTCACTAAGGAATCTTTTCAGTTCCCTTGAGAAAGATTTCCTTCTGAGGGGCAGGAGACAAATTTTTCAAACCTACGCTGCAGAAAAACCAGAGCCCTGGTGTGTAGTGTTTTCCCCCCAGGACTGGGCTCAGGGAAGGGACCACCAACTGGCCTAAAATGAAAAAGGCTGATAATACCTCTAGGGTGTGCTGCGAACGGTTTCTCTGAACCTCCCTCACAGCTTCAGAAGTAAGACAGGAGACACACAGATACGAGAAGCCACGGTCTCGCAGTTAGACTGATTCCACGAGTCACACCTAGAGCCAGTTCTGTCACATTTCAGGGAAGCCGCCTACGGTCTCCAGTTGATGAGCTGCTGGTCAGTGGGCCGCTGACCCGCCCCGGAGCCCCTCCCGGCTCAGGTCCAGAGTTGGACGGCACGAGGGCCTTGGACAGGGCGCCTACACAGTAACTTTGAGCTCTGCCGCTCTAAGCCTTCGGAAGTGCCAGGCAAAGGTCGGAAACCGTGAGCACGACCGTTTCCCCACCTCTGGCTTGGCATTTCTACGGTCCACATTTCCTTCCAGCCAACGTTTGGCCTCTGGGTCGAGCGCCAAAGATCTCACGGTAATTTGCTTTATACAGTGAATGAGGTCTACATGCAGTGTTTGTGAGGAAAACGGTTTACAGTCACCATCTTTTCGGAGAAGGGACTCTGGAGGTAAATATTTCTGTAAAACATGGCAAGATACTGCTTTAGTACAAGCCCATATTTTCGTATGTTGCTTTCACGTGAAGAGGAAGGCAGGTATACCGGGACTCAAATAAAGTATAGAATATCAAGGAGCCTTGCGGCTGCCCGCCACGCCGGGCCCGAACACCGGACGGCTCAGTCTAAGCCGTCTGTGAGAACAGTTGTTAGGTATCGTGCCGGTCACTGGTTACTTTGGGTTTCTCACTTTTTAATTAGTTATTTTGTCACTGTGTTGAAGGTTTTTCTTTCCTAGGAATTCACAGATCATTTGCTCTTACTCAGTTACAAATGGCCATTTTTGGAAGAGCCGATGTCCCAAACGATTTCATCTAATAGGTCAGAGCTAGCCTGTCTCCCCAAACAACTTTTTCATCTTCCAGGCTGCGGAAGGCCTCGTTAACGTTGGCCTTCACAACCGCTCCCTCAGTGCTAGAAAGAGCTGCTCTCCTGTAAGCTGCATCGATGCAGCGCACATTAAAATAAATATGCGTCAGAACTCTATCTATTCACCTTGAGCTTATGAGAAAAACGAGCAGAGAGAACTCTGCTTTTCAGTGAGCCATGAACCGAATGGGTCATACGCTGGACTTCCGAGCGGGGACGAATGAGTCAACTCTTCAAAAATGATTTCTAAAACTCTTATACCAAATTGGAGGCTGCCTGATCACGGAGTACAAAGAAAGAAGATGAAAACTCTGCAGGTATGACGGGGAACGTTCACAGAACACCCACACTCGGCAGGAACCTGAAACGCTCCGTGCATCTCTGAGGGAATTCGAATGGGAGAGTTATGTGGGCTCATGAGCACTGTCACTAAAAGGGAGGTCTAGGCAGTGAAATCTGGCTCTGGGTCTTCCGTGTTTCCTCTCCTGGTGTCAAATATATTACCTACAACAGAGACAAGACAGTAAAGGGGGGCCACTTCTCCCAAGAAGAGCTGCACAGTTTTCTACGTCGGGGCCAGAGGCGGGGACACTGGGTGGGGAGAGAGCCCCGCTGAGGAAGCCTGTGTTTCATACTTAAATCACTAATTTTTCAGCCAAGGCTTTAGCTGGGCTACGTGAGCAATGTCAGAAGTGTGTAATGAAGGGGCGCCTGGGTGGCTTAGTCGGTGAAGCGTCCGACTTTCGCTTAGGTCATGATCTCGCGGTTTGTGGGTTCGAGCCCCGCGTTGGGCTCTGTGCTGACTGCCAGCTCAGAGCCTGGAGCCTGTTTCAGTCTGTGACTCCCTCTCTCTGACCCTCCCCTGCTCACGCTCTCTCTCTCCTAGAAATAAATAAAACATTAAAAAAAAAAAGTATGTAATGAAGATTTTTAAAGGGAAGTCCGTGAATGTGTGTTACTGCTGGGGTATGTCCACATATTGTCCAGGAATACGAAGTGGCTAAATAAGACACACTTCACCTGTAACAAAGAACATGATGCGGCTATTGAAAGCACATGTAGGCAGATTTGTGAAAAACAGAAAATGCTTGTTAGGTTAAAAAAAAAGCCCTCAGGAAACAANTGCACTTTCCTACTTAAAAATGAGATGCCTCCTTTGTAAAATTTAGAAAGCACTGTTGCGATTTTTCTTGCGCTTTACTTTTTTCCCCAGCACAAAGCGCTCCCCAGTCCTGGGGCTCTGCGATTGCCAGAGCACAGTCCACACCCGGCATCCCGCCTGCCTCGCACAGGCAGGTCCCTGAGCGGGGGCGCTGGTGCACAGAACCCGACGGTGCGGATTCCCAGGAGCTACCCAAGCGGACTTACTGGTAGGGTTGTGAGGGGCAGGAAATTAAGAAACTACGTTTTTTCCGCTGTAAAAGCCATACGCGCTCTGGTGGGAGCTAGACAGACAGAGGCTGCTTGAAAGTAGTGGATGAAAGCAAATGTCCCTAGACTGTCTTGACTCTCACCCTGACCTGCTCGATCCTAGTTATTAGAAACACTTAAGGATTTACACCCCTCTCCCCCGCCTTCCCCAACACACGCGTACTTGGAAAGAGGAAAAAGACCTTAAGAGGGTAATAAAGGTGTTGTTCAGTCTTTAGAAACAGGACCACCTGGGGGCGCCTGGGTGGCTCAGTCGGTTGAGCATCTGACTTCGGCTCAGGTCATGATCTCACGGTTCGTGGGTTCGAGCCCTGCATCGGGCTCTGTGCTGACAGCTAGTTGAGAGCCTGGAGCCTGCTTCAGATTCTGTATCTCCCTCTCTCTCTGATCCTCCCCTGCTCACACTCTCTCTCTCTCAGAAATAAATAAAAACATTTAAAAAATTAAAAAAAAAAGAAAAGAAGAAATAGGACCACCTGTTGGTTCAGCTCAGCTAAACCGGAGAAGAAACGTGTGACCAGTGAGTCTCCTGTGCAAGAAAGGTGGACTTGACCTCTGGGACAGCCTCATTAGGGCACACGGAAGGGAAGGGTCACTAGCGGCGCTGTGTTCAAAGACGCTGCCCGGACCTGGGATTTTACTTGAGGGCCCATCACGACGTGCTAGTCTTGTCAAGATGCTCTGATTTCACTGGCGAAATCGGAGCACCACTGTGCAACTTCTTCCCCCTCCTCTAAATCATAAACGCTCGGATGCATCATGCTGCTGAGGAATTTGTATCAAGTATCCGTAGTCTAGGGGAGAGACCTGCGGTCTCCTACGGCTTGGCTAGGGCGTCACGGCCTTGGGCAGGATTTGAGAAAGAACTCCAGTAAGTGAGTTTAAACTGCAGGAGCATTTCGGGTAGACTTAGCGACGACAGACATTCTAATAGTGAAGACAGACACTGGAACGGAATCCTACGGGGATTAGTACATCCATCAGCTCTTAGGATCTTTAGGAAACATGCACAGAGAAGCTGGCTTTGGCTTAGGTGTAAGAAAGCTATGCGGTGTAATGGCTGGAAGTCGAGAGGCCGGGGCTCCGGCCAGGCCACCAACCAGCTGTGAGACCTGGAGAAAGTCATTTAGTGTTTCTGGGCCTCAGGCTTTTTACCTGTAAAATAAAAGGACTGGATAAAAAGAAGGGATGGGACTAGATGATCTCTAACGTTCCTTCTTTCTCAGATTCCTTGACATTCTTTTCAGTTCCGTGTGACGGTTCTATCATCCCGTGTGCAGCTTCCTCATCTGAAACATCCCTCTGCCTCCATCTTCAGACAGGAAAATGCAAAGGTGTTATTTCAAGGGGGAATGGTCTTCAAGTGCGGACAGTAGTACTTCTAGTAACAGCCATGTCCAGGGTGTCAGAAGACCATGAGGATGGGCGGCACAAATGCCCTGGGGACACTGGGGCGGGGGCGGCTGGCGGGGGAGTCTGCCCCCCCCCCCAGATGCACAGTTTCATTACTGGTAGTGCTATTTCCTGCACCTGCTGGGAGGGGCCAGGTGCGATAAGAGCAAGGCTAATCCGAGTTGTCCTGACAGACAAGGACGCGATGGGAAGGAACAATAGAGATCATGCATTTCAATGATCTAAATTCACAAACGTGGAAACAGAACTAAACCAGGAGAGAAATCCCCTTCACATAATGGCTGTATGTATGGTAAGAACTCGATAGAAGCAGGTCCTTTCTGCACCAGGAGGCTCATCTCATTTGTTTGTCCATCCATCTGTTGCTTAGCTACGTAGTGACGGAGAAAGTTCCGCATCGTTGACACGGCTGAGCTTTCTCATGGCTCACCCACGCCTGTCCTACACCCGTGAGCTCTGCCTGCCTTGCCATCCCAGGACCAGCGTCATCAAGGAACACGCAACCTAGCCGAGTTCCTACAGAGGCTGGCGACTGCACTCAGATTTGCCAAATTCTGTTTAAAACTTGCCACCTCGAATCTGGAATTGCGCGTTTTCACTTAGAGGGGTTTTTCAGGGTATCGGTTTGGTGGGCAGATAATCTTCAGGTAGTTTTGTGAGGGCACTCAGTGAAGAGTCCCCACAATTACAGCGGGAATACATGATCACGAGGCAAATCGCTCAGACCCCTGTCTCTTGGGCTCTTGGGGGGAGGAGCCAATGCAGAGGCAGGAGGCTGTGGCTTAAACACGTTCTATTCAGCTGATCTGGGTCTAGTACTAGGAATGTGCACCCACGACAGACGGACTGGTTTATTCAGTCACGTCGTTAAAACACTATATTCGTCGGTGCTCAGTATAATGAAGAGCAATGACTGATCGACTGCCTCTCCAGACCCTTTTGGGGGAGTTGGACGAGAACAGAACGGACATGAATTTCATCACAGAACAGGTGATCCTTGTTCCAAAAAGAAATATCATTTCCTGTTAAAGTACTTTCAATGTCCGCAGGTTTGGGGAGGTGTGACGTTAAGTTCTTAGGATGTGCTGTTCTGAGGCTCTTGAGCCTGTGACCAAGGTGTGAGGAAAATGGAGCTTTTCATACTCCATGTAAAAATATCTCTGAGCACAAGGCACTGAGAAGCTCTGGTTCCTAGGGTCTGGGCCAGGAGCAGTGTGCTCAAGCCTCTGCCTCTCTGACATGACACACATTTTCAATGCAAATATTTTCATGGGCTGTATTTTCCAGCGGGTGATGAAAATGTAAATGTGTTTTACCTGTTGGTGGTAGAGAGATGCCGTCCAGTCTCTCATCACCGTCCGCTACCTCTGCTGGTGGCAAACAGAAAACACAAATCTCATTAGTTTCAGGGAGCACATTCATTTTATCGAATACCGTAATACAATTTCACAACTCCAGCATGCATAATACATTCAACTTTCTTTCCCCTTTTCAGCTTCTGTCGGTTCGCATTACAGATTTTAGTACCCTTATTTAAATCAAACATTTTCTTAAAGGTAATAAGAGGTTTGCTCCTGCATTACACTTTTTTGTTTGTTGTTGTTATCTTGTGGACCTTATTCTATCAATCATTGATGATTTCAGTTCATTTTCACTTGTTTGCAGGGACGTAAATCTTCGCCCAGAATCTGGGGTGAATTGCTTAAATATGATCATCAAAGGCACTGAGGTCAGTGAATCTCTGTGGCATTTTCCCTGGTCATTCCCAGAACCATCCTAACCATCCCTGTGAGGAAGGCTCAGGGAATCTGAGAATCAAGCCTTTCTTTGGACATAGCTGGACATTGGCATCAGTTCAGTCACAGGGAAAAATCAGAAGGAGTAAGTGTATCTTCAAAAGCTTTGTCACCATNTTTTCCCTGGTCATTCCCAGAACCATCCTAACCATCCCTGTGAGGAAGGCTCAGGGAATCTGAGAATCAGCCTTTCTTTGGAGATGGCTGGACATTGGCATCAGTTCAGTCACAGGGAAAAATCAGAAGGAATAAGTGTATCTTCAAAAGCTTTGTCACCACTGTGTTTCAAAAGGCAAACCTCTGCTCAGGTCTGATATGTTTTCATCTCCTAAAGGGTTTTCCAAAGGCAGATCCTTCAGTCAGAGAAAACCTTCCACCACGTACAGAAAAGAAAGTGCTCATCTGTCTCCTGATAACCGATGGGCCCGTCAGTCTCCCAGGCATGCTGCAGACAGGTCAAAACATTTCATTACAGCTGGCCGACAGCTCCCTACATCCGGGGGTGAGGTTCCTCGCCCTGCACGTGTGCACACAAGGCCCGCCACGTGGGGCCGCCATTTGCCACCACGCTGTAACGCTGAGTTGGTGGGAAGCCAAAGTAATATCATGTTCCTGTTTGTATTGCTGTGGCTTTAAACACAATCAGGGGTCAGATGTGGCTGGAGACGTTCAAAGATTTCCACTCCAGTTCACTCTCTGACACCTTGTTCTCAGACTGCGACACACTCCTGTCGCTGACCTGCTAAATCCACCACAAAGAAAATGCCCAGTGGGGACACCGGAGTCAAGACCAGCTCGGGCTGGAGAAGAGTGTCTACTCTTCTCCTCTAAAACGATGTTGTAGGTGAACATTTAATAGCATTCGACTCAAGCGCTAGGATAGATGGAGAGAGTAAACATTTTAAAATAGGTTTACAGATGAAGTACAGGACATACTAAAATGTTAACAGCATTTTTCTCTGGATGAAAGGCTTATAGGCCTTGACAGTGTTGTTCTTTGGGTTTTTAAAATCGTTCTATATATTTAAAAAAATAACGAACTTGTGTTATTTTTACATTAAGAAGGCATTATTTTCTTCTAATTGGTTTGACTGAATTTGAGTGGGGAGATGAGCTAGCTGGTGGTTCCTTAATTGTCTAGGATTTTAAAAAAGTCTTCAGTAATAATAAGAGCAACGACTGCCACCACCATTTATGAGATGTTTACTGAGCAATTTATGTACATTGTGTCATTTGACTCTTAGAAAACCCTACAAGGCAGGCCTGTTTTTAAGTCCATTTTAACAAACAGAACTGGGATAGAGAGAGGTTAAGAGACTAAGGTAATTTGGAGTGCCCAGCTGGCTTGGTGGGACATGGGACTCTGGGTCTCAGAATCGTGGGTTCGAGCCCCACGCTGGGTATAGAGAAGACTAAAAACAATAAATAAATAAACTTAGAGAGAGACTGACTAAGGGAATGCAGCTAGTGAGTCAGGTTCTTAATCTCTTTGCTATTAATAATCCAAATATACGTCATTGTGCATCACTATGAGCTAATTTTTTTTAAATCTTCAACTTCCAGTTCATTTTATACTTTAGTAACTTTCTCTACTTTACATGTAAAAGGGCTTTCGATGTAGTTATCACAGAGCCCTTCCCTTTGTAATTCAGCCATCCCCACTTATAAAACCCAGGCCTATGCAATTCTGTGCTTTAGGAAAAACAGAACATACGCATCCGAAAAACAGACAAATTATTATATGTAAATTAGTGTGTGCTAGCTGCACGCACGGGGCCAAGTGTCACGGATGAAGAACGTGGCTGTGTTACTGAAATTTAATTATAACATCTGTCTGTAACCACAGGCTCACGGTCTTTCTTCTCCGGTGACAGTCAAGTTGTGAAATTTAGAAAAGATTGAGCAAGTCCAATAAAAATTTAATAGCAGTGACAGCTCTACTCTTAGATCTAACACAAATAAAAAATTGTGATTTCAGCTCTGAGGAAATAATGTAATGAAAATGATAAAAATCCACACCGGGAAAGGAATCATTCCAGTTACAGAAAAAAAATTATCACATGTGATGAGAGCCCCAAATGAGTTTCTGTTTGGATTCGCAGGACAACCTTTCAGATCTGGATGAGGCACTTCTCCTTCCTAGAGGCGGTTTGGGCTTCCTTGAGCACTGAGTTGATGAGCTTGCCCAGTTAGAGTCTGTACCTCACTCCAGGAATTGAGCCAGATATGATAGATGAGGTTGAAGGTGTGGAACGTCTTTGAGACACTGTTTGTGTTATCGTTTGGACAGGGAGTAATCAAGACAAAAATCACAAGAGGGAGAGACATCATTGATCCTGGCCTCTCCGCTCCCATCAGCTCAGAAAGGAAAGGCGAGTGGGTCTATTCCCCACCTGGAGGGTCCCACTTTGATGGCCCTTGAGGAGAATGAAGTGTAATAGAATTTTGATAAGATCAGGAGATTGAGCCTATGTGGTGGGTCACTGCTGATGTGCTGACACCTGGTCTAGCTGGGCCCATACTTCAGGGCTAGTTTTGTCCTCCAGCCACCTCCCGCTTCGCAGATGCAGAAGGAACCTGGCGTAAAGGTGGAGGGGAAGTGCCAAGGCGCCCGTCACAACTGCTGAGGCGGATCGGTGGTCAGAAGTGAAAATGTCCTGAATTGAAAATGATGATGACCAGCGAACAGGGCGCTCCCGCAGGAAGGGAAGGGTCTGCAGGTGGGACCCTGCTGGGCAGAGGCAGGCACACGTGTGTGAGATGTGTGCGTCATGTGAGTTACTAATACAGATGCTGGATGGCTAAGAAATGTGTTCACTGGCCCGTCTGTGGGAAGGAGAACAAGGAAGGTGGAGGGACATTCAACAGATATTCTTGTGTGTGTGCGATGTGCCACACGCCATTCTAGACATTTGGGATAGAAACACGACCCCGATGCAGACTCTGCTCCTGAGGGTGACGTGGTTGGTGGAGGAGACCGGAGTGTCGTTCTGGCAGCAGAAGACCGAAGGCTCTGGGAGGAAGTCACCTTTAAGATCTGTGACAAGAGGAGGTGCTGGCTTCCGGACAGAGGGAACGCGCGGGTGTGGGAGCCCAGCTTGTCTCAGAGTAAGGAGCTGGCGGTGAGGCCGGGCAGGCACCGGCGTCTGGCAGGAGGAGAGGTGGGCGAGGAGGGCGAGCCTAGCCTGTCAAGGGGCCCGCGGGCCGTGCTGGAGGGGCATGTGCAGGGGATTGTATTTGGGGAAGACAGGAAGCTAGGAGTGTCTAATCCGGGCTGGGGCAGGCTCTGACGTAATGCTCAGGGGATGCAGTCTAGGGTCTTGGGACATGGCCACATCTGGAGCTGGTGAGCCAGTCACGGTGGGACAGTTCAAGTCCCGGGTGAGGCTTTAGAATGAGAACAGCACCAGGAATGGAAAGCAACCACGTGGTTTTTAGAACGTGGATTAGACCGAAGGAGGAGGAGGAGGCCGTGGATGAGGCGGAAGGCAGTGCCGGAGACCCGGGAGGAGAGGCAAAGACAGGGAAACCCCAGAACTTTTAAGGGGAAGAGACTTTTAAGGAGGGTGAGATCTGATGGAGTCAAAATCAACACGCAGGTCAAATGGAGTGTTGATGTAACAGAAAGGGAATCCGATCTCCTTCGTGGACACAGCAAGGGTGTCTGTAGGGGTGCGGGGCCGGAGGGCAAAACGCAACGCGTTCTAAACGGGTCAGAGAAGCCAATTCAGGGAATGCAAACCCTTTGGAAGGAAATTTGACCAACACCTTCCAGAAAAAAACCTTAGTGGTTTTAAGAAATGGCAGGGATAGGAGCTCCCAGTTGGCTCAATCGGTTAAGACACCAACTCTTGATTTCGGCTCAGGTCATGATCTCACGGTTTGTGGGATTGAGCCCCACGTTGGGGTCTGAGCCGATAGCAAGGAGCCTGCTTGGGATTCTCTCTCTCTCTCTCTCTCTCTGCCCCTCCCACACACATGTGCTGTCTCTTAAATAAATACACATTAAAAATATAGGAAATGGTAGGGATGAAGGAAGAGTTCTGCTTTGTTCTGGGTTACCAGAGGGAAGGAGGGTAAGGGCACTACTTTCTAAGTAGTCCGCGTCAGCTCTATATTGGTGGCAGAACTTAACATCGTCTGATTCTGACTCTGAAAACACCCGAGGGGTAGATATTAGCCTTATTATATCCATGGGAAGCCCGAGGCTCAGAGAAGGTCCCAGGGATTTGCAGATGGCAGATGGGAGCTGGGAATTTGGACCAGTTCTTTCCAATGTACCTCGCTGGGTTTATTTGCGATGATTTGTAGATGAAGAAAAGGAAGGCAGAGGAAACAGAGCTGGGGGAAGGGCGAGCGGATGATCTATTGTCCAAGACTGAAAACGTCTGTGGGCGAAGAGGGCATCAGTCGCAGTTATACTGGGACAACAGGAGCAGGGGCCACCGGGCACAGCGGGGTGCTTCCCCCCGACCTGGGACACGGGGAGGCTCCCCAGCACCCCTGATACACTTTCAGAGGGCACACTCATTTCCTTTATGAAGACGTTCATGTCTGACAGATGTCTGGAACCTCCTGACAGCTGTGAAGCAGGCTCTGGTTTTCTGGCTGCTTCGCGACAGAGACACCAAGGACTGGAGGGCGGAGTGACGTGCCTGAGGTCCGGGGCTGGTGAGGAGCAGAGAGACCTGAGAACCAGGTCTTCCGGCCTCTGGCCTCCGCTTCAACTTGCTGCCCTGAGGCTACTATATGTTTGCACCAACGACAAGTATCAGTAGCCCAATGCTCTTTATAAAGTGNGGAGGAGGGCACTTGTGGGGATGAGCACTGGGTGTTACATGTAAACCAACTTGACAATAAACTATTTAAGAAAAAAATAAAAGAGAGCATCAATTAGTATAAAAGGAAGCAAAGGTTTAAAAAAACAAGGGGGGGAGGAGGGAAGATTTTAATTAAAAAAAAAATCACCTACAGCTAAATACTTGAAGGGTCCTGATAGCTACTGTACAGAAGCGAGCTGCAAGGTTTCCCACACTGAAGACGCCCTCCGTCCCTTACCGGGTGTCTCCTGCCCCAAGTGCACTCCCGGCCTGTGCCCGGAGCTCTCCCCCCGGCGCTGGTGGACTCCCTGCTCTAGCACGTTGTGAGTGCACGTGTAAAGGGGCTGCTAGAGACACGGGCCCACGCATGTGTGCTGCCGTCCTGGGCCTCCGTACCAGCCAGATGTGCGGCAGCATCTGGAGCCTGTCTCTGAAACTGGGCGCCCTCCAGCTAAAGAAACACAGAGGTGCTCGGCAGGCCGGGTGTCCGGAGGTTTGATCAGAACTGTTTGTTTTATTTGCCTTTTATTTTGAGAGAGAGAGAGAGACAGCATGAGTGGGGGAGAGGCAGAGAGAGGGAGATAAGAGAGAGAGAGAATCCCAAGTAGGCTCTGTGCTCGAACCCATGAACTATGGTATCATGACCTGATCTGAAATCAAGAGTCAGACACTTAATTGACTGAGCCACCCACGTGTTCCTGTTTGTTTCTTTTAAAAATAGTATCTAGAGGTCTGTGGCCTCCTAGAGACGATTACTCTTACATGATGGTAGAACACTGGCCTCAGACGGATTCTTCACTGGTAAATTGGCTCACAATCATCTGAGGCCTCACATGACCAAATCCAAATAGTCGTAATTCAACTAAAATACTCTCAGAATCGCCAGAGCCAGATTTGAAAAATACACACTTGACTTACTCTATTTCATGTGGTGTTTCTGGTAGGAGGGATGTTGTTATTTTTTTACCTTAAGCAACTGGTACTTTTTATAAAAAGCCATGTAGATCCAAACAAACAAAGATCAATAGGAAACAGAAGGCAATCACAAAAGAGACACTCAGTTTCACAGATGAGACACATAAGGCCACAAATGAGATTGGCCACCTTCTTCATTTATACTATTAAACAGCCTGACACAATTTTTACTATTTAATCGTCAGGTGAATTTCCAAACGCATTTGCCTAAGACTTGAAACTAGAAACCAGAGCACATTAGATAGAGCTTTTCCTTCAAAAGACAAAAAGATGGTGAAAATACCCTAGAGCACAGAATTCTATTTTACACTGTCCAGGATTTCAATAGAGGGCTTCTGCAATTATTTTCTCGCAGCTTATTCATACCTGAGCCTCTTTTTAACCTTCTTCTGGCCAGTTTAATTTGATCTTGTAGAATCTGTACCCAGTCTCTAGGGCCAGGAAGTTTATCCACGTGATTAGCGGTACAGTATTTTTCTGTGAAGACTGAAAGAAAATGTGAAATATTGTTAAAATTGTTAAATACTTTAGCAGATAAAAAAAACATGCAGATCTGAAATAGGAATATATCCCAAGAAGCAAAAAAAAAAAAAAAAAAAAAAAAAAAAAGAAGGTGTATTTCTAGAAGACATTAGTTCTGCGGTGCATGTCTTCAATACCCACATTACGTTCCTTTGGTAAAGACGGAGGTTGGCGGGGGCCCTGCTTACATCCAGTGTGCTGTGCTTCGGAATGAACCCGGCTATAAAATATAAGCAGTTCGAGTGGTACTGCTCTGTCCACTTGCTCTACACCCACATATATGTGTCTTACGGGCAGAGAAGAAAATGCTTCCTGTGGGTCCACTGGCCCCATGAAAAAATTCAGCAAATAAATTATTACTGTCGTTAAATCTAATCCCATGCAAGGTTACACAGAAAGATGGTGTTCTCGTGGTGATTCCTACTAACTTGGTCAGTACTCAGTAATAATGCAGTTGTATGTTTTTAAGTTTATGTATGTATTTTGAGGGAGAGGGAGGGAGAATCCCAAGCAGGCGCAGAGCCCAAGTGGGGCCTCGAACTCACGAACGGTCAGATCATGACCTGAGCCGAAACCAAGAGACGGGAGCTTAGCCCACTGAGCCACCCAGGCGCCCCTGTGCGGTTGTGTCTTAATGAGAGTCCCCATTTGTACCTGGAGTCATCCTGTCGCGGGCTGTGCTGGCACCAAGGAGAGCTACGTGATAAGCACAGAGGGAGCTTTGGAGACAATGCTGGGACAGGACGAGAGGGACACAGGACAGTGGCCTTACGCAAGTCGCACCACGTGTGGCTGCACAGCTCGGAGCTGCCGTGGACCTTTCTGACCCCCTTCACTCCCGAGCGCCTGCACACCCGTCTTTGCGGTGCTCTCTGTGAAGACGAGGCCTCCACTCACACTGCCTTCTTGGTATTTAAAATACTGGTGGTTTTAAATCTTTAAAGGTTTCTTTTGAAAACAGAAATGACAAAGGAAAACCTTGACAGATTCAACTATATAAAACTGTAAGAATATGTTTCTTTTTTTTAGAAAAATGTTTATTTTAGAGAGAGAAAGAGTGTGTGAGCAGGGGAGGGGCAGAGAGAGGAAAACACAGGATCTGAAGCAGGCTCCAGGCTCTGGGCTGTCAGCACAGAGCCCAACGTGGGGCTCGAACTCATGAACCATGAGATCATGACCTGAGCTGAAGTCAGATGCTCAACTGACTGAGCCACCCAGGTGCCCCCAAACTGCAAAATTTCTTTTTTTTTTTTCTTTTTTTTTTTTTTTTTTTTACAAATAG
>NW_027529424.1:2362469-2367334 GCF_008692635.1 Crocuta crocuta | reverse complement strand
TTTTTTTTTTTTACAAATAGTTTATTGTCAAGTTGGTTTCCGTATAACACCCAGTGCTCATCCCCACAAGTGCCCTCCTCCATGCATATCACCCTCCCCTCCCCCCACATCCATCAGTCTTCAGTTTGTTCTCAGCATTCAATAGTCTCTCATGGTTTGCCTCTCTCCCCCTCCCCTACTATTCCCCCCATCTTCTCCCCCACAGTCCTCCATTAAGTTCCTCCTAATCCTCCTATACGTCCAAACTGCAAAATTTCTATTGAGTGAGAAAGAAACCTTTCCTTAAAATGAGAAAATCTAGTTGTGCTAAATACGACCGAAAGGTTCAATATCTAACCCCCCCCCAAAAAAAAGAGTTCATTCAAATAAAAAACAACTTCAAAAGTCTCTATAGATGAACAGAGTGTATCTAGGAAAAACGTTCAACCAACATATAAACCGAAGAACTGCAAAACCGTCTCCTAAATTGGAAACACAATGAATGTTAAGCTAACAACACTGCTAAAATGGTGGGGACCTGGCACACTCGCTCAAATGTTACTGTTGGCATAAATGGCAGAACCTTTTGGGGAAATGAGGTGGTTAATACAGAGCCAGGGGCTTAAAGCTGTTATGCCTGGGAGCTGAGAATCTTGCTCCTAGAAACTTACCATCAGGGAATCATTAGAGAGAAGCAAGAAGCCCATACACAAGGGTAGCCGGTGTAGTCGTGGAGGACACGGTGAAGCGGGGCAGTGGGGGGGGCTCTAGGTCTGGGAGTAGAAGCAGGGGACGGGGTGTGGGGGTCCCTGCAGGAAGCCACTGCCATCCTCTGTGTTAGGGCAGCGCGATGAAGGTGGCGGGCGTGACTGGAATGGTATCTAGAACTGGCGTTCTGGGGAATCCTTTGACTGGTAAGGACGGGAGCAAGGGCATGTTTGAGGGCCAAGGTGGGCTGTACTGGGTTTGGTTTGGGCCATGCTGATTCGGGGTGTTCGCGGAGCACCCACGTGGGGGATGGCTGGCAGATATCTCCGCACGGAAGCCTGGATTCAGGGAAGGGCTCCAGGCAGATCTGGGCTTGGGAGGCACACGCCTTCATGTGGCGATTAAAACAACGAGAAGAAACGTTGGCCAGTGCGAACACAGCGAGGGGACAGAGCCCTGGGTGGGCGAGGAGATGAAGGCACAGGCTTGGCTAAGTCAGGAGACCCGGAAGCGAGGTCTCGTAAAGATGGGTACAGACCCTCTCTCTTGCACTTCAGACTGAGCGTTCTACCTGTCTCTCTCTCCCTATCTCAGAAATAAATCTCCTGGGTCTGTGTCTGAGACCTTTGAAGGCACAGCATTAGGCTTCTCGAAAAATACCTATACAAACAAGTATTTCCACTGGGCGTATTACTGGCATTCTGTTTCATGGATTACATTCACACTTAAAACAGACTTTCAACTTGAATCTATCTACCGAAGATGCACTCTTATACTCTGTGACATGTGCACATGAGACCTTAGAACAAGACCAAAAGATTGTCATTGTATTGATCCGAAAATGCTCAATATGCTATGTGAATAGAGGTATCGAGTAAGCAGAATATATTTTGCTGTCTGAATCTGTAGCTAAAGGTCAAGCTATTATCCTGGTAACAGTTCCATTAGGAGTAATGATGTGAAAAGAGGTATTGCATTAATGCACTGGGTTTCCTACTATGTTAATAGTGGGTCATTAAGAATCACAGAACAATTTGCATTCATCCTTAGAATGCAATAGGTACTAAAAAGAAATTCCCCTCCTCTTCCATTCTAATACAGTAAGGAGAAGCAAGGGCTAATTTTAAACAAGTCCAAATAATCCCAACAACCGGATTAAGGCCAACAGTTAAACTAAATGAAAGAGTTAAAGCATCTCCTGTGCTTAATATAATTTGAGGTCCCAAGGTACAAAGAGTATGTTAAGTCACCAGGGAAATGACAAACGTTCAATTTGATCTGTACGTGAAGAATGACTTTTCTCATATGCTTGTGTTCATTTGAACCGTGCCCTTTAATTGTATCTAAATAATGAATCAGCTAGTGGTGGCTGAGCAGATCCTTCCCTGGGAACGCATTTAATGTAATCATCAATGAACAGGCGGTGTATCGTGTGTCTGAATGTGACATGCTGAGAACGGAGGGGATTGGCCACGTTCCCCAAACAGCTATCTGTTCGCACAATGGTTCCGAGGGGACCCTTCATTTGGATTTTTCTGGCTCCCTTTGCTGGGAAAAGCAGAATATGGTGTGGCTTTTTAAAGGGAGTCACTGGATCGCACACTTTGAGAAGCAAGGGGAGACCGACAGAGTTTTAGTTTCACCGTGGAGCCTTCGAATGCGGCTACAGCTGGCCGGCAGTGATCTGATGACGTGGTTCTAAGTTATGGTCAAACGGGCAAGTGGAAATCAAGGTGGAGGTCAAGCAAAACTGAGGGCCGGGTCGTCGCGGGCCCCGCCAGTCTCCCAGAGCGCGAGAGGGGCTGGGGAGGAGGGTGAGAAAGAGAGCCCCCCGCAGGAGTGTCCTGGGGCTGTGCCAAGGAGTGGGGGTGCTCGGACCAGGCGGCCGGCAGAGGGGACGAGGCTTCCCTGCAGGCTGTTCACACTCCACCTCCTCACATGGGAGCCCCTGGAAGGCCACCAGCACCAGCAGCTTCTTCCTTCCTTTACTCTTTAACCAACTGAGCCACCCAGGCGCCCCACTCCTTTACTCTTTAAAACTATTCTGTGAAACTTCCCATGAGCTAAGTACTTGTTATACATCTATCTCCTTTAACGTTTGCTATAACCTGATGGTGTATTTGCAATCCTGCATTACAGACACAATCAAGGTACAGGCAGGTTAAATAACCGGCCCCAGACCACACGGCTAATAGGGATTATTTTCTGCATAAATTAAAAAATTTTTTTTTGCTATTTTCTCTTTCTTTTTTAGTTTTTTTTCTTTTATTTATTTCTGAGAGGGAGAGACAGTGTGAGCAGGGGAGGGTCAGAGAGAGAGAGGGAGACACAGAATCTGAAACAGGCTCAAGGCTCTGAGCTAGCTGTCACCATAGAGCCCAACGTGGGGCTTGAACCCACGAAACGTGAGATCATGACCCGAGCTGAAGTCAGATGCTTAAACGACTGAGCCACCCAGGCGCCCCGCTATTTTCTTTTTAAAAATTTTTTATTCATTTTTGAGAGAGACAGAACATGAGCAGGGGAAGGGCAGAGCAAAAGAGGGAGACACAGAACTCGAAGCAGGCTCCAGACTCTGAGCTGTCAGCACAGAGCCTGATGTGGGGCTCGAACCCACGAACCGTGACACCATGACCTGAACCAAACTCAGTCGCTTAACCAACTGAGCCACCCAGGCACCCCTAAATTATTGTTTACTTTAAAGTTATATATGAGCACACAGGTTTCGTAAGGGTAATGACTGAATTCTAAATATAAGCAAATCAATAGCTAAGTTCATGCTTCCTGCGAATGCCGTGAACGCTAGTCTCACTGCCATCTGTGCAGAAGTGTGGTGGCTAGCAGGGCAGAGGGACAGGTGGGTCTGTGAGGTCACCTCCCTTCTAGATCAAGGGCGCTGGCTGGCCTGAAGCAAGGAAGCAAGAAGGAGACTGAGCCTTGGGTAGGACAGGTCTACAGGTATTTTCAGCTCTGAGCCTGAGGACTCTGGCCACGTTTTATAGGGTGCTAATAGAGCATGTATTTCCTTTGATGACATTATGGTACTTCACTTACTAAACTCATGGGGACAGCCGAAATCCACAAGTCATGGGCTTGATACCCATTCCAATAATTTATTAAGGTCACAGGAAGTGTGGAAGTTCAGGCACTAGGAGGGAAGGGAAAGAGCTAGAAGGAGGCCTGCCTGGTGCTGTGGGGTGGGCCGGTGCTCCTGGTCTAGGGACTGGCTCTCAGCTGTGCAGGTTCCAAACTCTGATCTGGTCAGACCACCCAGGGGTTCATGCCCGAGAAACCAGCTCACGATAACCAGACCTACAAGGGACTGATGGGTAAGCTAATTAATGTGTAAAGGGGAGGGGGGATGTTTCCAGTACTGAAACATTTGAGGTCACAATCCAGTACTCTCACTTCTTGGAATCAGGGTGTTGGAAATGAAAAACTAAACAGAAGGGCTGAGCTGAACCAAAGGCAGCTGGGTGGTATGGGGCTGGCCGAGCTCAAGGATGCCTTTGGGAAACCGCCTACCCCAGTCCCCGCTGCCAAAGGGGCAGGGAGGAGTGTGCCCTCCACGGCACAGCCTGACCACAGCAGCGATGGGTGCAGAAGGCTGAGCTCCTCAGAACAGCAAGCAATGAGAGGATGAGTGGCCCTGACACACCTCGCACACCAGAATTGTGGCAGGGGGAGGGGACAGAAGCCAGCCGGGAAGCAGGAGCATGAAGCAGAGGTGCAGACAGAAGGGAGCCAGAGAGAAGGACAGGGTCGCCTGGGAAGAAGGGAGGCGGCGTGCGGGCAGGCCGTTTCTATCCGGCAGAGGCTCACAAAACAGCTTCCTCCTAAGGTGCCGTTAGTGACACTGTGTTTTGAGACCAAAAGAGCCTTCTGTGAGAGCATTTCATACACGCTGGAGTAGAGCCTGACTTAGCACCGTTGTCTACATGTGAGTGACCAAACCCTACTATTACAGGGACAAATTAGCCAAGCAAATTAACAAAAATATATAGCTAGAATGGAAATACAGAATGCCAAAGGCAAAGAGATCTTAAAGGCAGCTAGACAGAAAAGACGGATTACCTATAAAAGAACAACGGACTGATAGCAGGCCCACAACAGCAACAAAATCTGGAAGATGATGGCATGTTTTCAAATTGCTCTGCAGAAACCGCCCTTAGTCTAGA
>NW_027529424.1:2359974-2362344 GCF_008692635.1 Crocuta crocuta | reverse complement strand
CCCGACTCCACACCATTCGATAGTGAGGGTGCCATAAAGAAACGTCCAGAACAGAAACTGAAATAATAACACCACAGAGACCCTCATTCAAAGAATCGCTACAGGCCGTAGCCAGGAGAAAGAGGTCCAAACACCCACTGGAAGCAGAGGGGAAGGGCGGAGGGGACGCAGGGAGGGAGGCAGGAGCTGTGAGATACGAGGAGCTGGTGCAGTGCCAGACTAAGCAAAGGTGGGTGGCCTTGGCTCCGAGGCAGACCAAAGACCGGGAGTGAACAGGTAAANGTGTGAGCGGGGGGAGGGGGGGGAGGGGGGTGACAGTGCATGTGAACAAAGTGGATGAGGTTAAAATGACTGACGGCCCAGAGAGAGGAACACATTCAATCCTTCCCTCACATATTAGGCAAAAGTGAATTCCAAGTGGATGAAAAAGATCTGAGTATCAAAGGTAAAACTTCTTTAAAACTTGGGTTGGGAAAAAGAATACCATTCCATTATCATGGTCAGGAGAGTTTCTTAAAACGGGCACGATCCCCCCTTCCTCCCCCCGAAAGCACACCGTAGTCCATCTGGTTGTTAAATCGAAGCTCTGGGGTGACTGAGGAGGTCACATGCAAAGTTTTCCCAGGTTAGAAAGTAAGAGAAAACATCTGTAACACAGGCAGCTGACAAAATAATTCATAGAAGTCAATAATGATACAACAGCCTAGTGGGAAAAATAGGAAAAGGATGGGAATTCACAGAGGAACATAACCAAATGGTCCTAAGTCTGAAATGATGGTCGACCTTGTTAAGAATCGGGGGATCCCCCCAGGAGGCACCATTTGAGACTGGCAGAAAGTAAAGTCTGTTAACACCACGTGTGGGCAAGAACGAGGAAAAATGAGATTTCTTTTACGTTGCTGGCGGATATACAAATGACATGTCACGTTAGAGAGCCATGCGGCCATGCTTGATGAAGCCGGAGTTGCTCATATCCTGTGACTCCATTCTGCTCCCTGCATGTCCCCTGGAGAAACTCCTACGTGAGCCACAGGAAATACAAAGGTGATCATTGCCATGGGTATTTGTGTGCAAGGACCACCCAAACTGTCCCTTAGCAGAAAACTGGAGAGAGACATTGCCTTATTTGTATGGTTTTGCAGTTAAAATGAAAACATGAGATTTATAATGTACTGATGTGGATAAATCTTGGGGGGAAAAAGGACACAAAGTTGCAAAAGTACAGTATGAGGCTGTGCATGTAGGTTCATAAATTCACAAGACCATAGCCGATGGGATTTATGGACACAGGCAATAACAGAAAAACGTAAATGGGAGAGACTCGCACCAACTTCAGGTTACTCTGGAGTGGGAGGGAGGAAGAGAGGAAGTATGTAGATGGTAGAACATTTTGATTCTTACAAAAAAAATAAAGAAAGTGGGTACGAAGTAAATATAACATGTGTTTTAAATCTCAGTGGTAAGGTGGAGAGAAAACGAATCTTGGAAAATGTCCTCAATGCATTCCAGGTGAAGAGGAATACTGTTATTTCCACTTTAGCTAATGGGGACAAAATGGCATTCTGTAATCAGCTTATGAATGAATCAGAAAGTTCCTCCTAAGAAAATGCCATGACAACATCAATACTGACCGGATCTCAAGTCCACTGCCTCCCTCCGCTCTCCCTCAGGGTCAGCCGGGAGAAGGCTCAGAACTTTGCCTGCCTAAATGCGTCAGTCCATCACCCGCTAGGTCTCGGCTGAAATGTGACCTTCCCAGGNCACAAAGATGCTGCACTGGACAGGGGCAGAGATCACGGCTCTCTCGGGCATGGTCAGCACAGGTCAGACAGCAGTTCGTAAAAGAATAAACCCGGAGAATCATTTTGCTCTGGTCTGTGACTTAACTTGAAAGAACTGAAGAGTGTCTTTGGTGAACGGCCACAGGTCTTGAGATTACACTGAGCCCTTGAAGTTCATTTCGGATTTCATTTAACAGTAAGATTTAACACAGTTCATCAACTAATGCGCCTAAAAATGAAATCTTTAAATTACAGGTGAAGAAAATAGAGTGATGCAAACAGTAATGCATTTATTGATGAAATTCGAATATCCTACCGAATTTACTATACTGTAGGACAGTCAGTCAGTCAGTGGAGGAGCGCGAAAGCTGACCATGACGACTGTCAATTGTTCGTCCCTGAGTGCCCATCCCTGTGCGGGACCGTGATTCTCCCTGGGTTGTTGTAATGGAAAGGGCCCTAGGTATCCAGAAAATTGATTCCCAGTCATATTTATTTAATTCTCTAGGTTTGTTTCTGAGAATCTGGACTAAGATTACTGAAGCATAGAGTTTCTGAACTAGGAGAGACTTTAAAAATTAGCCAATCC
>NW_027529424.1:2328213-2359922 GCF_008692635.1 Crocuta crocuta | reverse complement strand
AAGGTCATGTTTCAAGACCATTTAATGGCAAAGTCAGGAGTAAATCTACACCCACAAGGCTCCTTTTCAGTACCCCCAACTGGTGGGACTTTGAGGTCTGAGCAATCTTGTTTAATCACAGCGATTCTCAAAGATTTGAGGCCACAGTGGTCTGGCGGAAAAGAACAATACCCCTCGTCTTCCCTTTGCGACAAAGGCATCTCTGTCTACAGAAAAGTCCTTTAGTGGTTCTCAAATTAAACAAAGTTAATTTTAAATTTACTTCGACTTAAGAGAGCCCTAGCAGGGCTCATTTATAATACAGCTTGGTGGGAAATAAGATTAACACTTTCCTTTGGCTTGCTGCTACAACACATGTTTGTTTAACATGTTTGCTATATTTCAACGGAATAAATTATATCTGCGAGATATTAAGGTCTGGATAATAAGTTTTGATGTGATGGTGTTTTACTATTTACTCCCTTTTCTGGGCAAAGAAGAATGTTTCAGAACCACAGATTTATAGAAATGCTACTTGGAAGGCGTCTTGGAAATATATAAGTCACTTATTTTACAGATCAGAGCCAAGAGAATCATCCATTCAAAGAGTCAGGCAAGTGGCAGAAAGGCCACACGGATACCAGCGTTCCCTCGGCCTGAGCTCGGCCGCTCAGAGCGCTTCTGGGTCTGAAGTACTGAGTTCGCCTTTCCGTGTGTAAAGCGTGGGTTTAGTGCAGTAGCAACTTTCAAAGTCGTTCCATGACATCCTGAGTTCACGTCCTGGCCAGTAAGCCTGAAAGCTGCACCCACACACAGTACTGTAGGAGTCTGTTAGGGAACGTCCCAGAAGTGCGGGTACCATTCTGTCCCTCGGCCACTCAGGGATGGCCAAGGTAGGAAGAATGACAGCAAGGAGCTAGGAGGGTAGTGGCAGCAAGGGGCCTCGCCTGTGAGGATGACGTCGCTAGATCAACCCGCTCGCCACCTCCTGGCCCGTGGCTCTTGTGTGGTGTTGTGACCTCAGCGTGACGGCACTGGGTGTCAGGACAGGCCCGATGCCTCAGAGCGAGGTTTTTGTTTCCTGTTCTTTTTTAATGGTGGCAACTCCCTCCTCACTGAGGTCAGCTCTTGGAGAGTTGGGGGCTCCCGTTTTGAGGCTGTTGAAATGAAAGTTCTCAGAGTTCTCTCTCTACTGTCTTTGAGGCGCGACGGTGCCATGATGATGAGGGCCATAAACCACATGGATGGATAAGCATCCTGAGGTATCAAGGAGTCTTGAGATGGCCAAAGCAGGAAATGGCACACTTGGCCTGCTATGGCTTCCGTTACTGGGCTCATTCAAATCACGGTCCTGTAATACCATTATCATATTTAACCTTTGGAAGAGGACTACCATCCGGTATGAATGGAAGCGTGACCCACTGGTCTCCCCACGTTACGTACCGTGGAGGCTGCTCTAGGACCTTCAGCAACTATCAGAGTTTTCAGAGCCTCCGCTGTCCAAACTGGGTTTAATATTCAGGATCACCCTGACGCAACCTGGCCAGCTGCTGGGCCCCACTTCATCTGTCTGTTGGTGTTTCTTCTCATCTTCAGACTTCCATTCTGCCTTCTTCACTTTGAGCTGCCCTCCTCCGAGTCGTCACGGAGGAGTTGTGTAGTCATCCCATTATTCGTGCCTCGTGTCCATCCAATGTAGTGGAGTTGTGTTCACAGTTTTAAGAAGCCACATTTTTCAGTGAAGAGAAATTGCCTGCCTCATTCCTTCGGTCTCTCTTTCCTTTCTTCCTGTATTCATTCATCATTAATTACGTCAGTAGCACTGTTTCTCGTGACAAGGAATATGCAGAGCAAATACAGAATACGGTCTCTGAAGGCAAGATGTCCAAACATAAACAGGATGATCGCATATCCTGGTTTGTTCAGGATGGTTCAAAATGCCTGTTTTCCAGGTGAAATGGTTAACAGTACCATTCTCACTCTCAAAAGTGTCATGGTTTGGGAAACAAATGATACTGTCATCTTCCACAGAAACCATGAGTAGCAAAGTGAAGGGTTAAGCTTTATAAACGCTAAACTAGATAAAGGTAACATGTGCTGTAGGAATGCAGGGGAAACAAGAAATCAGTGCAGGCTGGAGCAAATCTCATGGCAGAGGTCCTGAGATGTGGCTAGACCATGAAGAGTGGGATTTGTTTAGGGAGAAGAGACCAGAGCATCGCAGCCCTGGGCACACGGCGTAACTCACAGTCCACAACGAGAACGTGATGCGTGAGGGACAGCGTCAGCGCCGGGCTGGTTCACCAGGTGGGAAGGAGCGCTCGGACACGTAGTTGCAAGGAGGGGAGAAACCCAGTTATGGCGAGTCTGGAAAAGGCCAGAGTTTGCACTTGATTTACTGGGCAAAGAGGGGCCAGGTGGGGAACCGTCAGGAAACGTTATGTTACAAGCGTTACAGCGTGCACTCAAGGGGGGAATGCAGGGCGGGAAGGCTATTTACAGAGATTTTTGCAGAGCGTCAAGGGCAAGGTGGTGCCCAGCTGGATTAGGAGGGTGTCAGAGAAGCCAGTGGCGAGGGAGCAAGGCCAAAAAGAACCCGCAGGGCTGGGTGAGGAGTGGGGACCAGCAGCAGAGGCAAAAAGGGACTGATGAGGATTCTGAGCTTTCAGATGTAGAAAGCAGAGTGTAGACGCCTCTGGGGTGTTCTGTTAGAAGCCCGGGGCCACCGTTCAGGCTGTGTGGTTAACGAGGACACACATGACTCTTTCAAAGAAGGCCAGGCAGGCCTCAAGCCCTGCACCTGAGCTGGAATGTCTTGCATGTTTTAGTCCCTCACTTGCTCTGGCTTCTGTGCACACTTCTTTTTTTTTATTTTTTTTATTTATTTCTAGGAGAGAGAGAGAGACAGCGTGAACAGGGGAGGGTCAGAGAGAGAGGGAGTCACAGACTGAAACAGGCTCCAGGCTCTGAGCTGGCAGTCAGCACAGAGCCCGACGCGGGGCTCGAACCCATGAACCGCGAGATCATGACCTAAGCGAAAGTCGGACGCTTAACCGACCAAGCCACCCAGGCGCCCCTACACACTTCTAGTTAGGACCGGCCCCCACTTTGCTGCACGTGGCTAGGCTGACGGTGGGGGTGGTGAGCAAGAGGTGCCGTGGGATGTACTTAAGACACAGTATACTGGATTGACTCGGTGATCAAAGGGAGGGGTTGATGAGGAGAGGCTAAGGTTCTGAGAAATACCAGGAGCTGACTGTGGAGGAGCGTCAAAATCTAACCAGGAGCCTGATGCGGGAAATAAAGGCCTGGAAACACAGTCAGGGTAACAGGAGACTTGAGTGCGGGGAGCAGCCCCTGGGAAGACCAGCTACTTCCGAGAGGCAACACCTCTCTCTTCTACGGGTGCTTTTAACAGGACAGACACGGCCACGCTTGCTTTTAAACAAAGATGTCTTAAAGGCAGCCAAAATCGATGACCGCTCTCAGTTCAATTTTAAATGAAAGTCTATGGATTTTCAAGGGGTTTTCTTAATGGAAGCTGACATATTATATCCTTAGTTTTTTTCTTTCTCTCCCTTTTTCTCTCTCTCTCTCTCCCTTTTTTTTAAATGTTTTATTTATTTCTAGGAGAGAGAGAGACAGCATGAGCAGGGGAGGGTCAGAGAGAAAGGGAGTCACAGACCGAAACAGGCTCCAGGCTCTGAGCTGTCAGCACAGAGCCCGACGCGGGGCTCGAACCCACGAACCGCGGGGTCATGACCTAAGCGAAAGTTGGATGCTTAACCGACTAAGCCCCCCAGGTGCCCCCCGCCTTTGTTTTTTTTTTTTTGGTGGGCTAACTTATCATCAGCCCACGGTACTACAGGGACTGTACATACTCCAGGATCACTTCCTTACGCACCTTTAGGGCAGAAATTCAAGCAAGTGTCAGTTCCTGCATCTCTCAGATTTTTGAGGCCTACCTCGTATGAGATTGTCAATGGCCATTCATGGAACTGAACTGACACATGTGCCAGGTGACAGGCACCAAGGAGAAAAGCAATGAGGACTATAATTTGACCACTCTGGACTTCTCATACCATTCTGCTTCCCCGTGACGTTACACTTTGATGCTGTGGTGGGGGGGAGGCGTCTGGGATCAGCCAGTCTGTTGTGGGATCTACTGAAAAAGGAGATGGGCTACGCAGAAAACAACTGCTTTCTGTTTTCAGGGTCCTGGCTGGCCCGTATAGTGCCACTGTGCAAACCGGGAAGGTACCCTTTCCTCAGGACATTCTTACTTGCGTCTGCCGGAAAACTGTCATCATAAATAAACACATCAACAATGTCAACAACGGGGACAGGGTGCCTGTAACACCGCGGCCCTGTTTGTGCTACAGAAACTGATCTCTTTCGGCAGGAGGCTGTCTTTGTCAACCTTAGCAGGGGTGTTAAAACGCAGGTTTGGTAAGAAGTCAGTGGCCGGGAGTCAGAGTTGAACCCTTGCAAATTAACCCACGGCTGGTTCCTACCCATTACATGAGAGGCTGCATGAAGAGCCCCGAAAGCTGTAACCTTGGTAACAAATCCCCCCCCCCACCTCCATTTGCTCCTTACGTGGAAGGCAGAAGGCTCTGTAATTTTGAGGAGGGCGGAGTTCCTTTTTGAGCTAATGGAAGACCAGGGACAAGGCAGGAACAGACATTTGACTTGCCATGGCCCCAATCCCCCAAATTCTGGTTCATCAGGTCCGGAAGCTCAGGAAGAAGCTTTAAGAAGCACAGCTTCTGCTTGAACCACCCCCCACCCCCACCCCCTGGGGTAAACTGTATCCGAACCCACATTCACAGAGTTACATGGTTCCAGGTAAACAAACAGGTTGGTGATGATGCAGGGCCCAACAACTTGGAAGAGACTTCAAACATTTCTGGAGGCAGAAGGCTTTCACACCATGCTTTATCTAATATAAGCTTCACTAAACCTATTCTGTAGTTAACCTTTTCCATCCCTGTTGTATGGGATACACTTCTCATCCTTTAAGGTCTAGTTCAGAGTCACCTGTTAGGTGAGGCCTTCTCTTTGACGGCTGTACATCTTCTGTGCTTTCTCCCTTCATTCAGTAACCTGGGCACTTTGACGCTTATTCTGTCTTGGAGGACGGCTCTGTGTGCCTCGGCTCCCTGTTTACATGTCTGAAGGTCAGAGGCCACACCTTTCTCAGCCGTAAGTCACTGGTTCCTGGCTCGCTGTGGGTGGGCACCGAGGCAAGTGCTGTTAACAGAAATTTAATGTCTGCTGATGATTTCTGCGTTTGCGAGGTCAACGATACTGCGAAGGTTCTGGTGTTTCTCATGACTTCTCCAGTCCTGGAGAAGCAGCAAGGACCACGTCTTTCCTGTCACACTGTTGGGTAAAGAAGCTGGCAAAATAAGGGCTCTAAACTTGCGATCAAGGAGACTGGCCGGGAGCTTGCCCACAATGGAGGCCATACTTTCAAGCCTTTAATGAGAAGGCCATAGGGAAAGCTATACAGAATGTGTTCTGGGATCCAGATGTTTGAGTCGTGCTGAAGTCTGGAAGGGCCTTTCTCCCGCCTTGGTAAACTAGGCAGTTATTCAAGGAAGTCCTGGTGACGCACTGCAGGCATGTCTGAAACCAGGACCTTGCATAACACAACCGACACAAACAATTTTGCACCCCGGAGGTTGAAAAGGATGAGAGGTGTTGACATGTGCTGTCTTCTCGTTTGTTCCAGAAGAGGAGTAGGGCAGCCTTCAGAGAAAGGGTTGTTCTTAAGGCACAGAGGAAGGAGACAGTTTCCCAGGAGGGTTGTTGTATGTTAGAATTGGCCATTGGCATCAGGAGCTCAACGGATCAGATTCTCCAAGGGTCGTGTGAAACCATCTGCCTTGTTCAAAGTTAGATTCCTGGATCTACACCTGTTGAATCAGTCTCTCAGGCTGGGACCAGAAATCTGCATTTTGAACCACTACCTCAGGTAATCCTGATGCATACTAAAATACGAGACCCGCTATAGGATGGGTTGAACCTACAGGGCTCTACACACAGAATGGCCAAGATTCACTATCACCTACTTGTCACCGGGCCTCCATAAAGAGCAGGGAAATACAATCAACAACAAATATGTAAGAGTTACAAAGCCGAGAGACAGGCTAGGTGTGTGACAGAATTATAGGGTTGTTATATATTATTTTGCTGTTATATATTATGCAGTGTGTCCTCTTTTAAGCTGATCTGATATGTTAAAATATGAACAGATAAATTAAGAAATGATTATTTATCCTCCAAAAGGATTCCTGAATTAAAGCATTCATCAGTTGGTTTCAGTTGCCAAGCAGTTCAGCTAAAATTTAATTTACGGACAACTTTGAAAAATTACTTACGTGCAATGTGACTTTCAAGCTCACTGTTTGTGGTCCTATGTACTGGAAGAGTCTGAGAGGTGACTCCCTTCCTTGGGGAAGTGATCACCCTTCTGTTCTCCTCCATAGCATGGTGGGACCAATTAGCACTAGCTTCCGGGGAAGACCTGCCTAGAAGCTAGTGAGTAAACTGAGGTAACCTACCGTTTACCCAGAAATTCACTCTGAATATGCTTTGCATATACAATAAGTGACTGGTCATTTTAGATAATTAGTATGGTGGCTTTCCTGAGGAATTTATAAAGAATCCAAAATGCTGCGTTTTAGGATGGAAATTTCAAGTTGGGACACTTTTCCTTTTTTCCTACCGGATATTCCTCAGGAGGAATGACTTGTGCTAGACAGTGGCTTTGGAGCCAGACGGGCCTGGGGTTAAATCTTGGCTCTGTCACGTACTACCTGCTTATCTTTAAGTAAGTTTACTTAATTTCTCATAGCCTCAGTTTCCTCTCCTGTAAATGAAGATCAAATCCCCAACACAGTAAGGGTATTCAAGTCCAAGCTGACGTTCCCGCCTTGATCTTACAGACAGCTCTCAGGGTACACACAAGTTACTGTCAATAAATAAATAATAGATCAGAGATAAATTCCACGCCAACCATATTAATTTACGTCCATGTGAGGACAAACGGAAAACAGAATGATGACGTGCGAGAAGAATGGGAAGTGAAAGTATTGTGACGGGATTCACACAGACCCCACAGGCCCCCAGAGTTGCTGGAATGAAATGTGAGTTTTTGGTGGTCGGCTGGGCAGAGCCTCTGAGAGGTGATGCCTACTGTACGCTCGGGGTCTCTGATTCTGGTAGAGGCACAGCTCAGTTCCTGAAGGGGCACCAACCCACGAGCTTTCCCTCGCAGGGAGGGTCTGACCCCCAAAGACCACCAGCGCTGACTGCCCTCCAGGGGAACCGCAGGCGCCGGCTGGACAGAGTGAACTAAGTAAACTAAGGAAGCAGTCAACCAGGTCTGTCACTTGGCAGGTATACAGAATTTCCTTTGAATGCAAGAATATTCAAGAATTGAGTAGAGTCTGATAGTACTAAACCTTTCTCAACTAATCACTATGAAGCTGAATTAAAAAAAAAAAAAAAACCAAACCCTAACCCAGGTTCTAAACACTGCTTCACTGTGGGGTGCTTGGGTGGCTCAGTTGGTTAAATGTCCGACTTCGGCTCAGGTCATGATCTCAGAGTTCGTGGGTTTGAGCCCCGTGTCGGGCTCTGTGCTGACAGCTCGGAGCCGGGATCCTACTTCAGATTCTGTGTCTCCCTCTCTCTCTGCTCCTCCCTCATGTGCTCTGTCCCTCTCTCTCGCTCATAAATAAACACACATTTAAAAAATTATTAAAAATTGCTTCACTGAAACTACGTTTTCTGAAGAGCATCAGACCCGAGGATTGTATAGTATTTAGATGACTCTCACTAAGGCAAACTGCCTGCTCTCCTGGCCTCCGATATCAAGAACTAGCTGGTCTTCAGCAGGTTATAGCATGAAGCGAGGAGAGTGCCCCTGGGTCCTGACCTCCATTCTACACTCTGGTCATGGAATCAATTCTGAATTAGATTCAAGATACTAAACCACCCTCAGCACTAAAATCTAAGACTCCACTTAATAAGATTGTAAGTTGCTTCTTTCCAGAGTTAAACTCTGGTGCTTAGGTGACTGTATCTCATTAAAGACCCTTTCATCTTCAATACCTTGCATCATATTTGTAAACGCATTTTTAATGAATTCCCAGAAAGTGTTAACTACCATGAAACAGATGAAAATATGTGAAAAATGTGATCTCTACAAAGAGGCTTATGTTGTTTTCAAGATACTGTCGGGGGAATATTAATTATCACTACAAAGAGCTCTGTTAATAATTCCACAATAAATTCTTCTTCAGTCCATTTCTGTTCTTATTTATAAGCGTTTTATAGATTTTTGTTTGTCTTCCCCCCATTGCTGTTTTAACCAACATAATCACTTCATCTGAAACATATTCAGCCCCTACTGTTATTTTTAGTTCTAATATTTTATAAAATTGGCCAGCCTTTGTATATTCTTAGTTGCAGAACTTTTGAAAGTAATCCAGTATTGGTGCATTATCTCTTAAAGGATAGAGGAAGAAAGACAGTATTTAGTATTTATAATAATCTTGTCAAAGTATGTGGTAGGGGCGCCTGGGGCGTTCAGTCGGTTGGGCGTTCAACTTCGGCTCAGATCATGATATCACAGAATGTGAGTTTGAGCCCCGCGTCGGGCTCTGTGCTGACAGCTCAGAGCCTGGAGCCTGCTTTGGATTCTCTGTCTGCCTCTCTCTGCCGCTCCCGTGCTTGCACTCTGACTCGCTCTCTCTCTCAAAAACAAACATTAAAAAAAAGTTTTTTTAAAGTGTGTGGTGTGGCAGACACCAACAGTAACATGAGTAGCTTTCCCTCTGTTGTATACAAAGAAACCATTTTATCACTTTCCCAGATTACTCAGATTCAGAAGACTTGGGTTGGGGGAAGTAAACACCCCTTTTTATCTCTACCAGTAAGTAGCAAGAACAACCGGCTAGAGTTATATTTTAAGACCTTCAATTACTAGCTACTTCCAAAACCACTTTATATTGTAATATGTGGGTTAATAAACTTCTAGCTAGTGAAAATATGGTTACGTATACAAAGAAAAAAAAGTAGCAAGGAATTAAGAGACTTGTACCCAAATTTATACTGAACTTTGGTTCCCCCCCCCTTTTTTTTTTGCTTTCATTGGCATTTGATTAAAACTGGTAGACATGTATAATATTTTTCATAGCTATCATTTCAAATTGGTTGAGAGAAGACATAAGGATGGGTATTTAGTACCGGAACCATTATGTCAGTAAATTAGGGTCAAAGTCAAGATAAAAAATAAAAACTCACCCAACATGTATTGACAGAAACCCTACTATATATAAAGCTCTCAGTGAAGCACAAAAGGTAATAAAACACATTTAAGATACAGCTTGTCCTCAGGGTGCTTATAAGAAATTATCAGAATAAATCAGATAAAGATGTTCGCTGCCCAGTACAAACAGAATGTCCTTGGAAGAAAGACACATCTGATAGCATGCCCATACTCTGAATGAAGATTTTAGGAAAAAAGAACCAAGTAGTGTAGGAATGTATACAATAACTTCTGAATAGTGGGGTTATGGAGGCCTTTTAGCTTTCCACACGTTCTTATGGTTTGGATTTTTTACAAGCATGTACTATTTTTGTAACCAGGGAAAAAGTCTAGATCAAAATATATGAGTAAACACTGCAAGGAAACAAGTGAATATGCAATATTTGTTGACTTAAGTTGGTGGCTTTTGGTTGGGTTTCTATCCGTTTTAAAGTACTTTTATTGTTTTAATAGAATTTTAATGCCAGATTTAATTCAACAAGAAAAGTGTATGGAAAATGTAAGATCTTTGATTTGAATAATCTGCTTTATTGCGTATGAGGAGGAGAAGTCTCATTACCATTTTTAAAAATGTTTGTTTATTTTTGAGAGAGAGAGAAAAAGAGAGCAAGCATGAGTCGGGGAGGGGCAGAGAGGGAGACACAGAATTGGAAGCAGGTTCCAGGCTCTGAGCTGTCAGCACAGAGCCCAACGTGGGGCTTGAACTCACAAACTGCAAGAATATGACCTGAGCCGAAGCTGGATGCTTAACCGCTGAGCCACTCTGATGGTCCACCTTGTTACCATTTTTATTTCTAGCTAAAGAGTAGGGCTGTGAAGAAAATTACAGCATGTTCTCTATTTCTCTGTGCAGTATGCTTTTGCAAACTATTGTGTGATGTCCAATATCCACTGAAAATGGTAAGAGCAGCCCCTATCACTGTACTTGTAATGACATAAATCATTACCATCTACTATTGGGGTAACTGCTCGACTGTCATTTAAAATGGGACACAGCCATTCATGGTTCCCTAATTTCCAAATACTTTCATACTGTTAATGCACCATCCTGAAAAGAAGTAAATTAAAACAATTCCTGCCAACTTTCAAAGTGTTTCAAAGCTTCAGCCTAAAAAGCGTCATCGGGCTGACCTTCATGTTTCTAGAAGGCTCCAAACATATTAAATTGAAATGAGACCCTTCTTGACTTTAGCTGGTCTCAGTTACGTCACTGACCATTCTTCAAATTCAGTAATCTTGTTTTTAGTGTCACTTCAGGCTGAATCATTCTTTTCAGAAATGACACAGATTGTAATATCTCTGTAGCTCTTTTTATTTCATACAACTCAACTGTCACTTTAAGTGAAAAAATTCTTTTCGAGGACGAGACATTCTCTGCTAGTGACGGCTTGCGTCCTTCTGCCCACCAACGATGGCTGTTTGGGGCTTGCTAACTCCGTTTAAAAAAAAAAATCACAATACTTTGTAAAGTTAATTGTGGGTTTCCAAGTATCTTTAAAGCGCTATTAAATTCATTTACTCATTTTGCAAGATAACAAGAAGCAGGAGTAGGGAGGGAAGGCTCTCTGGGTCCGGTCCAAGCCCACAAGCTGAGCGAGGCTGGGACTGAGGAAGCGAAGAATCCTCATCAGTGATTCCAGTGTAAATTAAGGCCTGATCCTCAAAATCCATTTTCATGGTAGCTGTGTTTATATTTGAGAATTCATTTACATTAACAAAAAGTAACATTTAAATACTTCTAGTACCTGAAATTACATTTATCAGAGTCCAACATAAGGACATTTTAAAGTTAAGAAGTAGGTCTATGATGCAGAACTGGATGTAAATGAACTCCTACTTGCACCTGCCCAGCTACTGAAATGCTGGAGGGAGTGGGGGGGGCGGGGCGGGGGAGACTCATGGTTTCTTTGCATGTAGCTGGCATGACTCTGCATAGAAAACCAGAGGGGCCAGGGCAGGCCAGGAGTGTGGGGAGATACACGGAGTCTACCTTCACAGTGGGGTCCCTGACATTTACACTGTCTTTACAAGGGCACCTGGGTGGCTCAGTGGGTTTAATCTGGCTTCAGCTCCGGTCATGGTCTTGTNGCCTGCCCTGCTCACACTGTCTCTCTTTCTCTCTCTCAGAAATAAATTTAAAAAAAATTTTTTTAAATTAAAAAAAAGTCATTGTTAAAACTTTCTCACTGAGCCTCACTGAAAAGAAAAATAATGAAATAAATAAAGTGTCTTTACAAGCAATGGCCTGGTAAAGCAACTTCCAAACTTGGGAGAGAACTATTTTACTTTATTTTCCAAAAAAGCATCAGAGCCTTATTCTTATTTACAACTAAAAATTTAGGTCCAAATCATATTCTGATGAAGTTCTCAGCTAGAAATTACTAAGAGGAAAAATACTTTCATGTTAAGAGACAATTAAGCAAAACACTTCGTTTTGCTTTTGCCACAGAGCCAACTGGCTCGGAAATGATGATTTTAACAAGCCCACATCACCCTTGAAATACCAAATTCTAGTGATACTTGGGGTGGTGAGTCTCAGAGCCCATACCCGAAAGCCACACCAGTGGGTAAAAACCGCCAAGAGTAAATTAAATTCACCTCCTGTTAGCGGACTACAATTTCAGCTGCGTCTTTACTAAAAGAAGGCAAAGGTCAACCCAGAACCCATAAAATGAAATGATGCAGACCAACCTTTTATTGCACCCACAATATTTTGGTCTAGTCCTTTCCGGTTGTCATTGAGTCCTCTTTTCCTCTTCCCATTGGGTAAGGAGTTGGCCAAAGTCTTGTCATCGAAAAACGCACACACCAGCTTTCTAAACAGAAGGCTTCCTGAGCGAGTGTAGTTTGACAAGATAGAGTCCAGCTGTGATTTAGGCATGAACACATCAAAGCCTTCAGCAAGTTGCACTTCTGGCTACCAAAAAGAACATAAATATTTCATTAAAAGCAACATTTGAAGCATGTGCCTTGGGGCAGATGTGCAGCAAAAGAACATCACTAGCTACTGCAATGTCCACACCCTGCAAACGATATGGTCTTGGCTTTTGTGTGCCAGTATTTTGTGACTTATAAAACCAGTGACTAGTTATTACTCACAAAATAAGATGCTCTAATTCCAGCATTAAGTCTCTTCAAAAGCAATGGAGAGGAGCACGCTGAAAATGCATTCTTGTCCTCAGAAAATAGTCCAGAGAAGGCGGATAATCACAAACTCCTATAATTGTAGAGCTACAGGGGACGGGAGATTTCTGGGTGAAACACCCTCGTTTTTTAAGTGAAGGAACGAAGGTCCAAAGAGATCATAACCAATCGACTTAAAAATCATTTAACTGTGCTCATTGCATTACACTCTTCAGATTACTTTCTCCAGCATTAAATCATTTCATTTCATTTGCCTGTGGATACACGTGGGGCTGCCCCACAGGCCTGTGCTAGTGGTTTCCAGCTGTGGAACTGTATTCTTTTTTCCTCTGGTGAAACCTTATGTAAGCTAATTCATAAAATTAATAAAACCAAAGAGCAGGTGCCCCAGGCAGCTCCGTTCCACCTTGCACCCTTACTTTTGGGAGGAGAATCTGAAGCTATGTCCCAGAGCGCCACTGGAAAACCAATGTTCTAGTCACACTGCTTCCCCATCAGGGATTTTCTGATTGGGATGTTGAAGCAGAAGACAAGGAAGGCGCCTTTCAACTTGGACTTTAAGTCGTGTGATAGAAGCTCAGACAGTAATAAATTCTTGTCTGTCAGCACTCCGTGGATGGGTACAGCTTGTCTTTTCATCGGCAACCCAGTGAACATTTACATTGTAGAGCCTTTGTGAACTCCTGCCTTCCCGTGACTCTTTGTCACTGCTATTCATGTGACATACGTACATGGCTATATTTATTATACCGTATAATCAGTTATCATATTGGGACCCTTCCTGATGCCCGTAAGTCAGACTTTGTATCTCTCAGGGCTGGCACGTCCCAAGTCCTCAATAAGTACTGGTTGGATAGATAGAAGCTCCTTAGTCATAATCTAAACCATTAAGTCATTTGCTGTTGGTTGTAATGATAAGTCTAAAACAATAATATGAAGACATGTAGTTGGTAAACTTTCATTAGGAAAAAAGTCAGAAGAATATCTCGCTTCAGTAAGATGTATTACAAAAACTTACTCTTGGATAATCATACTTAATCACTTTGTAGACCCCATACGCCTTTAGACTTAAAAAAATTTTTTTTAATGTTTTATTTATTTCTGAGAGTGAGAGACCGTGTGAGCAGGGGAGGGTCAGAGAGAGAGGGAGACACAGAATCTGAAGCAGGCTCCAGGCTCTGAGCTAGCTGTCAGCACAGAGCCCGACATGGGGCTTGAACCCATGAACCATGGGATTGTGACCTGAGCCGAAGTAGGACGCTTAACTGAGCCACCCAGGCGCCCCTAGACTTTAAAACCATATTAGGAACGCAAGGATCTGAGATTAGTTTTTCTCCTGGGGAATAGGAATTATTTTGTTTGGCCTCATGCTTCCCAGAATGCCTAGCACACTATGGTCGAGTAAAAGGGCTCAGAGCAGAGCGTGAATGATTCTGATGACGTGGGAAGTCTGGCCCTGCCTTTTCCAAATGCAATTCTCCACTCGATTATCCACAAGGTCGTCTCATTTCTCTGCCTCACTCTGCCTTTCAGTCCCTGGATGCTTGATAAATATCACCGTAGGGGCGGTGGCGTCAGACTGATTGCTGTTTTGGGTCCTGCGGCTGGTAAAGGGTGTGTGCGGGCTGTGGCTGGGAGGCCGAGGCGGTACCCCCACCTCTTGGAACAGAAGCTGCCCCACATCTGATGCTCAATGCAGTTTCGCTGAATGATTCAATGTGGAAATAGCACACCGAGAGACTTATAGCATCATAATCTAAGGAAGTTTTTATTTGTAACTAGAGTTTTGCTGCTTTTAGGCCTTGTCCTAAAGGAACTGATCCCAGATTTTTGCAAAGTGCTCCTACATATTGTTTACAAGCCATTTGAAAAAAGAGTCCCAATTTCCTTTATAAGCAGCAGCTATCTGAGGGACTAAGGTGGTATTGAGGCTTTTAAATTTTCAGGAGTCAAAAGGGGAAAACACCAACTGAACTCGTTCATATATCTCTGTTGAACTTGAGTAATCATCAAACAGGTGCTTAAAGCTCAGCCACCTGACCTGAGACTCCCAGAACTTGCCCTTGGACTCACCCTGGAGGACTTGACCCCGGTTTGAGGAACAGTGACATGAACTGGCCATCAGGCGAAATAAGCCCTCCTTTCTTCACATACTCAGTCTTTTCTACAAAGTATGTTTCCGGCACTTTCCACACTGCCTTTATTTGGTTGGGAGTTTGTGTTTCTCAGCAGAATACGTGCTCGTTTGTATTCACAGTACCAAACGCCCAGTCATTGCCCAATAGCTATTTGTCAGAATACAAAATAAACAAAACACTGTGTAAGGATTCATTCAAAATTCATTCATTTGAAAATAATATTGATTTAGAGTCCTTTTATTCTAAGACACAGGAAGTGTGTTTGAAAAGTCTGCCTTGCCACGGTTCAGCATACCAGTCAGCACTAACTCAAGGTGTAGACTGCCTGGAGAACATATTTATTGTATATAACTCCATGTGTCAGGAGTTGAAAGTCGGGCTCACTAGAGGAGATGCATAAATATCTATTATGTAAAGCACAAAGTGGTCAGTGCTACAGGAGATGTACAGGGCACCAGGTAGCATCTAGCTGGTGAGGTGTGAGGGGTGAGCGGGATCAGGGAGGGGACAGGAGAGCATTTTATGAGGGCCTCATGGCAGAATTTAGGAGACAGAGATGCAGTTGCTGTTTCTAGCATTTGCTGCAACTCCTAAAACTAAGCATCTGGACGTTTCTCTGGAGCCCCGAGACCCGCTAAGGGATAACAGTATTTGATTTCTGAGAGGAGCCAAAGCTGTCGGTGCGTCCTGTTCCACTTTCTACTGACGGACAAATGCTGTTATTTTGAAGTGTTCTCTCCAGATGAAGGAACGTGAGCTTGCCCGGGGATGCGTCTCTTACAAAGGAGTCAGTTTTACTAGTTGAGGCCGTAAGAGCTGTGCCAGGAGCAGAGGGGCTGATATTTGCCCCCTTCCCGGTGTCCTGCCCTTTCTCGTATGCAGATTCGTACTAATGCTATGTCCACAAGGTGCCACAAAGCAGCAAACGAACTCCTTAAAAAAAGAAGGTAGCTTTATTCTCCGAGACATGAAGAAAACTAATCTCAAGTTTTCACTACAAAACTTTTTGATTTCCTCCATTTAATAAATATAGTGAGCGGGCCTTACTACTACGTAATGATTGACAGACAACTTTGCGCAATATTAAAAAACAGGTTAAAACTCCAGTTGTGTCATTGAACCCCTTCTTTCCAAGTACCAGCACTAGTTTAAACCAGATATCTCTGCGTACTAATGATGGCTATGCTGGGAACCACACTCTTCCGAATGAATGATCATTTTATAACTAGATTTCCTCGGACCGAATCACCATTCGAGCGAAGACAGATGACTACTACGCTAATTTACAGATTCTGTTGATTCCTGAAGTCGTATGATCTTTCAACGATGACATCCAAAGGATGGGGCAGAATTTATGACCCTTGGAGTCATCATTTTAAGAGTTAAGAGTCTGAATTCAGACTAAATTTGGATGTTCATGGACGTCTTGCCTATTTTCAGTACCACAGTTAACTTAGCGCGATAGCATAGAAAATGTTGAATTTTCCTTATCTAGCGGCATCACATCTTGTGCTGGGTGAACTCTGGAGGCAAAAACTATATTTAGTCATAATGACCCTTGAGAATGTTTGTGGACCCGGCCTGTGGACATTAACTCTCTTGTTTCTCTTTGCATTTCAGTTGTGGCCTCCCTTTGCTTAGTAGAATTTGGGGTCAAGATCTAGTTTGAGTGGGGGAATCCCCTAACCAGGTAAATTGAAAGATTTCTCCTTCAGTCCCTATGGGCATATCATGTGATTCCCCTGTAGAACTTAAAATAGGGGTGCCTGGGTGGCTCAGTTGAGTGTCAGCTCAGGTCATGATCTCACAGTTCCTGAGTTCGAGCCCCGTGTCAGACTCTGTGCTGGCAGCTCAGAGCCTGGAACCTGCTTCGGATTCTGTATCTCCCTCTCCTGACCCTCCCCCACTCATGCTTTCTCTATCAAAAATAAATAAGTAAGTAAGTAAATAAATAAATAAACTGTTAAAAAAAATAAAGGAAAATATGTAAAACAATTTTAAAGAGAGCATATTAATCACAGAGGGAACATTTCTGATACAGGCTACTTTACATCAGGTATTATCAATGCCGAATTATAGTAGAACGTGTATATAAAACATGTATTGGTTAAAGAAGTAAAAAAACTGCATGAGTATTCATATTGGACATTAGCCTCAGGTTTTCAACTGCAAATCAATACATTACATATAATAGTTTGTATACTCAACTGGCTAACTAGTTAATTTTCAGGCTGGCTCACGAAAAAAAACCAACAACAACATGGATGAAGAGTCAGGATTCTGTGGAATAAAACTAACCGATTTGGGGCTGACCACACATAACAGAATTTATAAGATGGCTGAATGACCATGAACTTAAGTCTTTTTGCTCACAGTACTTCCATGCACAATGATCTTTTAGTCTCATTTACTATTTATTTTGCAGCATGTCAGATGTATTTCTAGGAAAATGAGCTTTAGTTTGTGGGAAGAAATTTAAGAAAACCACAAAAACTCCCCGCTGATGTTATTTTGCTCACAAACACGATCTGCTTCTATTTGAGAAAAACTGCAATCGTTTCCTGTAACACAGGTCTGCCTCAGGTAGATCTGGCAGGAAGTACTGGTACTATTTATTAAATGCAATGCTCAGAGCATGGCCAGTGAGCTGGGAACCCAGAGAATACACTGGATTGGAGGGCAGGCTTGGTATAGCTGGTCTGGCCGGAGCTGAGAATCTGTGTCGATGACCCTCTACATTGGATGTACTGTAAGGTGGATACTCGGTAGTAAGTAAAAAACGCTCGGCCAGACGTTCTGTGACAATGTGTAAGTTACATACCAGCACATATTTAAGGGTGAATCAGATGAAAGTTACAAGAAGTCATCAAAGGGCCGATCCTTTGTCGATTTTGTATTCAATCAAATTTTGGTAGAACTAAGTGATGAATTTCAGAAAACACAACACAATTTGGCCCCTTGAAATGTCTCCATGGACTTGCCTAATAAGATACTGAAAAGCCTTTTAGAGATGTTTTTAGCTTCTTCCTTCCTCAGGTGGTAAATTAATGACTCTGAGCAGTATGGCTTGATTTATGCTAAAGATATGTGAGCCGAAATGCTTAAGATGGAAGATTTCAGCCACTGCCATCTAGATTCTTCCATCGTAACTCCAGTGAAACTGCTGCTCCGAGATGTCTACCTCTGAGAACCTGTCCTTGACCCTCCAGGCAGCGGGTAACTCCTGCTTTCCTGGCTCCCCTGTGTCTTCTGACTGCGGCTATTAGAGCTCACCTCACAGCACCACGTCATCGCTGCGTATGCATTTCCCTCCCCATGCTCCTTGCAGGGCGTGACTATTTCATTCATTTCGGTGTGCCCCGGAAAAGGTGATACCATGTTCCAGGCCCTGGGCTAACATGCATGAAGTGGATTTTCCCATTTCATCCTCACCCTACGGAGTGACTATTTTATTACCCCCAATTTGCAGATGCAAAAACCAAGGCTTAGAGAGGTTATGTAACTTGTTTACGGTTACCCAGCCAAGTAGTGATGAAGCAAGGATCTGACCGCAGGCAGTCTGTACTGAAACCTACGCTCTGAGGCATATATGCTGCCTGAAGTTCAGTGAGTCAATGAATGAATAAACAGTTGCTTGCTCAATGGATTCGCTCTACTAGTTCCCATGGATTATGTATTTATTGGGCTAAGAAGGTGTTGAGAGAACAGGTTCTGATTTCAGAAGCTACTTCTGTTGAAAGCAGCAAGACATTTAAAATTATTTAAGAAGAAGGACATACTGGGGCACCTAGGTGGCTCAGTCGGTTGAGCATCTGACTTTGGATCAGGTCATGATCTCACAGTTCATGAGTTCGAGCCCCGCGTCGGGCTAGCTGATGTCAGCACAGCAGTTCTTTTTCAGATCCTCTGTCCCCTTGCTCTCTCTAACCACCCCGCCCCCCGCCGCCCTCTCTCAGAATTAAATAAATATTAAAAAAAAGAAGAATGACATACTACAAACATCAGTGAACTAATCTTCAGTTGATGGGTCACCATAGATTTATCTTCTGATAACTTTTAAATTTGTGTCTTCTAGGATTACTGGGTAATATTCATAGTAATACCAACAAAGATAAAAAGATTTTCTCCTCTTAAAAATGATCATACATCTGTTTTTAAAAACTGATCTGTTTCACTAAAGCCAAGAAACGAGCCAAACAAAAACTATCAACAATGAAACAAGCGTGGGCCAGGTGTATCTACTGGGAAAACCCCAAGTCACTATTTCCAACCAAATCAGAAAGAACAGTGACAGTTAAAACTCCCCATCTGCCTCGTCTGAGTGTTGTAGATGACTCGGGTTGTGAACAGATGGAGAAAGAAGGGAATACTGGATTTAAATGTGAAATTTGGTTTGGGGTTGAGGGTTCCCGCTTTTACTTCCGTGTAACTGATGCCTGGGTTTTATTTATTAATGTGCTGATTTTAAGTGGGTCAAACAAAGTAGAAACTTTTCTGGCCACTCTGTGTTTTACATATACTATTTACTCACAGGTATTTGTTTATTCATATGTACACTTAAGTTTTATTTAACATTTCTATCTGTCCCTGTAAGGTTCTTAGCTAGGACTGCTGAAGTTTAAAAAAAGAACCAGTATTTATTGAGGGTTTAAAATGTACCAGGATCTATTCTAAGTGCTTCATATAGATTTCTTCAGTTAACTTTTCCAGCAGGCCAGTTCTTGGAGGTCAGCATCACCATGATTCCCATTTTATGGAGAGAAAACTGAGGCAAAGGGTTACACGGCTAAGCTTCTCGCTCAGGCAGGCTGACCTCAGAGTTTGCATTCTTCACCATTAACTTCTCCTCCAGAACCTTCCAAGTCACCAGAGAGTAAACTGCTGTGGTCCAGCCTCTCAGTTTTCCTCCTACAAGCAATCATCCCGAGACTGGTTCCCGAGCGTTGGTCACGTGCAGGAACTGAGCTAGAATGGGCTCCTGAGTCTGTCACTCGGTGGATAAGGGCGACCACACACCCGGATGTGAGGGCCAGCCCCGCCTTTCTGGCTGTGACCCTCAACAGGCTACATAAGCCCTTTATGCCACTTTGATGTCACAGGGACAGTAATGCTGCCTCGGAGAGAAAGGGTGACAGTGGCACAGAAATACTATGATTGTATAGTCCCTGCCCTGGAGAGACCAGGGCGGCCGGAGGGGGAGTCATGTGAATAATTACAGACTAGTACAGAAGGTTCTAGAAAAGAGAACTGCTCAAATTATGTTGGGTCCTGGGGGCTGTGGGAGAAGAAACGGGAGTCAAACTGAAGGGAGGCGTCTAACGAAAGCGGAGTCCTGGGCCTAAAGTTCTGAAAGTTTATTTTGAACACTGTGCTCAGTGCAAATGAAGACGTTTTGTCGGAGGTGGACTAGCTCATGTGTACTGAGCACCTGCTGTGTGTGTGCCAGGCTGTGCAGGAGGGTCTCCCACGTGCCCGCTGTTGTCTAGTGTGAGCACTCGGAGGCAACATTGCAGGTGGGTATGATGAGAGCTCAGTGTTCTTCCGCATCTGAATAGGGGTGACTGTTATCACTCAGGTGACGGGCCAGAGCATGGGCCCTACGGGAATTTGTACTGCGGGGACGCTGAAAGTCACAGTGCGAAACAGATAACTTTACACGCTGTGAGCTAGAAAGAATTAATGTGCATGTTTACACATTACAGAGCAATGAGAGCCTAGGTTTTACGTGTCCTTTTCTCATTGCTTCTCGCTCTAATCTTCCTCCTGCGCTCCGAACGTCTACTGACCGTTTTGCGATAGCAAACTTATACTTCCCATCCGGAGCTGAAGGCTGCTTCTGCCCTTGTGTTCCCTGCCTCAGTTAAAGCAGCTGGCACCACCCAGCAACTCACCTGGTTTCCCCAGAGGGAAATGTGGGGGCTGTTTTCTGAGCCACCATGTCCTCTGTGTGGGTACGTCCTGAGAGCTCCTTTCTCTTTCTCCAGGCTCCCTGCTCATGATGACCCTCCCATGCCTGACTGGCGGTGACTGTCTTCCTCTGGTCTCTTTGTCTCTATTATCGTCCCTCCATCTATCGATCACCCACAAGGCGGATCCACTTCCCACTCTTTGAAGACTCAAGTATGATTATTCCTCTACTTGAAACTTGCAGTGGCTCCCTAGTGCCCACGAGATGAAGGTCAAGGGCACTGGCGTGGCATATTTAGGGCTTTCACTACCTGGCCCTGTCCTACCTCTTTAGCAGCAGTAGCAGCAGCTGACGCTGGCCAGTCACTTATTGTAGCAGCTTCGGACACCTGCCCTGTCCTACTACTTTGGACCCAATCTTCCCAATGCTGGGTGTTTCCCAGGGCCCATCTTCAAACACAGAATGTGGAATTCCCATCCACTTATATATATCCAGTGGTATCACACTTTCTCAAATCCATTTTAGAGAGTCATTCCTACCAGATTATTATATATTTTCTGTCTTCTCCTCTGGACTTTCACCAAAATTTAAAAGCACCATGGCTAAGAAATAATAAAAGACTAGAAGTGCACCTAAACTTGGATGCCTTTAGATCAATGGTTCCATCACCTGACGGGGTCAATCCACACAGCCTTAGCCCCCTCTACCCCCCCTCCACTGCCTTGCCCAGGGACCTCAGAAGCTAGCCTCGCTAATGCTGGTGAACACGATCTGTGGGCAAAGTTTCCTCATCCAATGATGGGATTCACTGCACGGTCCTCTAGATTGGTTACACTTCTGTTGAACAGATAAATCCAATGGCCTATCCGCTGCATAACGTAAAGATAATTATCTCTGTATTTTTTGCTTTTAGAAGCATGTTATTCTTCAATCAAAGATAATCAGCACCTAACTGAGTTTTCAGGGACAATTCCAAATGTACTTTGTTAAACGGAACAGCTCTTGTTAGCAAAAATAATCGTGAATGAAAAGCAAATTATTTTTATTTGGCATGTAAACAAAATTATAATGCTGATATCGGTAAAGATAAGAACAATTCTACTCTGCTTCATTAATGTACATAAGGCCTTTATCAGATCCTTTGCAATTTATCTCTGAAGTATAATTGGAGCTTAAAAATAAAGAAAGGAGAAAGTTTAGTTACTAGCATTAGATTGACCCATTTAGGAGATGACTTGTACAATCCAAATGACTGCTCCTGATATACTAATGTCTATTAGAAAAGAATGCTTAAAAAATAAAAAAATATATAAGTATTATGAAAGCTGCTTAAGGTTCAGTGTACTTGGTGTTTTGGAATAATTTACCTATTTCCAAATATGTGATCTGCCTCAGTGTTGAAATCAGGGCCTAAGTTCCAATAATCATATGATATAAACAAATCAGCTGACTGGCCTGGGGTAGGACGTTATCATCATTAATGACTTTTTTAAAGCTAAGTTTTGGGGCATCTGGGAGGCTCAGTTCGCTGAGCGTCTGACCTCAGCTCAAGTCATGATCTCACAGTCTGTGAGTTCAGGCCCCGCGTCGGGCTCTGTGCTGGGCTGACAGCTCAGAGCCTGGAGCCTGCTTCGGATACTGTGTCTCCCTTTCTCTGCCCCTCCCCTGCTCATGCTCTGTCTTTCTCTCTCTTAGAAATAAATAAACGTTAAAAATTAAAAAAAAAAAAAGTTTCGAGTCTAGAAGAACATCTTAACAATTTTAACATGTGTTCAAAGATAAAAAGTTAAAAACCCCTTTAACACCGATTGGATAAAAGTTCAAATCGCTTTCTAGTCTAAACAAGACTCTTCCATTTATTAAAGACCCAGTGTGGATACATGCTAGCAAACTGTCTTTCTGCAATTTGAAAGGGAACACTTTTTTTTTTTAAATAGCAATTATTTTTTATTTAAAGTTTAAAAGGTAGGGCCAAACTCTAATCCCATATAGGCCCGTGGGCGTTCTCGGCAGGATTCTCATCCTATGCCATCTGATAATAATAGATCACTCCCTCTTGTTTATTTTAAGAACTCCCCCAGCAAGATGGGGTTCGCCTCACCGTACTTAGATGAAGATATTGTGAGTAGAGCTCGCGGTTGCAGAGACGGCACATTCTTAAATTCGTTTATGGTCATGTGGATATGAAATGGCAAGTCAGATGGGTATCTTAGATGTTGCCCAACATCTGGGACCTCAACAACTTTCTGGCTATGATATTAAAATAGAAAAACCTTTGCCGAGCATTAACCTATCATTACACGGAGTAAATGGCATGGCAGTACAACCTAATTAGCAGTGTAGCTTGCATCTATAAAATAGAATTAGCACTACTGCTCTTTTTTTTTTATTATTAGTTTGTGTTTCTAGAAAGGTGTGACCTTATCTGTAAGGTTCTATTCATTTATGCCCATTTACAAAGGATTTAATTATGTTCTTTTAGCTCTCTGCACTGAGGAAATTGAAAACGGCCACTTCAGAATTGAAACTGGTAAAGAAATTAGTGAGCAGGTTATTTATCCCATCACCCTCCTTCTCTCAGCGATAAAGAACGGAAACTCGTTCAAATAAATAAGGCAGAAGATTTTCGGGAGAGGAAAATCAAGGCGAGGAAATGATTAATAGTCTTCCTTTCCTCTTTCCCACGCGTCTTTTGCAAGTTTCTCTAGTTTTCTGGGGCAGGGCGAGTTCAGGGGAAAGTGTAGTAAGACGGTAAAACCCTGCAAGTTATGTCACATTCGTGTCAGCAGCCAGAAAACATCGACTTACATCTGAGGCCGGCGACTCCAGGACAATGCCGAATCCTAGGACGCGGCTGTCCCCAGGGGACGGGTGATCAGCCGCCGGGGGACCGGACTGCTCAGAGGCCACTGCTGTCTTCTCGGCTCCTAACACGCCGGCCTTCTGTTTTGCGGGCAGAGGCTCAACAGTCTTTGGGGGCACTTTTTTCTTTTTATTTCTCTTGCGCGAGACCGCGGCTCGCTGGGAGCATATGAGGGAAATCGGGGGTTGTTGTCTGTTTTGGGCTCCAGCTGCGAAGAACAAACAGAAATGGGGTACAGACACCTGAGTCTCACTGAGGAAAAGTTATCACCCCTCTGTCTACACGGCCCAGAACACTGGCACCGAAATGGAGTTCAGTCAAGGAGGCAGGCCAAGGTCAATCCCCTGCTAGACCTGCAGGGCACCAACTGATGTCTCTGGAGCACTTTAAAGTGCGACACGCGGAAAAGCAGCTCAGACAAAGCCGTGTCCCTGCCGCTGGTAAATCACAGTTACTGCTGCTGCTGTGTTCCGTGGAAGAAAGGGATTCTGAGCTGTAGGAGAACAGCTGAGCGTGATTTTACAAGTCGCAGGATATTTTTCTATAAAGGGGAACTCAGAACTTAAGGTAAGTCACACTCAGGAACATTCCGATTGTCCCTTGAGGATAAACTGATCATCAGTGGTGAGCAACCTACAGGCACCAACACTGACCAAGACTGAGGCGATGGTGATCATTTATTAAAGAATCAGTGTGGGATGATTAGCATGCACGTGGGCAAAAGCCCGCTAGTCATTTATCAGGGCCAGTTACCCCTTCCTCACAAACCAGTGTTGTCGCACACAGCTTCCGCCATGGCACCACACTACTGGATTCTGACCAGGCTCCTCGCCACACCTGGGTTTTGGGGGGCTGAAAAAGCAGGAATGATACAGCTCTGCTCAAGTCGAGAAGACTAGTAAAATCCAGAAACAGGTTGAGTTCCGGAGATGAAAAGCACTGAGCCAGGACCAAGTACTAGCACTGAATATACACTTAAGGAAACCAAGGATGGTAATTATAGTTTTCACAGATGTACGTTGGCAAGTAATGTTTGTTAACCATTTAAAAATATTCTGATGGAAAGTGTAATAGAAAAATATGGCATCATTATTTAAATCCTCATGTATCAATATGGCTTACTAAATATGATCACAGGATATGCCTGCCTTTTCACAGAAATAAGCTGAATGAAAACTAAAGATCTTTACATGCACATAAATATGGACCATCTCCTATCAGTTTGCAAATAAAGGATATATATACTTTGAACTTGGTATTTGCATTTCCCAGACTGGCAAGAAATTTCTAAGTATCAGAAACGAACTACTTGGGGTGCCTGGCTGGCTCAGTTGGTGGAGTGTGCGACTTCTGAACCTGGGGTTATAAATTCGAATCCTACATTGGGTTTACAGATTACTTAAAAAAAATAAAATAACAAGAAATGAGATATTTGCACTGCATCGGAGCACTGAAAAGGTTTTTAACCACCTGTGCAGTAATTAGTCTAATTCACTGCTGCTTGACCTTGGCTGCATGTTAGAATCACCCCGGAGCTTTTAAAAAAAGTCAGTGCCTCATAGCCTCACCCCAGACTAAGTGAGTTGGAATTTGCAGGGTGGTTCCCCGGCACTGAGATTTTTTTTTTTGAAAGCTTCTCGAGTGATCCACTGAGCAAGCCTGAGGAAAGAACTTTTCTCTGTTCTCCAGATTTTCACCCAAGGCTAGATGTCCATGCCCAAAGTTAAATGGACAGTGGAAGCAAAATAATAATAATAATAATAATAAGCCTCACTATTCTAAATTAAAAGTGAAAATACTTTTGGTTTAAAGAACACAGTCACTGAGTTTTTCTTCTCCGTTTGCAAGTCTAGACAGAGCCACAGTCTCCTGTATCCAGACCTTATCGCTTCATCTTACTCCTTGCTTTTTCTCCCTGAAGTAAAGGCGAAACTTCCTAAATATAACTTAAGTCTAAGTTTTATAGGCAATAAACCTTAAGTAAATCTACCCACACAACGCAAATTCTTAAGTTTAAGGAAATGAAAGGGTAATTTTTGCAGTTTATCCTTTCTGCTAGCGGACAGCCCCGGCATCGTTTACCGCCCTAATCTACAGAGGCTCAGAAAGGGAAACACAGTGACAAAGTGGCATTTACTTAATAGATTCCAAAAGGGCTTCGGTCAAGGATTTAGATGGTTGCAATTTGTAGTTTCTCATTTCAGTAGTAAGGAGCTTAAGTAACAAAATAAATCATCACAGTTTCCTATGCATATTTTCTTAACTGCTAACAGATTCTTCCTCGGAGAAAAGAATCTGTGCGTCATGAAGGGACCTTCCTTGCTGAGCTCCTTGCCGGGGAGATATTCCTTCCGCCGCAGGGTCAAGGAGAAGATGGGTTACTGTGGAGGATCAGGGGGAGTTGCCTGCTCACTGGCCCGACCAAAATGCTATTCTTTCCTTGGGCTAAAACCGAATTCACAGGAAATCAGATGGTGCTCTTCAGAGGGCCTTTTGCTCACCTTATTTTCATGTGCTCTTGGGTGATCGGTGTGTCTAAATATTAAGCTTTTTATACCCAAACCACATCGCTGAATATTAAAATTTTACTAGAATTCACTGCATGGCACCAGGTGCCATTTCTGAGTGAAGACCTTCCTGAGTTACGGGGGCGGGGTGGCAATGCAGGTCACATACAACTGTGCTATTTCCGCTCAAGGAGTTTTCCCTCCCCAGCGGAGGCCTTCATGAAGTGATTTATTATTTTCTGTGCCTGTGACAANCAATCTGTGGAGATTAGAAACCGCAGCCTGCTGTCATGGTGCCCCAGACGTCGACGAACGGCTCCTGGTCTCCAGAGCACTAGAGCCTGTGTGCGGCTTCACAGAGTTCGTTTCGTTTGCTAAGCCCTCCTGTCTGGGCAAGAGGCCCGCGAGTTAGATATAAATGCTGCAGTTGCAGATGAGAAATCAGGGTGCAGAGAAGCCACACAGCTTTGCTGGGAGGGCTGGGACTCTGACCCCGACCCTCAGACGCCCTGCTCCTTCATTCCCCAGCTCCGCCGACACCAGCGAGAACAAGAGAGGCGACGTGGCGTCGTGTAAATCAAGAAGACAAGACATGAGGGGTCTTGGAGCTTCCACATCCTGAATATTCATCCAGGAGATGGGCCAGAGGCAGGAGCTGAGGGCGCCCGTGCTCCTGAATGTCCCCGCGGGGAGAGCCCACGCTCCTGAGAGGCCCCCCGCCCCGGCACTTAGGCAACAGTGCATGGTGACTCCCTACTGTCACGGCGAGCCCCAGAGGGGACGGGGCGGTCGTGGGGGTTGGCAACACGCACAGGCCCCCCACACAGAGCACTTCAGGAGGTAGGGGGAGTCAGCCTCACGTTCTTTCTTGATGTGAACTTCCCTGTCGACTCACATTAGGAAAGGGAGCTGGAGAACCATGCCCACCTTCACGTGTGATCGTTTCAAAATTCCAGGAACTGACATTTGTGAAGTAGTAGGGGTGAGGGCGGGAACGACATGGAGCACGCGTACATCGGCGCAGGAGAAGCCGGGTTAGCAATAACAAATCTGCTAGATCTGCTGAAGGAAAAATGTGTTGTAGACAAAGCTGAGAAAACGGACGCTCGGAAAAGCGTGGCAAGACAGCGAGGTGGGAGGAGAGCTAGCCACTGAGCGCAAAACAAACATCCCGACAGAAGATGTCAGGTACGCACGACAATCGGGGGACCCCATCCCAGGCCTGGTGTCTGTACCTGCTTGAATTTGCATTAATTTCCGCATAGTCCTGAGCTCCTGGAGGATGGCCTGCAAGGTCGACTGGCAGTTACACGTGCAGCAGTTTGCTCCACCTGACGAATTCACTGCTGGAAGTTCTCCTGAGCATCAGAGAGAAGAATGGCATACTCCGAACGTCAACAGTGCAATTATAAAGAGGAAAAATAAAAGGCATCTTTATAGCATTTGGAAGCATGTAAGGAAAACGTACCCAATAACTGTTACCGCCTAATTGCTGGGGTCTGACTTTAGCTAACGACTCAGGCTTCTGCACCGTTAGGTGCGTGCCTGCACATGCGCCCGTGGTGCGCCCACGACGCGCTGTGGGCAGGCCTCCCCAGTGCCAGATCAGTGCCTCCCAGGTCACACCCCCATTCAAGTTCACTAGAAATACAATGCTGCACAGAAACGCAGGCTCTGAGAATAGCCTTAGCAAAAACCTTGTCGCTGCACGTTATACATGTTCACGTTAAAAATTAAATGTGTCTACGGGATGCCTGGGGTTAAGCATCCGACTTCAGCTCAGGTCATGATCTAACGGTTCATGGGTTCAAGCCTCGTGTCAGGCTCTGTGCTCACAGCTCAGAGCCTGGAATCTGCTTTGGATTCTGTGTCTCCCTCTCTCTCTGCCCTTCTCTGCTAATGCACTCTCACTCTCTCAAAAATGAATACACATTAAGAAAATTAAATGTGTCTAACTATTAAAAAATAGTTTCGTAGTATGAAGCATGTTTTTCCAAATTAAGAACTGTCACCACATTAAAACTTCCAGAGCACTCTCTGGGAGTGGTACGCGTGGGGTGGGGGAAAGCCAGGGACGAGGGTATGTATGGGAGGATGGATGTATTTGAACTTGGTGGGTTACAGGGTGTTGGGCTGCTGGCTGTTCGCCAACTCAATAAAGGACATCTTCATGCACCTTTTTCTCCATTCCCCTATCCTACATTTCCCTCCCTTTACTCTCTTGATCTCTGTTTAAATGTAGTGATCTTTTCCTTAATAAAATGGTCCTCTTAAGGTAAACACAGATTGCCCCGTTGTGCTTGAAACCCGCCGGAACACTTGGAAAGGCGCTCCTTCCGCAGTGTTCCCTCCAGCATCTGTGTCCAGCCCGACTACCGTGAAGTGGGAGGCGCTGCTGGAGGTGCACGGGGAAAGTTCCAAGGCACTGGTCCAATTAAACCTTTTATTGTATACTAAATATAACTTTAATCCCACCGTATGCATTATTTGTGGACACTGTAAAAAAAAAATTCACCACGGCAAAACCGTGAAATACATATGGCTAACTTTATGCCTGGAGTAACGCAATTATTTACATTCAAAGTTGTAGCGAACTGAGATGTTACGGGTTTAAAACTGCAAATATTTCAATGAAATTCCAAGGAGTCACAGTTCTATATAATGAGTTTCGAGAAAATATGCAAATGACAGAACACAAAAATCTATTTTCAAACCAACCTGGGGGAACTTATGTGTGTAACTTTTAACGTTCATAATGTTTTCCAGAGCGAATCCGCCACCCTTGCTGTGTGCTGGGAAGCAGAATGTTGTCCCCCCAAAACTTAACTGGTGTAAGGGCTTAGTGACCTGATGCACACCTCAGGTGTCCTATTTCTCTTACTGTTTCTGCCACGGCAGTCAAATTAGGAGGGCCTTATAGAACAGTCCTAGTCACTATTCTCAGCGCTGTCTTGATCATTTTTAGAGGACAAAACCAACCGTTCCCAGCCTGTTATAAATCATTTTCTAATTTTAAGGAGAACGGACTTTTCATTTTCATGGAGGAGTCTTTCAAGAGCCATGTGCCCTAACCTGGAAACGTGCCAGCGTGTGAATCTGACCCTGGCTTATGCAATACTGAAAGAGAAGACTCCGTACGTCTCGTGGGGTCCCTTGTCGCCAGTGTCTCAGATGGCTGTTTATGCCTCTGAACTGGTTACTGCAAACTGTGTTAAAAAAAAAATCGAGACAATTCTCTTCTTGAAGGAATAACAAACGTGGGGGGAAAAAGTCCTTAACGTTTCAAGGAAACTGACGATGTGGTCTTTTTCCTTGTTCTCTCTGTGGAAACTACAGATCTGCGCATTCATATATAATTTATGGAACAAGTAACATCCAGTGTCACTGGTAGGAAAGTTAACACATCTAGAAAAACATCATCCAATTTTTTTAAGGGAAAAAAATTGCCATTTCTTCCCCCTGAACAATTAATTAGGAGCTTAAGTTAAGGAAATTTAACTCTAAAAGGGTAATTTTCAGCCCTAATTGAAGCAAATTTTATGACATGGATCAACTGGTTCAGTTACGGGGATGTGAGGTTAAAGCAAAGGGGACACCAGTCACTAGGATACTGGGACCGGTGTCCCCACCTCCCTAACCACGACTCTACTGACAATGCAGAAGAAAAGCGAAGAAATAAAGCAAGGGGATGTATGAATGACACACCATATGACCAGAAGTTTTGATGACAAAGGGGAGCTCCTTCTGCCCCCGTGTTCAGTCTCTCCCGACAATGTCTATGGTAGCAAATGATGGCTTCCACCTCTTAAAGAGCAAAAATCTCTACGAACACATTGTCACTTCTAATATGGAGCCTCAGTCTCTCTTGCTTCACAATTCTAATTTTTTATACTCTCCGTGTAAGTCAGCTAAGGCAGGTGATGATGGGGGGCTTTAATGTACTGAGCTCAAAAACTCTGCTGAATATTTTGGGGCACCGGGGTGGCTCAGTTAAGCGTCCTCCTCTTTTTAAAAAAATTTTTTTTAATGTTTATGAGAGAGAGTGATCAGGGGAGGGGCAGAGAGAAAAGGAGACACAGAATCACAGAATCCTTAGCAGGCACCAGGCTCCGAGCTGTTAGCACAGATCCTGCTGTGGGGCTCGAACTCACGAGTGGCGAGCTTATGACCTGAGCCGAAGTCAGATGCTTAACCAACAGAGCCACTCAGGTGCCCCAAGCTTGGGTCTTGCTCCCACGGTCCATGAGATTGAGCCCCGTGTCCACCTCTGGGCTCTCTCTCTGAAAATACATTAACTTAAAAAAATTTTTTTTTTTAAAAAACCATGATGAATATTTAGAAATACAAATAATTTGGACAGCCCCTACCCCCCGCCGCCCCTCCATTCTCAATGCCTGATAAACCATACCGTTGGAACTCCCGGTGGTATGGGGCTGACTCTGGAAGGTTCTAGAGCGGGTGCCGTACTGCCCTGAGAACTGCCCGCTGGAGGGTGGTAACTCATTCCATGCACCACGTGAAGAAGGTTGGAGGCTCTGTGGGGCCTCAGCAGTGGAGTTCAAACGCGGAGGCCAGACCGAATCCAAATCCTGGGGCTCTTCTTTCAATTTTTCTCCTTCCTTGCCGACACGCTGATAGACCCTCCCGGTGCTGTCGTTCAGCAATCTTCTCATTCCTGTAATTTGTTTTTTAATTTCCATGCTTTCGTTTCCTAATGGAAACAGGGTCAAAGAGATCACTGTGCATGAGCAGAAGAAAAAATAATCCACTACCAAAAAAACCTCCAAAAAAACCCACACCCCTTCTTTGGAAATGGAATGATTACTGAGTCCAGATGCAAGCTTCTAGAAACTTAAACTATAAAAATTAAGGGCAAGAAAATGGCTCGCACCATTAGCACAGGATGCTCTCCGGTGAGATACGGGCAGTGGAGGCATCACCTTCAGACATGACACTGGAGCCAAGCGAGGAGGGCTTTCTCCGGCCCCGACTCAGGGGAGACACCCTTGGAATTACGCCTCCCTGGATGGGCCTGCCCAGACCACTGCCACCTCCACTTTGTAACTCTGTGCACAAGAGAATCCCACCTCATCTACAGTGTGTGTTTGTTAAAAAACACGTAACATAAAATTTACCATCTTAACCATTTTTCAGTGCGCTGTTCAGTTAATGCTGTTCGTGCTGGTGTGTGACAGACCTCCAGAACTGTGCGTGAAGATTCCTTCTCCATAAAGGGATTTTTTTGGGAACTAAGGTATCTCTGTCCTGCACTAGGGGTATTTAATAAATATCATTTAAAGATAACTCTCAAATCATACAGACATAAAATATTTTCTGTAAATAACAACATTACAGGATGGTATTAGGAGCTGTTTGGAATTCTTATCTTCCTAAACTGTGCATCAGCTGGTATCTTCACAAAGAATGAGAAAAGTGGATTTTTTCCCTCTAATCTGGGTGTTAAAAGACTCTCACAGTCACTCAATTAAATGCTTGAAATTTAAACTATGATAAAAAGAAAAGGTTTTCTCTACATAGCGGCTGCCAATAAATACAGACATTTAATATAAATGATGTTTTAATGTACTTAGCATCATATAAGCCAGGTTTCTCTGTAGAATCAGTAACTGCACAATGAATCTAGGTATTTTGTGTTGCCTGGTTAGATATTTACCTAATTGGGGCGCCTCAGTGGCTCAGTGGGTTGGGCATCTGACTTCGGCTCAGGTCATGATCTCACAGCACAGCTTATGGGTTTGAGCCCCGCCTCGGGCTCTGTGCTGACAGTTCAGAGCTTGGGGCCTGCTTCGGATTCTGTGTCTCCTTC
>NW_027529424.1:2317704-2328062 GCF_008692635.1 Crocuta crocuta | reverse complement strand
CCCAAAAAAAAAAAAAAAAAAAAAAAACCACTAAAAAAAAAGATATTTAGCTAATTAATGTATGGATACATTACTGACTATAAAGAAATTTTTATATACTATTTTGAAATAAGTATCCCCAAGTTTCAAAAAGGTCATAAAAATGTTAATTCTGCCTTTGATATCTAACATGGGTGAACACAAAAGTGACACAGATTTCCAAATTTACAATATTGTTATGTGTTGGTATATGCTTGAGAGAGGAGAAATGTTTTCCTTTGTAATAAAACTCTTTTTATATCAAACACCTATGAAAATTACAATAGAGAAACACTAAGTGATACTCCAGATTTTATGGGAATGGATGACTAAGCACAATTTAAATACTGCAGAGCCAGCAAAATTTATGACCTCCTCAGGATGTGCCGGAGCAGGGTGTGTCTGAAAGGGCTACGGGAGGAATTCCGAAGGAAACCTACAGGCAAACTGCTGTCAGTTTCAGCATCCAAACACGCACTTTCCTGGCTAGGGAACAGCACCATCTGGGCAAGAAGCTTCGTTCCTGTGGGGTGTTTAGCCTCCATTTTCTAGAGCAGGGAAGTCGTACACGCATCACAGGCTGCAGCACACTGATCTTAGCTGGCACTGCTGGTGGCTGCCACTCCCCTCCCTCCTGGCATCCCTCCTGCGCCGGCTCGGCCGCTTTCTGCCCGGTTCTCGAGTCCGTGCCAGCTAACTTCTCCACACAGACCCTGACACTTCGAGCAGAAGGCATGCTCTCTTTTCAAAGGTTCCACCTCTGGTCTGGCGACAGAGCTCTGTGATGATAAAGTACTGTCTTTAGGGGAAGAAAGCCAGTCACAGGATTCTGGAACTTTCTAAAAGCAAATCTGCTTTGTTGCAACCTTAGTGTCTGGATTCTGAAAATTACCAGAATCAACACACGATTTGAGTTTCACACGTGTTCTATGCTTGTGTGGAGGACCAGAAGCTTCTGCTTCAGGGTGAGTCCAAGCAAAGAGGCGAGAGTTTAAAGGGGACCTCTGGTTGTGGGCTGTCCCAGCCACATTTAGAAACATGTCTTCCAAAGTCAAAACAAAGCCCGACCAAATGACAAATCAGGAGCCGGCAGGGCCCGAGGAGGAAATCAGGGTGCTGCGAAGGAGGCCAAGGCAGACCCGACTGACCTCGCACAGGGCACGCTGCACGGTGTCCTTCTAAAGGACTGAAGACAGACAGGTGCAGAGGTCAGAGCTGCAGAAGTCAATGAGAGGAGAGTGGAAAGACTGAGGAGGGTGGAGGAAGGGCTGACCTAAGAAGCTTCCAGAGGACACAGGCTGGGCATCCCTGGAGGACAACCTATGTACGTGAACGGTCTCAGGGTAACCGCTGGGAATTGTCTTTCCTCTGGCCAACGAAGCAGGGAGCAGCCTTAACCATCCTGCCTGGGGAAGAAGTCCTGGAGCCTCAATGCACCTGCAGGCGACAATGGGCTTCAACAAAGAGAGGGGGAAACGCTGCTTTGCACGGTGGGGGCAGATGGAGCAGAGGGTCAGAAGAGAGACCTGAAGACCAAATGCAGGGCTGGGGAAAGAAGCAGGTGGGCCCGACACAGACTGGGACGGAGCGGGTGCCCCACACAGGCAGAAGGGAGGAGCTGGCGGAGGCTCAGGCAGCAGGTGCTCGTGTGGTCCAGTGGACAGGCCCGGGCTGGACTCCTTCTCAGCTGCACTAACCTGCTGCTTGATACGAGACAAGTCACCTCTAACCCCCAGACTTCGGCTTCCTGAATCGCAAAACGAAGGTCTGAACGGGCATGTGCAGTAGTGGCCGAGGATTGATGCGGGATGTTCACAGAGTACCCGATGCCTCTAAAATCACAAGTACCCTTCTCGGTTCTGAGTTTCTTCTGTCTTCCCAGTGGGGCCCCCTGGTTTTTGTTGTTTTTTTTTTAATTGAGGGGGTGCAGTTCTTTGACTTAAAGAGAAATGGTGGGAAGTGTAGAAATTGAGGATGGAAGTGTTACTTGACGTCGGGATCAGAAAGCCTCAGGAGCCACGGGCTAGCTCCAGAAGCATGATTCTATGAGGAAAGGGGTGCAATTTCCAGATTTCTTTCCAAATCTATCTCTTTACTTACACTCAACTCCAAGACATTGAATCTTTTTAGGAAAGACAAACAAAAAGAAATCTTACTAAAAGGTAAAACAACCTTAATTGCAATCCTTTTGAGAGTTTGGACAGGTCTAAAACTGCAGGCTGAATTCTATCTTTGGCTAAATTCTAAGACTCTACCACATCACGTTTCTTTACATAAAGAACACATACAGATGTGTAATAATAATTATACATACACTGATTATGCATAATAGTACATATGGAGTAAGTTATCATACATGATCTCTCTTAACTTGGCCAGAAGGATACACAACACAGACCATGAATGTTCATGGTCTGGGATGATAAAAGAAAAAGATGGTAATGTACAAACATACAGCGAGAGACTGTACATGAACATCTCAGGTCTATCTAGAAATGAGTTACTATGGAGATTCATGAAACAGTCATCATATCTTTCCCCTACAAATGTATCGGTGTTGATGTATAGTAGGTATTCCCTAAAACTTTCTTTTTTTAAAGCTTATTTATTATGAAAGAGAGTAAGCAGTGTGGAGGAGGAGGAGGAGGAGGAGGAGGAGGAGGAGAAAGAGAGAGAGAGAGAGAGAGAGAGAGAGAGAGAGAGAATCCTAAGCCGGCTCCATGCTGTCAGTGCAGAACCTTATGTGGCGCTCATTCTCACAAACCATGAGATCATCACCTGAGCCAAGATCAAGAGTAGGACACTCAACCAACTAAGCCACCCAGGTGTCCCTCCATAAAACTTTCTTAAGTGAATGCAAGAAATGGCTTATCAAAACCAGAATGAATCCAGTAGAATTAAATGTAATACTAAAGTTATAAGTAAGCAATAAATTTATAGAGTAGAGTGAAAAAGTAGAATAAAATTGCTCAACAAGCATGTAGCAAGCACCTTTTGGGCACAAGAAATATAAAGATCATCTGGTACAAATTCAAAGGTAGCCTCTGTCCAAATCTCTCAACATTTTTAACCCAAATCCCTTTATATTGATTGGTTGTTCTGAAACCTGGTCCTGACTTTTCCTGGACTGTTGGCTGACTCCGAACTCTGTTAACCGTGTGCCCCAGGATGCCAGGGTGCCAAGTGTCCTACTGTACGATGACTGCTTCCTCCTATAGCTAAAGACCCTCCCTGAGGGTCCCGCTTTCCCTATAGTCCCTGCATGAAAGCTATTCATCCCCCATTCCCTTGGGGCTGGGGATTGTGTCCCCCCAAAATGCCACACTTCTGGCCCCAGGAGAAAGTTCGCTGTTGTTTGAGTTGAAGTCACAGGGCTATAGCATCTTCCCCCTTCTTCCTGAAAAGCAGTTCTGTGTGCCAGGAGTTCAAGCTCTCTGTGGGGAAGGGCGGGATGGGGCTGAAACGGACAGGGAGGTCGTCTTGTTACGGACCATACATGACAGGTGAAGGAAGAATAATGTTACACTGAAGATACTGGGCTATCTGGGTAATTAAAAAAAATTGTTTTTTAATGTTTTATTTACTTCTGAGAGAGAGAGAGGCAGTGTGAGCAGGGGAGGGTCAGAGAGAGAGGGAGATACAGAATCCGAAGCAAGCTCTAGGCTCTGAGCTAGCTGTCAGCACAGAGCCCGACACGGGGCTCGAACCCACGAACTGCGAGATCATGACCTGAGCCGAAGTCAGGTGCCCAGGCACCCCTATCACTCTGGGTAATTTTAGGTTCATTATCTCTTTCAACAGAAGGCTGGTAAATAATGAGATCTATCCTTTAGAAAAACAATTTTGGCAAAACTATGGTGAGCTGTGGTGTGGGGACAGAAGACCAATTACAGTGTCATTGCTAAAGGCTGGGTGAAGGGCCATGACAGTCTGTGCTGGCACCGAGGGGGTGCGGCTTGAGAGACACACTTAAGGAGCTTCATCGGATGGACCTGGGGAGGGACTGGATGTAGGGCTGGGTGTGGGGGTGGTGAGGCAGAGAGTCTGTGAAAGCTAACGCCAAGGTTTCTGGCTTGGGTGACTGACGGACACTAACAACAGTCAGAGAATTAGGAAAAAAGGTTACTGTGGAGTGAGCTTATAATGGGCCAGGTTTTGACAAAGAAAATTCAGATAATAAGCAGCAAGCAGGAATGCAGCCGCATGGACATGAAGCTGACCCCAGAACCTTTCTGTGGGTAGCTGCTGCCACTACTACCGGCAGTAGTTGGCCCTTTGGACTGAATAAGCCCCTGGGGATTACTAACAAGTCAGGGGCTGGAAGCACACCTTATATAGAGATGCCAGATTTCCTATCAACCTAGCGTGCAGAAGCACAAACCCCCCTTTCGATATCAAAAGAGCCCTGAGCTCATTTGTTTCTAAGCTGGCAAAGTGGGTCACCCCATTCCTCCTGGGCTCCCAACCCTGGGGCAGGTGGCGGTCGCCCTGGTCAGAACTGAGTCACCTCCAACCCCTACTCTGTCCTCCCCAAAATCAAGTCCACCACCAGGGTGCCACACTTGGTAACGTGCCTCAGCAGGACAGAATCCTAATGAACTGAACCGAAGGGCCCTTTTCCCCACCGTATTCAGTACTGGTCGACTTTCATTACAGTATCACATCTAGTTTTGTACTATTTTAAAGAGGCCGCTGAGAATCTTTAGATTGTGAAAAGTCAACAGGAGAGATTAAAGGGTCAAGGACAGGCTACAGAAGTTGGGTGTTTGAGAAATAAGTTACAATTATCGGGTGACTCGTCTTCACCTCTACTATGGGTTGTTACGGGGGAGGAGGGACACTGTTCTTCATCAACAAAGAGAAAAATGGGGGCGCCTGGGTGGCTTAGTCGGTTAAGCGTCCGACTTTCGCTTAGGTCATGATCTCGCGGTTCGTGGGTTCGAGCCCCGCGTCGGGCTCTGTGCTGACTGCCAGCTCAGAGCCTGGAGCCTGTTTCAGTCTGTGACTCCCTCTCTCTCTGACCCTCCCCTGCTCACGCTGTCTCTCTCTCTCTCTCTCTCTCTCTCTCCTAGAAATAAATAAAAAATATTAAAAAAACAAAGTTTAAAAAAAAAAAAAAAACAAAGAGAAAAATGGACGGAACTCCACCTTCCAGGCAGGAGGCTGGGCAACATACGGTCTCACAGACCTGACCCTTCCAGTCAGTGCATAAACACCAACACAGTGGACACGCGTCCGAGAGCACGTGCCTCAGCAGTGGCAAGGATGCTTTTCTCTTTGGGATGATGAAGATGATGCAAAAGCTCTGGAAACAGTGGTGGTGGTCACATGTCATTGGACATACTTGCAAAACAGAATGCTTTCACACTCCTTGCGTTTTTCAGGTAATGACACATTCAGGTAGAAAAAGGTTGAGGGCATCAGTTAGGATGATCAGGATTTGTACCAGATAGCCTAAATATCTCCTCTCAAATCCTAGTAGAAGCAGCCTGGGGCCGTGTTGTAGAAAAGACGTACCTACCGCTGGTCAGATAACAGCGGTGACAGAAACAGGAGACAGGGCTCTTCCCGCCAGCGCTGCAGCTCTTGGCGAACGGGGCTCAGAATAAAGGAATGTGAAGTAGACTCCATGCTATGAGTCCAGAAGTGGGCACCCTCCTTCCAAGGCCATGCTGACGTGCAGATGCTATCAAGGTCCTGCCTGGCCACCCTCAGGGACAAGAGCCATGTTTACAAAGCACATACAAGAGTGAGATTCTAAGTCAGCAATGATGGTCTGAAAAAGCATTAGTTTTTAGAACGGAGCACTATGAGTTTCCACGTGAGTCCTTTTCTCTAGTGCAAGCTTCAGCGCAGAGCGGAGCGCGGTGAGGAGAGTGTGCCAGGCCCACATTCCTGAGACAGTCCCTGGAGAGTGTGCAGGAACCCCAGGGGCAGCACACGACATAGTCTAAATGCCACCGCGACGGCAAGAGGCCGAGAGTGGCTACGGGATCGTTTCATTGGTCGAATCAAATACTCTGATGAGAAGTATCTAAACTGCGTCCGTGTTGGTACAGGTTTTGAGGACCCTGTTAAAAGTTGTAGGTGGAAAATAATTTAACAGCTTGGTGTATACACAGCATTTTCATTTAAATGGCAACTGAGTTCCTTTCAGATCTGTTTAGATAACATCGGGTTCATTCATCCATTCAATAAATATTTATTGTACCACTACTAAATATGAGACACTGTGTGATTAAAAGGAGGGAAAGAAGTATAAGCTATAGTCCCTCCCCGAGAGGAGTGCACAGTGTAGCAGCAGGGACGCATGAATGTACAGACAGTTCTGAGAATATGATGCCCCTCTGCTGATGAATGGCAGGCTTACCCAGTATGAGCCACCTGCTGCCGGAGGGGAGGCTGGGGCCCTTTTATCCAAGGCTGAGCATGTGAAGCCAGGACGAGTACTAAGAGAGAATGCCATGGATCCTAGCTGGAAAATAGGCCTTCCAAGCAAAAAGAGCTTGAGATGTCTATTAAAGGCCAAATGAGCAAAGACATACCAGGAAATGAATCAAGGACTCAAGATTCAAAATGGGCCATAAAAAAAGAATGAGATCTTGCTGTTTGTGACAACATGGATAGACCCAGAAGGTTTCAAGTTAAGTGAAATAAGTCAGACAAAGAAAGACAGATATAGTATGATTTCACTGATATGGGGATACATATACCACAAACACATACAACACAAACAAACAAAACTGAAACTTCCTCTTAAATACATAGAACTGGTGGTTGCCGGAGAGGCCGGGAGACGTTCGGGAGACATAGGTAAAAAGGATTAAGAGGTACAAACATCCAGGGGCACCTGGGTGGCTCAGTCAGTTAAGCATCTGACTTGGGCTCAGGTCACGATCTCTCGGCTTGCAAGTTCGAGCCCCGCATCACAGAGACCGCTTTGGATCCTCCTCTCTCTGCCCCTCCCCCACTCTCTCTCTCAAAAATAAACAAACATAAAAAAAAAGAGGTACAAATGTCCAGTTATAAAAGTACGGCAGAGAGTAGAGTCCATATACTGTACGGTGACAGGTGGTGACTGCGCTTTCCACCGTGAACCCTGGGTCACGTAGAGAGTTGTCTGCTCACTGTGGTGGGACACCTGAAACTAACAGAATGTTGTATCTCAACTCTACTTCAAAAAAACAGAGTCCATTGGAAAGCTATAGAAAATGGGCTGTCATGCTGCTTCTCAAGAGGTTCTCAAAGAATAGCTACAAGGGAAAATAAACACCTATAAGAAGTCGGAGGGCAAAGTCCCCAGAGGGGAACAAGGAACAATTTTCTTTGATGTCGTCATGTTTTACCCTAAAAAGAAATGCCATATTGTACTTTGCTCCCCACCCTCCAGGGTGTGCGGATTCTCGAAGCCCCTGGAACAACCCTGGGTGCCAGCTCCAGTCTGCAGCTGACAATGCACCGGCCAGCAGGAGGAGCGGCTGGGCCGTCACAGAAGGCCAAGGGCTTAGCTTTTTAAGTCGGGTGTTTGAACACCCCAGCCGCACTTTCTGGACAGACGAAACCGAGAGGATGTATGATAAATGCTGTGGACATTGTATAAATTACAAGCGTTAAGGAATTGAGAGGAAGAGATCATTAAACATTTTTTTCTTAAATGTTTCTTTATTTAGAGAGAGACCGACAGAGACAGAGAATCCCAAGCAGGCTCCACATCAGCCCGGAGCCCAATGCAAGGCTCAAAGTCAAGGACTGTGAAATCATGACCTGAGCCAAAATCAAGAGTCTGACACTTGGCTGACAGAGCCACCCAGGTGCCCTGAAAGGAAGAGATCATTTTAAACTGAGGGGAATTATGGCCAGTTTCATGAAGATGGTGAGACATGAGGTGGTCAGTTAAGGATGGTTCGTATTTCCACGGGCACTTTTGGGAAGAGAAAAGAGTTGGAAAAGCATTGAGCCACGTCTGAAGGCAGAGCAAAACACAATGGGCAATGGTAAATAAGCTAACTTAGTTGGAGTTAAGGCACTGAGTGGGTAAAGTGAACAACAGAAGGGCCTTGGATGCTTTTACTTTATCCTGCAAATGACAGGAAGTCAACAAAGGTTGATCATCCATGAGATGGTGATATAAAAGGAAGCTGGAGCTCCCCAACCAATGCAGAGAGTGGGCCTTCTTATCTCTCCCCAAATGTCCTTATATCATGGAAAATAAACTATTATAATACATAGAACATGGCTGCCCAACTGAAGATTCCTTGGATAAGTAATTCCAGCCGTCATGAAGTGGGTGGGTCAGAAGCCACCACGTTAAGCAGTGTTCAAAAGTAACTGAACCAAAGACTTACGATCCCAAACACAAGGGAAAGGTCTTGTAAGTCACAGAGGAGGACAGACACTAAGAACAAAAAACGAGACAAAGGACATGAATACGCAATTCACAAGAGAAATAGTTTAAATTCCTTAATCTCCATAATTATTAATGTAATGGAAATTAAATAATGTGAAATTCCTTGTCTATAAATTTGGCAAAGGCGATAGATTCATAAAGCCCATTTTTCTTGGGTGAGGGGGTAGAGTTACAGTCATTCTCATATGCTGTTGGTAGGGACTTTTTCTGGAGGGAAATATGGCGATTCAGCTTCCAGGAATTTATCCTACAGAGACGGCCCAACAAGTACCAAGGGCACAAATACAAAATTCGTGGCAGCATCCTCCTGGTGAAAACGAGGGAACAGTGCAAACATTTATCAATGGAGCACTAGATAAATGAATCACCGCATGTCAGTGTAATGAAGTTACAGTGTATGTTTGCCTATCTGCAAAGAATGAAATGGCCCTTTTATAGTCATTTGGAGGTTATGTGCGAGACAAACTAAACTCATGGCGGCTGACATCACAGCGACTTCCTTCACTATTTTACAGCAAGGGTCTCCTGCCTGCCTCAAACCAGCCATGCAATTCTTGTGGAATAAATGGAGACTCAGTTACGCAAAACAGTTACACAGCCTTATATATACAGCACGATCCCATTTTTCCTTTTACTGTCACACACACACACACACGCACACACATACACGCACGTGCGCGCACAGCTCTCTACTGTTAACAGTGGTTGTTAATGGAGAGTTATGACAGGGACAGGATGCTTTCCTTTCTACTTTATACCTTGTTTTCACTTTTATAAATTTTTACTTTAAGAATGGTTCTGAGGGGCAACAGTCTGTTAAGCGTCTGACTCTTGATGTCAGCTCAGGACATGATCTCATGGTTTGTGAGATCGAGTCCCTTGCTGGGCTCTGTGCTAGGGGTGAATGAAGACTGCTTGGAATTCTCTCTCTCCCTCTCTCTGCCCCTTCTCTACATTTGCTCTCTTTCAATAAAATATAAATAAATAAAACTTAAAAGAAAAGGTTTTGAAATGAGCATTTTTTTTGTAAGAAAAAGATGACCTAGAATTATGTACAATCTTCTCCCTGTGGCATTGGACGCAAAAATATCTTCTATAACGTCACCCAGGGAAGACGAAGTTCAGATAGGAACGGGTAACAGGTGGCTAGGGATAGCAGTGAAAAAGCAAGTCAAAGGGAGGAGGGTGCTGGGTGTGGTCTATTTTACAACCCTTGGTGTACAAGCCTAAGATTACTTTCTGTTGAAGGTCACAGAAGTTATGTACTATTTATTTTTTATGTTTTTAAATTTGTACATTTAAGTAATGTCTATACCTAACGTGGGGCTCGAACTCATGACACCCAACATTAGTAGTCCCATGCTCTTCTGACTGAGCCAGCCAGGCAGCCCAGGCCGTGTGTGTGTGTGTGTGTGTGTGTGTGTGTGTGCGTGCGCGCGCGCGTGTGTGTGTGTGTTTAAAGTAATTTGGCAGACAGTAGGGTTGTAAAAGTGTTACAGCCACCATTTACAGAGCACTCACTAGGTATCAGGCCCTCTGGCGAATGCTCTGCCAATTTTTAATCCTGATAACAAACCAGGAGGTTCGAATGTGGATGAACGCCTTCTACCCAGGAGAAAACAGGGACTTTGAGACTGGAAAGTTAAACCAGGCGGGTCAGGCTCCAAGGTCCTCAAGCTACTCTGCTGAGGTGCTCCAGGAACGGGCTGACCGGGAGGAAGGAGGCCACTCACACACCAGCAGCCACCAGGACACGCGCTCGGTGCTGTCTGCACCAGGCAGCACCTTAACCACCCAGTCATGTTACCACACTGGCGGACACCATGAAATCACGGCCCCAAGCGATCTATGGAGTCCAAGTTAGTTGTGCTTTTTGTAACTAGTAAGAATAAGGCTCAGATATTTCTTTTTATTTCTTATTATTAAAAAAAAA
>NW_027529424.1:2315903-2317680 GCF_008692635.1 Crocuta crocuta | reverse complement strand
CCCATCTGCCCTCAGTTTGTTCTCAGCATTCAAGAGTCTCTATGGTTTGCCTCTCTCCCTCTTCCCCACTATTTCCCCCCTTCTTCTCCAAAAAAATTTTTTTAAACATTTATTCATTTTTGAGAGACAGAACAGAGCGTGAGCCAAGGAGGGGAAGAAAGAGAGGGAGACAGAATCCAAAGCAGGCTCCAGGCTCTGAGCTGTCAGCACAGAGCCCAACGTGGGGCTTGAACTCACTGACCGGGAGATCATGACCTGAGCTGAAGTTGGACACTCAACCGACGGAGCCACCCAGGCGCCCCAAGATATTTCTTTTTAAATTGGCAGCATGGTTCATGTGAATCCTGTTAGTTCTACGAAAGCCAAATATTAACACTTAGAAGACGTGCAAAAAGACTTTATTTATGTTTATGATTCTGCAAAACATAGAGCAAAAGTCTTTGAATGCTGGTAATTCACGTAGGTTAAATATAACAAGACTATAGGTTAAGAGCTGCTCCCATACTCCTATGCCGGTATAACCAAAATCCTGCCTTCATTCAGTAAGAGAGAAAATGTTCATAACTTACTGTCAGGAAAGAGACAATGTAATTTGAAATGCTGATCCTCTACTCTCCTGTCCAGAAAATTTCTAAAAGAATGCTAATACAGAGGTACAAATCTCCCCTAACTGAGCTGTTAATTTACGCACTTATATCATGGATCAGCTAAGTATGAACTTGATTAAGTACTGGCTGTATTACACCTCTTCAGCCTTTAAAAAAAATTTTTTTTAATGTTTTATTTATTTCTGAGAGAGAGAGAGACAGCGTGAGCAGGGGAGGGTCAGACAGAGAAGGAGACACAGAATCTGAACCAGGCTCCAGGCTCTGAGCTGGCTGTCAGCACAGAGCCTGACATGCGGCTCGAACCCATGAACCGTGAGATCGTGACCTGAGCTGAAGTCAGACACTTAACCGACTGAGCCACCCAGGTGCCCCTAAAAATTTTAAATGTTCCGAGTGAAGGGTGCCTGGGTGACTCAGTCAGTTGAGCATCCAACTCTTGATTTCAGCTCAGGTCATGATATGATGGTTTGTGGGATTGAGCTCCATGTCGGGCTCTGTGCTGACAGCCCAGAGTCTGCTTGGGATTCTTTCTGTGTCCCTCTCTCTGTGCCCCTCCCCTGCTCATGCTCTTTCTCTCAAAATAAATAAATACAATTAAAAACATATTCCAAGTTAAATATAGTGGGTCATGGTACAGTTTCTTCTTCAATGTAAATAGTGTTACTAATGATGAAGAATGGATCACATTCATAGCACCTTTTTCTTCCCAGGACTTCGGGGAACTCTGATAACTCTGGGTCCAAAAGCACTTAGAGACTGGCAGTCTTTCCTGAGTGACACTAATGACAACTCTCTACGGGTAAGGCAATCACAGCTGAGGTCAGTGGGTTCCAAACTCTTTTGACCATAGTTCACAGCAAGAAATACATTTTTCATGACAGGCTCTCTCTTTCTCTCTCTCTCTCTCTCTCTCTCTCTCTCACGCACGCATACACTACGTATATAACAAAAGTTTCATGGATTTATCCTTCCTGCATGCAAGGCACTCTGACATTTTCTATTCCACTCTATCTCTGTTATTATTATTATTACTACCATTATTGCTCACACAGGTGACAATTGGCTAAATTGATCTCATGACCCACTTACAGGTCACAACCACTGGTGTGAAAAGCACTACCTAAAATATGGAAAGTTTTTAGGATGCTGCCTGGACAGCCTTCTCACTT
>NW_027529424.1:2246563-2315863 GCF_008692635.1 Crocuta crocuta | reverse complement strand
CTCCCCAGGCCCCAGTGGCCATCTGTATGTGAGGACTCCAGCCCTGATCCCACTTCGGGGCTCGAGACCCATGCACCCGATCACCCACTGGATCGCCCCACTTGCGCATTTCAAAAGCAACCTTATTATCATGTCCCAAAATGTATTTAATGATGACTCTGCCTGAGCCTTACTAATAGCATCAACCCTGCTGTGCAAGCCAGAAAGTTGCAGCTCCTCTCTCCTTGCCCTCCCACAGCCAAGTAATCACAGAGTCCTTCTTATTGTGACTTCCAAGTTACTTCCGAACCTTCCCCCACGCTCCCATTATCAGTGGATGCCGCTACTGCCACAGCCTCCAGGGTCCCGCCCCTCCCTCCAGCCCCTCTTCACCCCGAGGCCAGGGTGATGTCCCTAACAAGCAAACCTCATCACGTGACACAGCTCAGTGGAATGCCAACTACCCCCGGGTGGAGCCCGGCTCTGCATCTGGCCTCCCTTGCCCATTTCTCCACCTTAGCTTTTGCCACGTTCCCTCCCCTTATTCTAAACTGGTGGTTCTCAGGTCGGCCTGCACATCAGGATCACCTAGACAACTCTCTAAAAGTACCAGTGCCCAGGACCCCACTTTAGGACAATCAAATACCAATCTGGCTGCTGGGTGTAAGGGATAGCCAGAGGCCCTCTGTGTTAGCTGGAAGGAAGGTCTTTCAGTCTTCTGGAAAGCGCTCTCACGTCCTGGCCTTCACACCTCCTCAGCCCTGTACTGAAATGTCATCTCCTCAAGGATCATAGTCCCTAACAACGCCCCCCACCCCCGCCGGGCCTGGCGAGGCCCCCCATTTATGTTCCCATATCAACCCCCTTGTTGCTGCCTAGTGAGCTTTAAAATCTCTTAGCCTGGCACTAATGCCTACAAACGAATACAAGAATTAAGTAAATTCTAAGCATCAGATATGCTGAGAAGCTACAGTCGAGGAAGCCTGAAAAAGAAAACACGACTGATGATGGGGAAGACGTAAACCAAAGCTGTGACGTCCTGGAAAGAGACTCATTTCCATGGTGAAGGGTTGGCAAGCAGAGGCCACTTGGTGCCTAAATTCTGAAAGCTTTCCCAAAGGCACATATCTCATCCTCATCATCTTCCTAGCTCATCGGAGATGATAGACAGGGACTCATTTGCCCCACTTAGCAAAGGATGAGACTAAGCTGCTTGCCCAAATGACCAAAGAAGACCAGAGGAAGATGAATCAGAGGTGGGCCCCATGCCTGTGTTGCTCAAGGCACCAGGCTCTCCCTTCTAGAGTGGCTAAGGTTAAACACGCCCAAGCAACTCCTTTTCTACCGTATTTCACACAATGCTTATTAAGGTCCCCATTCAAGTCTTGCTAGTAATTGAAAAAATTATATATGTGCAATGAGAATGAGTTAATGTTAACAGAAGAACCTTCACTTTTGCGTCTCCTGACTTTTTAACTTTGAGCTTATAACTTAACCTTGCATTTTTGTGGGGTTCTTTACATTTTATATGGAGGCGTAAAGTCGTATTTGAGATATCATTCCATTAGCCATACAAGCAACTTCATAGGCTATTATGTGGCATCAACTTTTTCTGTAAAAATAAATTGTTAAGGATATTATTCCTGGAACAGAATAAATTCTTGGAATTACTGAGTAACTTATGTACCGTACCACGGTTCCAAGAACACATTACTTATTTTATCATGACAAAGTAAAGTTATTAATCTTCTGGCTTCCATTTCAACAATGAGAAACGCTGTGAGACGCACAGACACCTGCATTACATTTCAGTTCAACTTTATATCATCCATAAACATCTCTGTGTTGGACACCTCATCCAAACAAATGCTCACCGAACACTCTATGTAGCATTCGATTTTATGAAACTATAAAAGTTCCTTGCTGTTAATTACAGAGACAAATGTCTCATCACACATTTGGTTACCGGATAGCATAATTAGTTTTCTCCATTAACCTGTCAGATATAAAATTTGATTTCTAAGTAAAAAAACATTGTAAAACCCTTGCAATCCAAATGGTACAGTATATTTGTACAGTATATTTGTATGTTTGGGGAAAAAACAGGGCAAAACCAAGAAAACAATTTTATGGATTCTTATTTACAAGGATACTGATTGTCTATTGCTGAAAGGAAATCTGTCAAACTTCTTAATGATTTTAAAATATATGATCGGATAGTCATGTAAGAAGCTGTCCTTTGCATAGAAAGGGGGCTTGGGAACCTGGCCATGAACGGAATGTGCCCTTTGATCTCGCGCTGGGTGTGGTGACGCGGCTGAGTGGGTCCACCTCAGGCCCTCATTTCTGCCCCCTTCACACGGGCATCTGGGGGACAGCTGGGGAAGGGAAGGGCATCCAGTCTATTGCAATGCGATAGTTTTTCTCTGCTCAAAGCTCAAAGCTAACTGACCCCACAACTGTGGCCGGCAGAAGAGCTCCCATGTGTAGGGGGCATTTCTGATGGTGGCAAGGACTGGGGTGTGGGGGTGCTCCTGACGTTTATGAACATTGGTGCGGCCCACACTCAGACCTCTTGTAACACGTGGGATAGCCCTGCACAGGAAGACCGTCTCCCCTCAACAGCCTGTCCCGCTCACATCGGCTGCTAATGACACGTTAATATTGTAAACATGGTACTCATTCACTTGGTCAGAAACAGTTGTTGTGAATCTAGTCCTGTGCACCAGGAGCACAGCAGGCGGAGCCTTGCCCTGCAGGAATTCAGGCCGAGGCCCGAGACACGAAGGCCCCGGCAGTCAGTCCGGGGCACGGGGCTGTTCCGGGCAGGGCCCGCAGAGCTGACACCAGGCCGGCGCGCTACCGTGTCCGGAGGTGGCTGCACAGCGCGGTGTACGAGCCAGGCCCTGGAGGCCAGGGGCCGGTATACACACAAAGACACAGTGGTGCGTCCTCTTTCAGGGTTAAATTTTAAGAGGGGGACCTGCCGTTAACCTAATGGCATTAATGGCCATTAACCTAATAAAAAAAGAAAAAAAATACCAAATGAAAAATATAGCCTCGATCCTCGGTGCTGACAATGTTTACTCCTGGTATGTGAGGTCCAGTTAGCTACGAAGGATATGTAAATTTTCACCCTTTGAAGCCAGGGAGGGACTTAGAGGTAAATGAGTTGAATAATAAGGTTTCAAAATGGCTGATTCCACCACTTTACTTTGAATTTAAAGTGGACATCTTATCTTCATTCATTCCCCGAGCATGTACTTAGTGACCAGCGTGGTGCTGGGCAGTGGGGACACGGCAATGATTCTCAGGGAGTTTACACCCCAGTGGGGTGTGTGTGTGGGGGGAGAGAGAGAGAGAGAGAGAGAGAGAGAAGCAAACTGGCTTTGCTGTGATAGCACCAAGCCCTGGATGCCATAGAAAGAGAGGTGAGGGGAATCAGGGAAGGCTGCCTGGAGGAAGTCACATCAACTTGGGAGTCTTCAGAGATAAGAGAGAGCCACGGAAAGGAGAGGGAGGATGGCTCAAGTGTGAAATTCCAAGCAGAGGAGGCGGTATGTGCAGCCACCCGGGTGAGAAAGCACCCGGCCTCAAAGGCGAGGATGGATTCCTGTTGCAGGAATGAAAGTGGGGTGGTGCTGCTGAAGCCTGGGGGGCGGAAGGAAAGCCTCAGCAGTGAGCCTCAGGGCGACAGGTGGCATTTCGGGCAGAGTCTTATCTGTCAGGGGAGGAGCCTGAGTCCTCCTTGAGTCTGCTCCTCCCCCTGCTCCTCCCTGGCCCACCACCCCCTGCTTCTCCGGCGCATTCCATTCCAGGTAGCGTTCTCTCCAGTAATCTGTGACTTGTAAGACTAACAGAGTTGCTTTGTAAATGTCCTAGATCTATTTTTAACTTGGAGATGCAAAACACAATGTTCCAAAATCTTTATTTTATCTTATAGATAGCCATGTTATTTTCTTCCCAAAGTAAAAATCCATATTCCCATGGGAACCAGAGAGGCTAAATTGTTAATACATCTCCTTAGAGTCCGTCCTTTGTGGAGGTTTGTTTTTTGTTTTTTGTTTTTTTTAATGATTTGGTCATGATCAGGGCTGGAAGAGCAAACCATCAAAACATATGACACATTTCACTCACAGGGCAGTTCCTGAACCACACCAAGTCTCTGAGAAACAGAAAGAGGCAACTTTTTCTCCAGACGTGGGCCTGGGTGAGTGGGCCCAGCGTTCTCTCTCTCGTGGGGGACGAGCCTGGTGGATGCATAGCTTGCTGTTTTCCTGAAACTTAAGTAGGAAAACTTGGTTCCGGTGGAACCGGAGAGCCAGACAATGCCACCTTCAGTTGATACACAGGTCAGTACTATGTTAAGCACCTCTGTAAAGTGGGGCCCATGTCACAGCACAGTACCACACCAGCAGGCCGTATACTATTGCTCAGTTTTGGTTTGCACCATGTCGCTGACTTTCATGGGTGAGGTCCTCTTCTTTTTGGTCTTTTTGAGATTTGAGGGAAAACAAATAGGTTTCAAGCTGTATCTCACAAATCAACATCAGAAATCCCAAATTTCCGTGCTACTTTAATATACTATAAAAGATTCTTCAGTTACATGAGGCATATTTTAGTTTGGCTTGCTAACTGTCTCCAAAATCTCAATGGAGTGATGTGTGTATATATATTTTAAAGTTTATTTATTTAAGAGAGAGAGAGCATGAGCAAACATGAGCAGAGGAGAGGCAGAGAGAGGGAGAGAAAGAATCCCAAGCGGGCTCCGTGCTCTCAGCACAGAGCCTGACTCGGGGCTCAAACTCACAAACCGTGAGATCATGACCTGAGCTGATGGCGCCCCCAGAGTATTTTTTTTTTAATGTTTTTATTTATTTCTGAGAGAGAGAGAGACAGTGTGAGCAGAGGAGGGTCAGAGAGAGAGGGAGACACAGAATCGGAAGCAGGCTCCAGACTCTGAGCTGTCAGCACAGAGCCCAACACGGGGCTCAAACCCACAAACCGTGAGATCATGACCTGAGACAAAGTCAGACGCTTGGCCGACTGAGCCACCCAGGCGCCCCCAGAGTGATGTATTTTGAAGCGACTCTTCAGAGTTCTGTATGACAGTGTCCAATAATTCGAACATTTAGATACTTGAGTACCTATCGTCCGGGTTCCTATTATGAACACAACACTGTGCTGGGTGCTTCAAAGGATACAAAAAAGAATCCAGGTCAGGCTTGCTCTGTGACCTTACAATTTACAGGAGGAGAGACGGTGCAAATAAACAACCACCATTCAGTGTGGTAATTGTTGAGGTCTGGGGGCGATAGGGGTGTCTGCAGGGTGACCTGAGCGCCACAAAGCTGTGCACAAAACAAGTATTCGGCAGCGCATGGTAAATGCCACATGATGTTATTATTTAGCGCTAAGGTGTTCAGACGAACAGAAAACTTCTATTTAGGAGAAGGGAGAAGGGGACAATGAAAATAAGAATACAGCCTTTTCTACCTTGAAAAAGTATTTTATCGTATAGCATTTCCAATATGCTGCAGGCGAGCCTGCTGGGGAAGTTAGGGCCAGTATTACTATTCTGCTACAGAAGATAAAGAAAGCCTCTCAAGTGTTTCGTGCAAGGTGCTATTAACTGTTAACCTGAGATTCAAACCGAGGTTTTCTGACTTTAAATCTGACTTCTCTCTATTGTGCCATACAAACTGAGAAGGCCGCCAGGCCTTGGTAATGTTTGAACTGGCTTTAGAAACCGCAAGGAGATAGGCTTGCGATGGATGGGGTCTGGAAACGGGCTAAGATGTGCGAGAGCTNATTGTGCCATACAAACTGAGAAGGCCGCCAGGCCTTGGTAATGTTTGAACTGGCTTTAGAAACCGCAAGGAGATAGGATGGGGTCTGGAAACGGGGTAAGATGTGCGAGAGCCCGGAGGGAAAAGGCTGGCAAGGAGCGTGCGCTCGGACGCGGAAAGGGGCTCCGGGAGGGAACCCTAGGAGATCAAGCAAATGTGTTTAGTAGGAAGAAGAGGGAGAGAAGACTTGGAAAGGTGCGCTAGAAGCAGAGAGCAAACAGCAAAGGGAGGGGGAGAGGGGCCTGGGCTTTCTCAGAGGCGGAGCAGACACAAGGAGGGAGCTGTGTCCACAGCCAGGCTCCCGTCTGCGAACTCTCTGACCTTGAGCAAACTGACATTTCCAAAGGCCTGTATTTTTCATTTAAAATGCAAAGAACAATACTTCTCCAGTTTGGGAAAGTGCCCGGCCTACAGCAGATGGTTCAACCAACTTCCTTTCTTCGCAAGCGGGTCCTAGGCTCTGCCCACCCCTCCCCTCTACTGACGGGGCCCCCTCTCTTATCTGGAGCTACGCTCTGTCGGGGAGAGGATGAGCGGTCACACGCTAAAATGAGCCCATGTGGGCAGAACGGCACAGGCAGGCAGCCCCGACATGGTGAAAGAAGGCAGAACGGGACATCAAAAGCCCAGATTTTAAAACGCGCTTAACTACTAATTACGGTACAACCTCGTGCAAATCACTTTCACCTCCGAGCTCAGCTTCCTGTCTGTATAACGGATAGAACACCTGCCTCACAGTGTGGTTGTGATCTTGGCTAAATGATTAATCCAAGTGTGCCACAGGCCTGATTGCAGATACCTCCCGAACCTGAGGCAGCGAGTAGTCTCTAGTGCGTCTGCCGTGGCCCCCACAGGTTCAGAAGCACGTTCACAGGCTCGTATTCAAAGGAGCTGTCAGTGTTTGAGAGCCTTCAAGGTGGGGCTCTTGGCTTTGACTTTGCTCGCAGTGATCTGTGAAGCCGTTGGTGGATCCGCAGGATACAGATAGGCAGATCGACGTTAAGTGTGTAGGAAGCCTCAGAAAACACTTTTACACGGTGACAAGGGCTCCCTAAAAGCTGTGCAGAGTCCCGCAGATGCGGGCTGTGTTGCGTGGAGCCCCGTGATTACTCGCAAAGTTCTTAGCATGGTGCCCCCACGCAGCAGGCGCTCCCAAAATGACACCTACTATTATGGGCTACATGTCTAACCCCCAAGAAACACTCAGACCCACTTGGACCTTCATTTTATTTGAGGTTGCTTCTCACTCATGGAAGTCTAGCCACAGGTGAGGTGAAACATCGGGGCCCCCTCCCTCTTGCGAAGAAACAGGAACCCAGTGGGACCCAGGCTGCCTGACTCAGTGAAGAGGACCCCCTCCCCCATTGCACACATGTACCTGCCCACCTCTCCAGGGAGGAGACTTACATCGTCGTCGTTAGAGGCTAACTCCTTAACCTGAAAAAGTGGGTATGGATTATTCGAGTGTGTCACCTTTGAGGAGACTAGGGACTCTGGTGGGGGCGGCTGTCATCAAAAAAGCCACTGAAAAAAGATTTAAAAATTCAGAGATCTCAGGGGCCCCTGGGTGGCTCAGTCAGTTAAGTGTCTGACTTGATTTCGGCTCAGGTTATGATCTCGGGGTTCATGAGTTAGAGCTCCGTGTCGGGCTCTGTGCTGTCAGCTTGGGATTCTCTCCCCCTTTGTCTCTGCCCCTCCCCTGCTTTCTCTCTCTCTCAAAATAAATAAACATTAAAAAAATTCAGAGATCTCAACCCTGCTCAAAGGGCATGGTGACTACACTCTGTGCTTCATCTTCTAAAAGCTGTATAACTTAGTGTCAAAAGGAACAAGAACAAAAAAACAGACAAACATAAAAGGAAGGAGAAGAGGGTCGGGGCCTGGCACGTAATTGGAGCTCAATAAATATTTGTTGAATGAATAAATGAAAGAGACTGAACATCTGAAAAACAGACATGTTTCAAATTTATTTCATAGTAAATCTGAAAGGAAATCCAACATATAAAAAGAGATTTTATTACGTTTCCTTTAATGCTATGAGTAATAAACTCATTGTCTCATAAAAATACTTTCTAAAAGTGCTCTGCTACCAGCTAAGGTCTCCTGATGATTCCTGAAGTGTGTGGCCCCACATGGTAGAGGGGAAAAAAATCTTTGGACAGGAGACGTGGGTTTCTGCCAGGTTCCACTATTTATGAGCAAGTCACTTCACTCTGAGCCTCAGTTCCTTCCTCCAGGTAATGGGAGTAAGAACATGTGCCCCAGTGACCTCACAGGACTACTGTAAAAACCCCAGGGTGACAGATGTAAAAGCACTTTTTAAACTACGCGTATGACCTTCACTTAACGTCTGGGTCTTGTGACACTTACCCCTCTGCTGTAGCTTACAGCACCCTTCTTCACCTCCCCTCTGCCTGTGCAAATCTTCCCCAAGTTCAACGTCTAGCCTTTCCAGAGCTTTCCGCTTGAACTTACGTTTGATCCTTCCCTTCCAACACTGCTTTTGCTCGTTGCCCCAATGGGTCACATTTGTCAATTAATCATCGTTCACACAGAAAGGCATGCGGTGGGCTGTTTTCAGTGCAGGCGGATATGCACTGGGACCCCGGCCATGGCACTTGCTACTTGAGATGCCCCTGGCAGGCTACCAAACACCGAAGTCCCGTGTATAAAATGGGGATGATGACGACTCTTGTAGGTTTGCTGGGAGAAGCAAATGAGGTAATTCGTGTGAAGTACCCAAGTCAATACCAGTGCACGCACGAAGTGCCCAAACAATGGTGGCTTTTATGACCACTGAATATTGCTTCCTTGATGGTGTTCAGAATTTCTCCTCTCTCCCCAAATGCCTCTGTCCTATCCATTTCTTTGGTTACTCCCAACCCCACTCCTGTTCCAGAAAAGTGCTGAGTGCACAGTATTTTCTTTAAAAAGACATCTGTTGAACCGATTAAAACAAGTTGTTGTTCCTCTCCAAACAGGTGCTCGCATTTTTATTGTAGGCCCATCCCAGCCAGCTGGACCATGTCAATGTCTACAGGGTGAAATACCCTCATCTGGGTATTTTGTTATCACATGAAAACTGTGTGAGTGACTCGCAAAGCACTCAGCCAAGCCATTCACACCACTAAGCCGCCCTGCCTCCTTGCTGGACGGGCCTCCTTAGTCAACAATCTACATCTACTCCAGAGAAAAAGATGTCACATGGGAACTCTGCCAGCACCCGGAGTGGCCCCCTTCCCGGAGACATGAACTTTAACCTTCTAGGTGCAGATAGCATTAAAGACTATACCGAGGTCTGAACACAGAAAATCCTACACAACACCTAGGGGCCGCATTTCAGGACTGCATTATAGTTCAAACGGCATCTTCTGGTGTCCTGCTCACAAACTGCCTCCTTCCGTGTCAGAGACCTCACATGGAAATCTACACCCTAGCAAGTAGGGTTATGGATAGACTCTGGCAATTTATAAAAACAAACATGATGTAAAGCTCTGCTTTGAGAAGCGTACCTACAAACTCAAGATGCCTGTATTTCAGAACACCATCAGCAACCAAATTCTTAATCTCATACGCCATCAGTAACTATTCCCGATTGCTCTAGAAATTATGTTAGTGTAATCATTCGCTCTTCCACTTTAAAAAAAAAAAAAAAAACGGATCCAGAATTCACAAAATAAAACTGGTCGTTGGGAACCGTATCGCATTTTCCCCAGAATGAGCAGAAGACTGAGAAGTAACTGTTCGAACTTTTGTCTCTTTATGTCTGAGGCCTTCTTGACCAGTAACTTGGAAAGCTGATCCGAACCCTGGTCTTTCACTGATGTTCGCTTATCTTCCTGGATTCGAGCTGGGAAAAATGAAAGCAGCAATGTGTGCCCCTTTGAAGAGTGCACAGTTTCCTGGGTTCTGAGCACTAGCGTCTTCTAGTTCTTCACCCCCTCCTCTCTTACACCCGGCAGTACTGTTTTCCAAATTCACAGCAGAAAGGGGGAAAAAGTCTGCTTTGTTGGAGAATAACTGAACCAAGGACATGATGTTCCATTTTGATGATAAATGTAAATTTTCTACTAATAGGCAAATTCCTCGTTTCAAACGGCTATGCCGAGTGGTACTTAGATACAGAATTCCAACCAATCAAGGTTAGGGAAAGGAAAATACAGAATTCCAACTGATTAAGTTTAAGGAACTAAAGAGAGTACAATCCAAGAATATTCTCCTTCTGGGTCATAGCATTTCACTTGACTATTAACTTTTTGGTTTTTAGTTCTCTTAACAGTAAACAGGTGCTGAGCCTAAGTTGCTGGCCTCAGTGATATTCTCCCCTCGGACGGAAAGATCTGTGCCTTCAGTGGCTGCATATGTAAGAAATGCTGACACTTCCCTCCCATTTTACCTCCATCAAGTATCCGTTTGATTTCTCAGTCCTTTTGCAACCCACCCTTTTTCTTCCTCAAGGCAAGAAGGAGAGATCTCGGGGACAGAATACTACGCCATCTGGCTTTAACGTTGTTCGGATTTTCAGTCCTACTCACACTGGGTCTGAACAGAATTCCTACTTCCTTCTGCTCTCAATTCTCACCAGAGATCTGGCAATTCTGGCCCTGGCTTTTCATCACTCTCGCCCCGACGGTCTCCCATGTTCTGCTCCCTTGTTGTGCAGCACCCGGCTCTCACCCTACCTCTGGGAGGTGGCGGAGCTGTTCGGGATGGGCATGGCCGAAGCCACATGCCGCCATGTGCTCTCCGCTCTTACTTAATGAGTACTGCACTCTTGGTGGCAAAATCTGAAGTTCAGTTTTTGGTTCACGGTCTGCAACTGACAAGCTGCACATGCAAGGTCCTTCACGTACGGGGTCTGTGACAAACACTGCACTTGGAAAGAGCGGCAATGTGTGGGACGACCTACCTACTCATTCATCAGGCGGCTACACTCGTCTGATGTACCTCACAGCCTGTGGCTCGGCTTGTCCCTGAGGGGAGCTGGCAGAGAGGATGGGAAGGACAGAGCATGGCTAGTCCCTCTGACCACAAACACTGGTGTGAAATGCGTACCGATCCAGGAAGAGGAAAGCTAATACTATCAAGAGGTGGTTCGGCGACAATCGCACTTTGATTTTCCTTACGCTTTTTGACTGTAGATTTAATTTAATTTTGTCATGGCAGGATTAGCAACCAGGCCACAGAGGTGAAGGGACATTATAATAAGACAGCGTATTAATCCTCTATCCCACCCAAGGCAGAAGCAAAACCAAACAAATAGCGGCTTCCTGGAAATTGAATTTCTGTTATCCAGATGTCAAAGATGTAATACCCCAATTACACAAACTATTGCCAGTGAACCATGCCAGCGAATATGCAATGGAAATGGGGTGAGCACAGAGCGACAAAACTGCTCAGTCAGCATCTGGCTCTGGGAGTGAGCGATAATTAGCACTGTGTGTAGACACTAATAAACATTTATGTCTGAAATTACAACTTTTAGCAATGTTAATAAGGGATATATTGGCAATCTGTAAAATAAAAGGTCTTGAAAAGAATGTCATACATTAAGCAATGGCAGGCATTTCCCGTTCTGGCACAATCTTTTTTTTCCCCCCTTCCCCCTAATTGCAAATGGCCACACTGTTTTGCTGAGAAATTCATTGACATAGGAACCTACCTAAATAAATGGGTTGTGTCTCTTTGGCCTCCCCATTAACATCGTTGCTGAATTCTGAGATCTTATATACCTCATGGTGATAATCTGGGATGAGAAAACAACGAAAAATTAAAATTCTAATGACCTGCAAGATATGAATAAGCAATAAAGACTAGACTCTCGTTATACAGCAGGTGTATAATCTATACTTTAATTTATAAACATAATTTCCAAGAACTCAGTTAATCACAGAATTCATAGTCACTAGTAATCCCTAAAACTTTGCTTACTCTGAAAAAGTACACAAACTTGAAATATTACTTTGACTTTAGAAAACGGCTTTGCTGATCACATAGTTTTCCCAGTAAATTTGGCCCACAGATGCCAATTACTAGGCGTCTTTTCTTTAAAATGACAAGCATGTTTATAAGGAAAAGAAAAACCTTGCCCAACATAGGCCACGGGGGGGTGGGGTGGGGGGGGGGAATTCCTAAATTATCTCCACAACCCATTTCCACGAGTACAGCATATCAACACCATGCTTTAGGGCAACATGACACTCTGTTTTCTCAGTTTACCCAGAAAAATCCCAGCCTTTAAGCAGCTTACAGGAAAGCACAAATGGAAAGAAAACTGATTTGTTATTTCAAATATAGTATAGCTTAGATAAGAAAGCAAGATTCTCATCTTTCACACAAATGAATCTTTCGCATTCAGCTATGGCACTTTAATATGCAATAGTTTATTTTCTAAAAATGCACCTGCAGAGCAGAAAGAAGAATCAGACCCATAATTTAAAGAAGGAAAAAAAAGGAAAAAGAAAAACTTGCTATGTCAGTGAAACTTTAAAATACAGTACTTTAAGAGTTCCTTTCTTTTCTACAGAGGCTACCGTACTTGCCAATAGTCTATTTCTAAAAAGTAGCATCATCTAGGCAAGAAAACAGAGGTTTCTTCTTAAAAGCGATTCCCATTTATTTATTTATTTGGTGGCTTGAGACCTGCCTGACAGGACATGGTCTACAAAACTACTCTCACTTTTCAGATAGAGTAGTTAAGTTCCCTGAGGTCATAAATAAGAAAGCAGCCTTCATTCCTGAATGAATCCATAGACCAACAGGCACATATGGAGATTTTTAAAGTACAAATGACTGAGTAATCAACACGGAAAAAGAGGGAAGAGCCAAATATTTTGAATACGTAAAACTATGTCAGGCCTCTTTCATGAATCAGTATCCAAACTAAATCAGGGAAAACAGATATGAGCAGATCTTCAAAATGTCTATATGAAACCATTTTCAGGCTTGCCGAAGGGAGGCTTTATGGAATCTACATCATAGTTAGCTCAGCTTAGCTTGAAAAGCGCTATTACTTGGAATTGCTCTCTAATGTGCATCAGCTCACGTGTGACTTCCCCAGGTTGGTGAAACAATCGCCTCGCTCTCTCTACTCTGATGTCAGGGCTAGATAAAACAACAGAGAGAAAAGGGGACAGGTTCTGTGGTTTGGTAGTGACCTCAAGTTGACTCAAAGATTATTTAAGCAAGGTGGTTCTAAACTCAATAATGGGGCTTGTGACATTAGGACGAAAAAAGTCACCTACCTCTAATCTAAGGTGACACCATGCATTTGGATAGACATATTTTTATGTCTGCTCTTAACTTCTCAGCGTTTTTTAAAAAGTCAAAACAGGAAAATGAAGGCTGTGACAAGTAACTGAACGCAGACGATTCAACTTTCCCCTCCCCTGATAAAACAGACCCAAGCCCGAAGACCGTGGTGTACACCTGTTAAATCGTCAGGAACTGGCTGGATTTTTTTTTTTTTTAAGGATACTTTTCTGACCGATAAGCGATCTATTCTAAAACACCTTTCCAACCCAAATAACGCATCTAGAAAAGACGCCGGAGGTCAGCAATTCTCATGTTGGGCTCGTGCACCTAATGAGCTTCTTTCTGGTTCTTAACAGAACCACCACCTTTTTTTGCTTCTGTTTGGGGGGAAAAAAAGCAAACCCGCAACCATTGGTCGGGATTCGTGTGTGCACGGCCTGANCCCCGAGCTCGCCTGCCTGTCGCCGCCGCTTCCCGGGGCCGAGCTTGCTGTACGTGGTGCGGGGTGTCGGGGACCCTCCGGTCAGCCCACTCCTTGCCTTGAGATCCAGGATGTCGGAGAGCCACACTCACGGGCTCTGTGCAAGTTTTAGGAAACACACACACGCGCACACACACGCACACACAACTTACCCCTCTGCGCTCTGCAAGGAGACGAAGCGATTTGAGAATTGACCGATGAGAAGAGTACAGGAAAGAGTGAGCTTCAGTTCTTTACCTCAATACAAAGGGGTTTGTAGGAAGATCCGGAGTTACATTCAAGGAGACAACTTGGAATGTGGGGCTTGGAGAGGGTGGAGGGAATGAGGGGCGCAACGTCAGTGGGTGCCTGTGTCTCTGCTGACTCTCAGGCAAGAAATGGCCAAGGCAGGTGCGGGGGGCTCAGCCGCTTGCTGTGATCGTGCCTGAATAATTGACAGCAGTAGCATGCTTTTATTACATTTATATAATCTTCTTCTCTGGGGAGCTAAGGGCACGCCATCTCTTTCTCACAGCGTCTTTAGGGTGGGAACGCAGGAGAATTTTATGCCACGTGGGAATGGCCATACAGGACTGCGATCTGACGTCCTTGGGAGTACCTCGCCAAAGTGATGATTCCTAGACCTAAGTTACAAGAGAGTAAAGGAATGGACAACGCATCCAGCACCGTGGCAAATTCAGATGGCCCGGAAAGAGTGGAGAGGACTACGAGAAAAGGGTATGTTGGTAAATCTGATAAGCTTCACCGGGGGTCTCACTCAAATAAGGAGACAGCCACTCTGGGTCCACTCTTATTTCAGCGGGATACACAGGATAGGACAACTTGGAGGAAGGGGAGGGGGGGTAGAGACAGCTAGCATACACACACCAGGAAACAAAAACCAAGGAACAAGGTCATCGATTAAATAATGGAAGCAGGGCCTGGTACGCATTCTGAGGTCTCAGGGGGTATACATCAAGTGAGGAGGCCGGTAATACCTGGCCAGGTTCAAGGAGAAATGTTCATTCAGTTCACCAAAGTAAACTCTTAAACAGGAGGTTCTTAACCTATTTTGGTCACCGTCTCCTTGGAGATTATGTTCAAAGCTCAGGGCCCTTTTCCCAGAGACTGTGTGTAGGACAAACAAAATTTTGTGTCGTTTTCTTGGAGTTCGTGGACCCCTTCGAGCTCCAAAAGGTGGCAAAAGAGATTAAAGTGATAACAGGGATTAAATCAACTATGCTATTGGGTTCTCTACCATTCCCCCCCCCCCCTTCTTTCTTTAAAACCAGGCAGTAGGGGCGCCTGGGTGGCTCAGACACTTAAGCGTCAGACTTCGGCTCAGGTCATGATCTCATGGGCGGTGGGTTTGAGCTCCGTATCAGGCTCTGTGCTGACAGCTGGAAGCCTGGAGCCTGCTTCCGATTCTGTCTCCCTCTCTCTCTGCCCCTCCCCTGCTCACACTTTGTCTCTCTCGCTCTCAAAAATAAATAAACATAAAAAAAATTTTTAAAAAAACAGGCAGTAAACATCTGAAGATGTTTTGAATGTTTCTAAAGAAACAGGCAGACTATTTTGTTCCCTTTTTGTGTGTGATGTCTCTTCATTATTATTTGTAAGTTATTAAAAAAACTTTTATGTTCATTTATTTTTGAGAGAGAGAGAGAGAGCCAGAGTGCAAACTGGGAAGGGGCAGAGAGAGAGGGAGACAGAAGATCCGAAACAGGCTCCATGCTGTCAGCACTGATCCCGATGAGGGGTTTGAGCCCCGCAACTGTGAGATTATGACTTGAGCTAAAATCAGAAGCTTAACCAACGCAGCCACCCAGGCGCCCCTATTTAAACGTTACTCCAAAAGCCACAGGGTTGTGTAGTATACTGGTTGAGGAACTTTTAGGATCATTCCTGCCTTGGTGCATAAAATGAGATCTTATTATGCTTCAGCTGTGGTGAAATCATAGTTTCCCTACGGGAGAGATGAACAACTTTAAATTTTCGGTAAAAATGGAAATATGAATTCCATTTACTGAAGAAGCTATTTTTTAGATACAATTCGTAATGAACTATTTTAAAGTAATAATGTTTTTAAATAATAATTTTCCTTGAGCCTTTTTTCCTGGCTCAACAAAGACCGTCTATGAGTGAGTTGGTCTACAGAGGCCATAGGTCAGGCCTGTCCTGTTAACATCTAGAGAAAATCAACAAATATTTATTTAGTCTTATTCATCACATAGTGCAAATCACCATGCCTCTATGTAGCACAATGTATATGTTATAAGTAGAGATTAATTATGATAGTTAATAAAAAAGAGATTGCTTTAAGCAGTAGGTCTCTGTGCTGGTTTGCCTGAGCTGACATAACGAAATACAGTTGACCCGGGGTCCTGTGTGGCTCAGTTGGTTAAGCATCCTACTTTGGCTCAGGTCATGATTTCGAGGTTCATGAGTTCGGGCCCCACGTTGGGCTCTGGACTGACAGCTCAGAGCCTGGAGCCTGCTTCAGATTCTGTGTCTCCCTCTCTCTACCCCTCTTATGCTCTGCTTATGCTCTGTTCCTCTCTCTCTCAAAAATAAATAAATTTTTAAAAAAAGCAAAGTTGAAAATCTTTATTTAAAAAAAAAAGAAATACAGTTGACTGGCAGGGCTTAAACAATCAGAATTTATTTTATCCCTGTTCTGAAGACTACGAGTCCCAGAGGAAGGTCTGGCCAGGTTAGTTCCTCATGAGAGCTCTCTTCCTGGCTTGCACATGGCTGCCTTCTCACAATGTCCTCCTCACTGTTGCAGAGAGAGAGAGTTTTGATCTCTTTCTCTTCTTCTTCTTCTAAATGTTTATTTATTTATTTTGAGAGGAAGAAAGAGAGTGCAAGCAGGGGAGGGGCAGAGGGGGAGGGAGTCAGAGAATCCCAGGCAGGCTCTGCACTCCCAGCATGGAGCCCGACTGGGCCTCCATCTCATGAACTGTGAGGTCATGACCTGAGCCAAAATCCAGAGTTGGTCACCCACCCAAACGAGCTATCCAGGTGCCCTTCTTCTTCTTCTTATAAGGATACTAATCCCATCATCAGTACTCCATCCTCCTGACCTCATCTGAACCTAATTACCTCCCAAAGTCTTGCCCTCAGATTGAGGGTTAGGGCTTCAGCCTACGAATTTGGGAGAACACAGTTCAGTTCATAGCAGTATCGTTTTTGGTTAATTGAATATAGCTTTTGGGATGGGGTATCCTGGAAAGTCATGTTGGAGATCTGTTAAGGTCCTTTCTCTACCTCAATGGTACAAAGCCCCAAAAGTTTTAGAACTGCATGTTTACCTGTCATTTAAAGTTCAGGGAAACCAGTTAAATGTTCTATGACTTCATGTAGGCCAAACCTCATATGAGCATTCTAAAATTCAGTTGATTATAAAGATTAAACATAGATTATAATCCGTGACAAAGACAGGTAATTTGGCCAGAAAACGCTTAAGCGATCTTAACCCTAACTCTTAAAAACTCTTTTGAAAACTCTGTCTTGAGATGAAAATTTCCATCTTTCTTTAGATCCCTGCTGTCCAATAGAAATATAATGCAAGCCATATATAGAATTTAAAGTGTTCTATTAGCCACATTAAAAATATAAAAATAAACAGGTTAGATTCATTGTAATATATCTTATTTAACCCAGTGCATTAAAAATAGTATCATTTTGACATGTCATCAATACAAAAATATTAATGAGATATTTTACATTCTTTTTTTGGGACACAATATTGAAAATGGTGTGTATATTATACTTAGAGGGCAGATCAATTCAAATTAGCCAAAGTTCAAGTGCTCAATAGCCACATGTGGCTAGTGGCTACCACACTGGACAGCTCTGATTTAGAGGAACTATGATTTGAACCATGCTATTTATATCCATACAGATGATTGCAACATCATTTGTTTTATTAATAACTCTCAAAAAGGGAGGTAAGCAGGATGGTATTATTGGATTTGAAACTTTATAAATCTTTGACTGAGTGTCTAGAATTGAAAATCCTGTTCTAGGTAGATTTTGGAATCTTTCAGGAAGATTTAATAAGGATAAATATTGACTTTTCAATTTAATGACAGTTCCCCATTGGAAGGGTCCTGGAAAGAATGGGCAACCCTACTTTGTTCCCAATTTATCAGTTTGTTTTTGGCCTAACTCACAGTTCCTCTTTCATTTACTTTATGGGTTCTAGTTATTAGCTTTTATTTTACTCATTTATTTTTTAATTAAAAAAATTTTTAGTGCTTTATTTATATTTGAGAGAGAGAGAGAGTACAAGAAGGGGAGGGGCAGAGAGAGAGACATAGAATTGGAAGCAGGCTCCAGGCTCTGAGCTGTCAGCACAGAGCCTGACAGGGGGGCTTGAACTCATGAACCATGAGGTCATGACCTGAGCTGAAGTCAGACGCTTAACTGACTGAGCCACCCAGGCGCCCCTAATTACTGCGTTTTAAAGGAAAGGAAGTATTATCTCTAAGACATTATTTAAGTGACAACGAGATCTTAGAACGCTCCACAAATATTACCTTATATAGGACTTCTCTTCTAGGAGTGCAAAGATATACGTTATTTAATTCTCACAATTGCTACATGAGGTTGGTAGATATTGCTATTCCAATTTTGCAAATGAGGAAAATCCTAAGATTGTTTTTTAGTGAAACTTGGGGATGGTTTCTGACTATCTTGAGTGTGATTCATTAACCTTGCTACATTTCTCTAAAGTAAAAACTTAATGTTCTTTTTTGAGATCTAACTTATACGCAGTAAAGAATATAAATCTGAAGTGTACATCTCAGTTTCTTTTACTTTGGTATACATCCGTGTAAACTCCCTCCCCCAGATTAAGAGACACAACATTTCCAGCCCGCCAACATGCTCCCCTGTGATCCCTCCCAGCAGATAACCCTCCTCCCCGCCCGCTGCCGAGGGAAACCGCAGTTCTATCACCACAGCTCAGTTTGTACCTGTTCTTGAACTTCATATAAATGGAATCATAGTGTATGCTATTTTGGGTCAGGCTTCTTTTGGTCAACATTATGTCTGCGAGATTCATTCATGTTTGGTGTAGCGGCAGTTCAGTCTTCCATTGCCGTGTATAATCTACCAGGATTTTTTAATGCACTCTACTGTTGATGGATAATCTTGCACATTCTTTTTCTTTTTTTAATTGAAATATATTAACATCCAGTGTTCTATTAGTTTCCGGTGTGCAGTATAATGATCTAACAATTCTATATATTACTCAGTGCTCAGCAAGATTAGTGTGCTCTTCATCTGTCTCTTTCATCTTTTCCCCAACCCATCTCTCCTCTGGAAACCACCAGTTTGTTCTCTGTTCTTAAGATTCTGTTCTTTTTTTTTGTCACTTTTCCCCCCTCTGTTTTGTTTTTAAATAGTTTTTTTTAAAATTTTTTTTAATGTTTTATTTATTTCTAGGAGAGAGAGAGAGCATGAGCAGGGGAGGGTCAGAGAGAGAGGGAGTCACAGATTGAAACAGGCTCCAGGCTCTGAGCCGGCAGTCAGCACAGAGCCCGACGTGGGGCTCGAACCCACGAACCGCGAGATCATGACCTAAGCGAAGTCGGACACTTAACCGACTAAGCCACCCAGGCGCCCCTGTTTTTAAATAGTTTTTTAAAGTTTATTTATTTTGACAGTGAGAGAAAGAGAGAGAGGAGCAGACAGAGAGGGAGAGAGAGAATCTGAAGCAGGCACCACACTATCAGCACAGAGCCTGATGTGGAGCTTAATCCCACGACCTGTGAGATCATGACCTGAGCCTATATCAAGAGTCCACACTTAACCGACTGAGACATCCAGGTGCCACTGTTTGTTTTGTTTTTTAAATTCCATATATAAGTGAAATTATATGGTATTTGTTTTTCTCTGACTGACTGATTTCACCTAGCATCATACCATCTAGATCTATCTATGTTATGGTAAATGGTAAGATCTCAATTTTTTTTAAAACNACAAACTGTTAGATCATGACCTGAGCTGAAGTCAGACACCTAACCGACTGAGCCACCCAGGCGCCCCATCTCAAAAAAAAAATTTTTTTTTTACGACTGAGTAATATTCCATTGTATTTCTATTCCACATCTTCTGTATCCTTTCATCTATGGATGGACACCTGGGTTGTGTCCATATCTTGGTTATTGCAAATAATGCTGCATTAAGCATAGGAGTGCATATGTCCTTTCAAATTATTACTTTCATTTTCTTTGGGTAAATACTCAGTAGTGGAATTACTGGGTTATATGGCAATTCTAGTTTTAATACTCTGAGGAACCTCCATACGGTTTTCCATACTGCACTATTTACATTCCCACCAATGGTGCATGAGGGTTCCTTTTTTTCCATATCCTCACCTCCACTTACTATTATTTCTTCTTCTCCTTCTCCTTCTCCTTCTCCTTCTCCTCCTTCTTCACCTTCTTCTTCTTCTCCTCCTCCCCCTCCTCCTCCTCCTCCTCCTTCTTCTTCTTCGCCTTCTTCTTCGCCTTCGCCTTCTTTTTTTTTTTTTTTAATGTTTTATTTATTTCTAGGAGAGAGAGAGAGAGACAGCGTGAGGAGGGGAGGGTCAGAGAGAGAGGGAGTCACAGACTGAAACAGGCTCCAGGCTCTGAGCTGGCAGTCAGCACAGAGCCCGACGCGGGGCTCGAACCCACGAACCGCGAGATCATGACCCAAGCGAAAGTCGGACGCTTAACCGACTAAGCCACCCAGGCACCCCCTTCGCCTTCTTAAAAGAGAGAGTGAAAGTGGGAGAGAGGGGCAGCAGTAGAGAGAGAGAATCTCAGGCAGACTCCATGCTTAGCATGAACCTGATGCCGGCCTCTGTCCCATGACCTGGGATCATGACCTGAACCAAAATCAAGAGTTGGGTGCTCAACCCACTGAACCACCAGGCGTCCCACTTCTGTTTTTGATTTTAGCCATTCTGACCAATATAAGGTGATACCATATTATGGTTTTGATTTGCATTTCCCTGATGGTGAGTGATGATGAGCATCTTTTCACCTGTCTGTTGGCCATCTGGATGTCTTCTTTGGAAAAATGTCTATTCAGTTTCTCTGCCCGTTTTTAAATTGGATTATTATTTTTTGGGGGGAGGGTGTTGAGTTGTATAAGTTCTTTATGTATTTTGGATATTAATCTCTTATTAGATATATCATTTACAGATATTTTATCCCATTCAGTAGGTTTCCTTTTCATTTTATAGGTGGTTTCCTTTGCTGCGCAAAAGCTTTTAATTTTGGTATAGTACCAACAGTTTAATTTTGCTTTTGTTTTCCTTGCCTGGGGAGATCTATCTAGAAAATCATTGCTAAGGCTAATGCCAGAAAGATTACTGCCTATGTTTTCTTGTAGGAGTCTATGGCCTCAGGTCTCACATTTAGGCCTTTAATCCATTTTGAGCTTATTTTGCATCTGGTAGTAAGAAAGTGGTCCAGTTTCAGTCTTGTGTGTTTAGCTGTCCAGTTTTCCCAACACCGTTTTTTGTTGTTGTTGTTGTTGTTGTTGTTGTTTTGGTTTGGTTTTGGTTTTTTTGCAGACACTGTGTTTTCCTTGTATATTCTTCCTCCTTTGTCATAGGTTAATTGACCATAAAAGCATGGGTTTGTTTCTGGGCTCTCTGTTCTGTTCTCTTGATCTATGTGTCTATTTTTATGCCAGTACCATACCATTTTGATTGCTACAGCATTGTAGTATCTCTTGAAATGTGGGATTGTGATACCTCCAGATTTGCCCTTAAGATTGCTTTGGCTATTTGGAATCTTCTGTGGTTCCACACAAATTTTAGTATTATTTGTTCTAATTCTGTGAAAAATGCTATCGGTATTTTGATAGGGATTGCATTGAATCTGTAGATTGCTTTGGGTCATACGGACATTTTAACAGTATTAATTCTTGCCATCCATGAGCATGGAATACCTTTCCATTTTTTGTGTTGTCTGTAGTTTCTTTCATCAGTGTTTTGTCGTTTTCAGAGTATAAATCTTTCATTAAGTTTGTTCCTAGGTATTTTATTCTTTTTGTTGTAATTGTAAATGGAATTATTTTCTTGATTTATCTTTCTGCTACTTTGTTATTAGCGTATAGAAATGCAACATATTTTCATATATAAATAAATAAACTATTATTTATTGTTTCTAATAGTTTTTTGGTGGAGTCTTTAGGGTTTTATATGTACAGTATCATGTCATCTGCAAATAATGGTGTTTAACTTCTTCTTTACCAATTTAGATGTCTTTTTATTTCTTTTTCTTGTCTAATTGCTGTGGTTAGGACTTCCAGTAGTATGTTGAATAAAAGTGAAGGGAATGGGCATTCTTGTTTTGTTCTTTATCTTAAAGGTTTTAATGTTGAGTACGATGTTAGCTGTGAGTGTTTCATATATGGCCTTTATTATGCTGAGGTATGTTCCCTTGAAACCCACTTTTTTGATAGTTTCTATCATAAAAAAGATGTTTAATTTGTCATATGTTTCTTATGTATATATTATGATGATCATATGATTTTTTATCCTTCATTTTTTTAACATGGTATGTCAAGTTGATTGGCTTACAGGTACTCAACCATCCTTGCATCCCCAGAATAAATTCCACTTGATCTTTTGAAAGTAGTGTTGAACGTGGCTCGCTAATATTTTGTTGAAGATTTTTGCATCTGTGTTCATCAGGGATATTGGCCTGTAGTTTTCTTTTTTGTAGAGTCTTTGGGTTTGGGTATCAGGGTAATGCTGGCCTTATAGAATGTATTTGGAAGCTTTCCTTCCCCTCCTATGTTTTGGAATAGTTTGAAGAGAATAGGAATTAACCCTTCTCTAAATTTATCTGTGAAAACATCCGGTCCTGGGCTTTTGTTTCTTGGGAGTTTTTTGGTTACCCATTCAATTTCATTACTAGTAATTGAGCTAGTCAGATTTCCTATATCTCTCTTATTCAGTTTTGGAAGATTTTATGTTTCTCTATAGCTTGTGTTTTCATTCCCAATGTTCTTAACCTCTTTCATTTTTAATGAAGCTAATTTTATAAGACTACGTATGTCATATTTAGACATTATTTTCTATGTGTATAAACTTCTCTTTTAAACTTGAATTTGTCAGTATAGTAATATCCTGAGGCTGCTGTAAGACGTTATAACAACCTTGGTGACTTCACACGACAGAATCTGCTCTCTCTGGAGGCCAGGAGTTGGACATCAGTGATGCTGGGCTAAGGGGTCACCAGGGCCATGTTCCCTACCTAATCTCTAGAGGAGAATCGGTTCCTCGCCTCTTTCTATGCCTTTCCTCGTCCAGCTTCCGGAGGCTACTTACATTCCTTGGCTTGTGGCCACATCATTCCCATCTCTGCCTTTGTCTTCACAACATTTTTTCCTCTGTGTGTGTGAAGTCTCCCTCTGCCTCTCTTTTCTGAGGACTCTTATAATGGCATTTAGGGGCCACCCTGATTATCCAGGATAACTCCCTACCTCCCCTTAATGTAATCATATCCGCAAAGATCCCTTTTCCATATAAGGTTATATTCACAGGCCTCAAGGATTAGGACATGGATCTTTTGGAGATCCATCATTCAGTCTCACAGTCAAGTTGACTCCAGCATAACGAACCCTCAAGACAAGACAGTGACATCATAGACGAAGTTCTGGCTGGGAGCTGGAAGACTTGAGTTGTAACCACTAGTACAAAATTTTAATGTCTGTGGGCCTCAGGTTCTTTATCTATGAGAATAATAGCATATGCCTTATCAACGCTACAGAGTTGTTTAGTGATGGAATTCTGCATGTAAAAGGGCTTCGAACTATTAAGGTTTAGGGTCGTGTGGTATTAATCCACATTGTACTTGAGGAGACGCGATTCAGTCCCTTGCCCACGAACTCCAGTTCCCATGTTTATAGCCTCAGAGGTGTCCGGACTGTGGGCAGAGTTAACCTGAATTCTACCTCAAACACTGGAGAGAGTGTAGCATCATAGTTTGGAGTGTGTCCTCTGGTTTCAGACTTAACTGGGTTTGAAGCCCATCTTGCTTGCTTCCCCGTGGTACAATCTGGGGCTATTTGGGGTCTGAAATAATAGAGTACCATCCCAGCACTCTATCCAGGGACAATTTAACATAAAGAATTTGTTAAGTAGTGAAAGGAGGTTAACTACTTAAAGGAGTAAAAAGTGTATAAGGGATACAGAAGGCGCACCCCCCACATCTTGGCTGAGGAGAGGGGACAGTAAAGGAACTAAAGACCAGGCCGGGAGGCAGTTCTTTCCAGAGAAATCATGGGGATCTTAGGAACGTGCAGCCTGCTGGTGGGAAAAGACTTTCCAGAAGGTAGCGCTGTTCTGCAGAAACAGCTATCTGTGAAGATAGTGTGGTCCAAGGTAGAGCTGGGACTCACCCAACGCTGGCTTCTGGTTTCTCTTGCTGCCTCACAAACATGGAGGGCCAGGGCCCATCAGGGAGGGCCATCCGGGGGCCGCCGCCTGACATTCAGCCAATCTCGGCTCACAAAGCCAAGCAAGAGAAGGGTGGGTCTGGAGCCGAGAAACCAAACATTGATAACTGACAGTTATTTATTCTCTTACACTGTATGTTCTTCACCTGGGATCTGGGGGTAATCGTTGTGCTCCCCACATAGAATTATTGTAGAAAGTAAGTGAATTCATGCAGGCCAGGGCTCAGACCAGCGGCTGGCACAGTCTAGGGCGGCTCTTCCCACTGGATCTTATTACCTCATTCCAGGTCCATGTCATGAGCTGACACGGAGGGGAAAATGCGACGCTGCCCTCACTGAGCCTCCCCTTTAGTTTGAGGGTGGTCAGATTTGAGAGACTTCCCAGCTTATATTTTAAGGAATGACGCTGTCTCAAAGCCTACCTTCAAGCATTTAAAAAACTTCTTCCCATAGTAGAACAATTTTTTTTTCTTCTTGGATCTAGTTCTCTTTTAGCAGAGACATATGCATGCTATTTTTCTGTCTGACTCTGTGAATGGAGAAATCCGTGCCAAATAAGCGACTTCCTTGAACCGATACTTCACTGCCTGCTGTGGGTCGGGTAGTGTCCTAGGCGCTGGGGATACAGACGTGAACAAGTCACAAGCAACGGTTTCTGCCCTCGCGGAGCTGAGATCTCTGGGTGGGGGCTGGAGGAGACAGGCAGTAAACAAACTAAATAAAACTACGGTGTAAGTGGTAAACGCTGTGGCGAAAATTAAAACTGGCAACAGGGACAAACTTGATTCTTCTTCTCGAGTCTCACTCCTTGAGAGTTACTGTGTGCGGATGTGGCTTGGTGCCCGTCGCTTGTCCATTCTTTGATTCCTTGTCAGTTGTGGAAACTAGAAACCCGAGGATCCCAGGAAAGCCTGGGCCGGGAAAGTTTTCCTTTCCACATAGAGGAATTTGGGTTAAATGTGAGTGAGGGTTCTCTGTGCCAGTCTTCTCTTCAGACCAGAGACATGCGCCCTTCTTCAGTCCATTCAGATTCGTTGTATCAAGTTTCACATACACTCTGTGGGCAATGAAGCCCTCTCCCTCTGTTCTCTCTCACTTGCCAGATTGGTGATGATGACATATGGTGAGTTGCTGAACTCCATCTTTTCCACCTATTTGAACGGCAGCATCTCCTTGAATCTGAGTAGGACCTCTGTATTAAATTCTTTTTTATTTTTTTTTTTAGAAAATTTGACACTTTTTTCAAGTTTATTTATTTTGAGAGAGAGAGCACAAGTAGGGAAGGGGCAGAGAGGGAGGGAGAGAGAGAGAGAGCCTGAGGTACCATAGAGCCTGATGCGGGGCTCGAGTTCATGAACTGTGAGACCATGACCTGAGCCAAAATCAAGAGTTGGACGCTTAGCCGACTGAGCTACCCAGGCGCCCCTCTGTGTTAAGTTCTTTAAAAAAATCCTTTCTCTCTTGCATATTCATGGGAATGGCTGCTCTCCAACCTATGAATTGAAAGTAAAAGTTTTAGACTAATCTCTTCCATTTAATTCTCCCACCACAGAGACTTCAGAAACAGGTCTGAAAATTATAGGAACCACAAATTTAAAAAGTGTTAGTTTGATATGTCTGAAATTAATGCTTTAATTTATTCACCACAGAATGTCTTCACACATCGCTGTTTTGTGTAATTTATACCATATACTGTCTACTCAAGTTAATGTGTGAAGCATGGTTAAATTACGCCTAAAAAGGAATATGAAAACTATCTACAATATGGTGACGGGAAAAGGGCCTAAGTGGGAGCAATGGGGCAAAATTTAAATACGACAAATTGAAATAGAGGCTTCAGAAGGATCGTCAGGTGGCTTAAGATGTGCCTTAACTGGAACACGTTCCTCGGAAAAGACTAAAACATCCAGAGACGTCTACTGGGAAAGGGGCAGACAAAGTTCTAGAAAATATTTCTATAGGGAACATGTAATTGTACATGTGGCCTAAAAAATGGACTAGACAATCTAATAGGCTTTTGTGTGTCTCGTACCTTCAGTTTTCAGTGTTTGGTTAATCATATCAAAGAAGGTTTGGGATAAAGCTCAAATGAGCCGTTCTAGAGGAAGAGAGATGTATTTTTTCAATATTATTTCATTTGTTCTTTCCCCCAAAGTGTATGGCCTGTGGACAGAACTGTCATCCATTTTCTTACGGCTAATTGAATGCTGGTAAAGGGTGCCAAGCCCATAGCTTGGGAGACCGCCGTCTGCCCTCCCCTCCTCTGCCCTGGTGCTCAGCCCCATTCTCTGAGGGAGAGAACAATAAAGGCAGGATCCTCTCTCTGTGATTTGGTTTTGTTTTGTTTTTGAGATTAATAATACAGTACTAACGAGTGTTTTTGAATGCTAGCAATTTAGAGATTGCATTCATTAATTCCCTGAAACTTCTTATGTGCAAAGCACTTGCTTCTAGGTTTTAGGTTCCACAGGAAATAGAGATCTCTGGGAGGCTGCTCCTACCTTTAGTGAGTGTACAGTTGGGTTAGCTGCTAAAATGAGAAACAGCCACTGTCCTTTCTATTTTTTAATGTTTATCTTTGAGAGAGAGACAGAGCACAAGCGGGGGAGGGGCAGAGAGAGGAGGAGACACAGAATCCAAAGCAGGCTCCAGGCTCCGAGCTGTCAGCACAGAGCCCTATGGGGGGCTCGAACTCGTGAACCGTGAGATCATGACCTGAACCAAAGTCAGAAGCGTAACTGACTGAGCTACCCAGGGCCTCCAAAAGAGCTGCTGTCTTTACTTGGGCCATCGCTTCTAAAACATTGAATGCACAGTGGGAAGTAGAATTCAGATAGGTGAGGGGCTGGAGAGAGGGGATGTGCAGGAAGAGTTTGCCAGGTTGTGTGGGTATAAATTTGTTTCCCCCGTGATGTTTAATGGCTTTGTTTGTACACTTCTATTAATCCAGGTTCTCCAGAGAAACAGAATCAATAGGAAATATAGATACAGATATAGATATAGATATATAGGTACAGATATAGATACAGGTATAGATAAAGAGATTCCTTTGAGGAATTGGCTCACCTAATTCCAGGCGCTAAGGAGTCTCATGAGCTTATCCTGTAAGCCGGCCACCCAGGAAGGCCGGGGGTGTAGTTCAGTCTGAGTCTGAAGGTGGACTGAGAACCAGAGGGCCTAATGGTGTCCATCTCAGTCCCAGGGCGGGAGGCACTGATGTCCCAGTTCAGGCAGGCAGGGAGGAAGCAAAGGGGAGAATTCCTCCTTCCTCCACCTTTGTGTTTCCTTGGGACCTTGAATGGTTTGGGTAATGCTCACCCACCCTGGGAAGGGCCTTCTTCTTTATTGGGGCCACCGATTCAACTGCTAATCTCATTCGGAAACACCCTCACAGACACACCCAGAAATAGCATTTACTCTGAGCGCCCCATGTCCCAGTCAGGTCGACACATAAAATTAACCATCACAACTCTTAAGTCGTATTTCAGCGTAGATTTCCGTCATAAATAGCGTTAAGTTTTGGACCTCCTTCGAGGAGACATAGCAGTTGCCTGTTGCTGTCTGTGCCTTCACTTGAGCCGCATCCTGTTTCCCTCACACCCTCTCCTTGTTTCCCTGCTCTGTTCTTCCAGAAGCTCTGCTGTCACGTGGACTGAGTCTCCTGGACCCCATCCCCCATGAGTCCCTTGCTGTCCAGGCACAGGAAGGGGTTCTGTACTCACCACCCCTGGCTGCTCCTGTCCTGAACTAGCACAGCCCCAGTCCAGCCCAACGGGGCAAACCGAGGGTCTCTCATTGCCTCTGCAGAATCCTGGGTAGTTGAAACTTCGCTTAATAATACTTGAATGAGGGGTGCCTGGGTGGCTCAGTTGGTTAAGCATCTTGGTTGGTTAAGACTCTTGGTTTCGGCTCAGGTCATGATCTCACGGTTTGTGTGTAAGAGTCCCGCATGGGTCCCTGCACTAACAGTGCGGAATGTGCTTGAGAGTTTCTCTCTCCGTGTCTCTCTGCCCCTAATCCCTCTTGCTCTCTCTCAAATAAATAAATGGACATTTTAAAACATTGCTCTGTTTAAAAAAAAAAAAGAATGCTTGAATGAGATCTGTGTCTTTTGGGGGAAATGTAGTTTTTAAAAAAGCAAAGCAAGGCAAGTAAAATCGGATGTCAGCTATAAAACTTAAGTGATCTGGTATGTCTTCTGGGTTCATAATTTGATTACTAGTAATTGATAATCCCTGTAAATACATTATACAATTCTAGTAATTTTTACCAATTTCATTGAAGTCGTTTATAATTACATTTTAAATAAGATGTAAATCTCTGTATACAATTCTAGTAATTTTTACTAATTTCACTGAAGTCATTTATAATTACATTTTCAATGAGATGTAAGTAGATTCCATATTTGCTGTGAAAGTAATGACCCACCCCTGTGAGGCCATGCTGCAATAGTTTCAGTCTCTGAAGTATTAGTCCCCTGAGACTCCTTTTCCTCAGGAGGATGAGAAGGGCTGAAGGCAAGCCCATAAGAATAAGCCAGATTAGACTGAAAGTCTTCACTTTTCAACTCCGTCTTTTCCAAGACGAAAACATCATGAGCTTTTGAGCACTTTGGTTGAAGCCCACCCTTCTCCCCTAAGTTTTTCAGGTCAGCGCGGTTACCTTTTAGTGTAATGTCTTTGATCTTTTTGTCTTCTCACTTTGGCAATGCAGATTTCCTTCAGATTTTTAAACGAAAATGTTCCCACAGGCAATTTGCTTTGAAATTCCCATCTCCCTTTCCAGAAATGGAGAGAAGACAGACTATGCACTCCTCTGTACAAGGTGAGCTGACAAGTAAGTTGTCACCGGGCTTCAGCATCGTTTGTGCTGTGAGGACAAGCTGACTTCGTCCCTGTGTCTCATACGCCAATAAAACATTACCAGCTACTTTAGTGTCTTACTGCTCCAGATTGCTTCTGCCTGATCATGCTCTTTTCAGAGATTGCCTTTCTTCCCTCTCCCCTCCCCCCCACTTTTTTAATATTCTGATGCTTTAGGTGCATTTTTAGTGGTCCACTCAAGAGAAGTATATACCTAAGAATTCTCATTTTTAAGCCCAAGATATTCATTCGTGGTTGATATTCTTCCCATTGATTGTGCTAAATTAGGATTGCCAGATCTCCAGGGAAAAGTTAAGCAGGACCACCCAGTTAAATTTGAACTCCATATGTAAAGAATGAATGCTTTTTTTTTTTTTTTTTTAAGTGTAAGTCTACCCCATGCAATATTTGGGACATACTTATACCAAGTAATTATTCATTCCTTATGTGAAATTCAGATTTAATTCAGTGTACTATATTTTATTTGGCCACCTTATCATACTTGGGAATTTCTGCTTTGCAGTTTCTCTACCCTCCAATCCCTGGCATTTCTTCTGGGGTTCCGAGTTCAAAGTGGGAGAGGGAGTAGGGATATAGAAGTGGATACTTGACTGTCATTATCGGGTCTTTGGCAGTTGCTGGGGCTTTCAACTCCCTTTTAAACCTAGAAAAGTGGTACTTAGGTATCAGGTGAAAGGGTAGGGACCCCAGGAATAAGGTAGCCCCAGGGATGAAATAGCTCCTCATGACGGTTCACACATCCATTTAAATCAATATCAATTTATCCAGATCCCAGCGGGCCTGCAGCAATATACACCAGTGAATCTGTGGTCCTTGAACTGTTCATCTAGAGTCTGTAGCCAGGTCATGTTGCACTTTGTGCTGTTCTGACAGTATATCTGGTTGAGGTCACTCGTCACACAACTGCTATTTAGTGAAATGGAATTCTGCTTGCAAGAAGTTGGTGTGACAAGGAAAAAATTCATATTTCAGGATTCACAGCCTCTCTGCTTCCTCACCTTGAAAAAGAGAATTTTCTTTTTACCTGTGCTGTGTTCCTGGGCTCAGGATTGCACGGGACCAGGTTAGTGAATGAGAAAGGGACTCAAATGGAGCCAGGGTCAGTTCAAGTGATCTCAGGAAGCAGTACAGTGAGAAAGGAACAGATAGAGAAGATGAGAGCAGTAGGCAGAAAAAGAACAGAGGGGTGTGTATGTGGGACGGGTCATAGGAGAGAGAGCGAGAAGGGAAGGATTTTAGATGGAAAGAAGGAGGGCTGGAGGCAGTGTTCCTGCCCGGCTCTGTGAGATACCAGAGAGGAGAAGGAAAAGATTTTCAGGAAGTTGTGCTATGGGTTGTAAGATTCATCACCTTCTTGGCATTTTTTTGAGAGACTGTGGTTAATCTTATATTTATCTAATGACTCTTGCTTTCATAGAGATTTCCTCTGGATGTGAATTATCCTGAAATGCACCTACATGCCACCTAGCTTATGCAATTTACACACCATGAGGAGGAAGGGAAAAGCAGGGCACTAAGGATCCATTGCATTCTGATCAGACACCTGTTTTGGCAGCAAAACTGTAAAACTAGTACCTCATTTATTTCATCATTACAACATACCCTGAGAAGAGCTAAAACCATTATGCCCAACAGGAGCACTAAGACATAAATCGACATTGTCTGTGCATGTTTTTATGACGTTAAGGATTTTCTCTCTACTTTCCTCCCTTTTCCTCATGTAGTTAAATACATGTGTGACATGACGCCCATGTGACATATGATCGTGAGATAAATACACTCATATTTTTGCCATGCAAGGTAGAATTTATAATCCAAATTAATGTTTTTTTTCCCCCTCCCAAAACTGTCGACATAGATGCTACAATCTTTGCATCTGTGCATCCGTGCCTTGGATGGCATTGCATTTGAACACTGCATTGTTCAAAACCATTGGGATCTCCTGTTGTGGCATAGCTTTCAGAGTTACGTCAAATGACTTCGATTATCTTCAGTAATGGAAAATCTTCATCCTTAAGGATGCATTTGGCTTCTGGAAACAGCCAAGAGTTATTTGGAACATGCTTTGATGGATAAAACATGTAATCGTAATAGGTAACACTTCTGGATAAAAACAAGATAGGAAAATTGAAGACGTCTTTTGTATAGCTTGTAAACTGAAAATAATCATAAGGTATTCTAAGTTATTTTTGAGCAGTGGATTGCGTTGAGTAAAATAGTAGTCTACTGAAAAACTATTTTGAAATAATCATTTGTTTGCAACTGTGTTTTTTTATTTGTTCATTCATCTATATATTCAGCATTAACTCAATAGACATGCCATGAGGATCTACCCTATCTTAAACAGTAGCTCTGAGAGGAAAACTTAGTTCTTGTCTTCAAAGAACTTCTATTTCTATAGAGAAAAAGATAGACAAGCATAATTTTCGTATGCAGATCTTATCTGAAACCTTTGACGGGTTTTAGAATTCAGAATATTTCACATTTTTACAAAATAAATAGAATGAGATTCCAGTCACTATCGCTGTAGAACATTACCCAAAATGTGCCTTAAAACAGCCAAAATGTTTGTCTTTCTCATGAATCTATGTTTGGGGCAAGGCTTGGGATCAGCTCATCTTTGCTCCATTCAGACAATAGTTGGGGGCACTTGAGTGCTGAAGAACAGGCATCATCTGAAGGTATCGCTCATTCATGTGTCTTATAGTTCCTGCTGGTTGGTGGTTAATAATGGCTGATGGTAGAGACCTCAGCTGGGGTTGTAGGCTAGAACAGCTACAGGTGGCTTCACTGTGTGGCTGAGCTTCCTCACAACGTGGCAACTAAGTTCAAAGGGCAAGCATTTTGAGGGAGGAAAGAAAATAGGCAGAAGCCGTATCACCTTTGGTGACCTAGCCTGGGAGGTCAAGGAATGCCACTTCCACCACTTTTATTCATGAAAGCATGGGAAAGGAAATAGACCTGCCCTCTTGAAAAGTAGTAAAAGTTCTAGAAGAATTTGTGGGATGAGAAATGTTGCAGTAGCCATTTTGGAATGTAGTTAAATACAAGTGTGACATGACGCCCATATACTATAGGTGCATATACTATAGGTGCATGTACTATGTGTTCCAGATCATTATCAATGGTGTCTGAGGCTTCACTGTATGATGAAACCCATTAATAGTTCTGCAACAAAATTAATGAATATTAACACAAAGTGGAATAAATTGAAATTATAAACATAAATAGTTCAGTTCAGGTTCTGTCACCAAATGGATTTTCAAAATATATTTCCATTTTAAGAGATTTTGGTTTTTCAGACTTTCTAGTAATGGGCTTTGAGTAGTAATTTAATTTGTGTCGGGGTGCCTGGGTGGCTCAGTCAGTTAAACGTCTGACTTTGGCTCAGGTCATGATCTCGTAGTTGGTGGGTTCGAGCCCCACGTCGGGCTCTGTGCTGACAGCTAGCTCCGAGCCTGGAGCCTGCTTCGGATTCTGTGTCTCCCTCTGTCTCTGACCCTCCCCTGCTCACACTGCCTCTCTCTCTCTCTTTCTCTCTCTTTTTCTCAGAAATAAATAAAACATTTTAAAAAATTTAAAAAAAACTTGTGTTGATGGAGGCAATAGGCATTTACAACACATGTTGAAAAAGAGACTAGAAGAACTAGAGGAGTAAGAAATTTTCACATAACAGGTAACTGAAAGTAGATTATTTAGGAAGGATGTTCCAAATCAAAGAAACTCTGAAAGATTGGAAGTCTGAGTGTGGAGAAAAGCAAGATTTTACAAATAGCTAGAATATATACATGAGAGAGTATTAGGGGCCAGATCATCAAGAGTCTTGGATGCCATATTATGGATTTTGGATTTTAGCCTGTAGAGACGATGTGAAGCCACTTAGGGATTTTAAGCAGGAGAGGTATGTGATCATATTTGTCCTTCAAGATGATTATTTTGGTGACAAATAGTACATTGAGGGGCATGAGGATCTAGTTCCCTCAGGATGCTCCTCAAATGGCAGCTAGAATTGATAATTGCCTGCAAGGAAGAGGAGTGCCTGGGTGGCTCAGTTCTTAAGCATCCAACTCTTCTTCTTTTTTTAATTTTATTTATTTTGAGAGAGAGAGAGAACACATGTGTGTGGGGGAGGGGCAGAGAGAGAGGAGAGAGAGAATCCCAAGCAGGTGCTATGCTATCAGTGTAGCGCTCAACACGGGGCTTCATCCCTCAACTGTGAGATCATGACCTGAGCCAAGATCAGGAGTTAGAGGCTTAAGTGACTGAGCCACCCAGATGCCCAAGCATCTGACTCTTGATCGGCTCAAGTCATGTAATCACAGTTGTGAGACCCTCTTATTAAGATTCTCTCCTCCCTCTGTCTCTGCCCCTCCCCTGCTGTCTCTCTCTCAAAAGAAAAAAAAAACCTTAAAAACAAAAAAGCAAGGGAGAACTGTTGAATTTAGCTGCCATTTCCTTTTGTGCTAAGATCAGAGTTAATCAAGAGAACTGTGATGTGGAGACGGAGAGCAGTTGTCAGATTGACTCTTTTCTAATTATTTTTTTTATCCAAGTACTGCATGTATCTTCTTTACAATGTAAAATAGCACAAGGCATAGAATAAAAAGCAGAGTGCATGGTACCACATCTCATTACCTCCAGTCTTACTCCTTAAAAGCTACCACTTTCACCCCTTAAAATGGTTTCTTCTGGGAGTTACTTCTATGCTCTAAATAAGGTACTGTGTCTATTGAAAGTAACAAAATAAACCAATTAAAAATTATTTAAATAATACCACTGATTCTGACAACAGGAAGTCCAGACTGGACAGGCTTCAGATGCCATATCTGCTTCCATTTTAGTTGGCTTCTCCTCATGATCACGAGATCAATGCTTCTATTACAACAGTCCCATGAAAAAAATCCAATGTAAGAAGAGGCACCATTCTTCAGGTGAGTCTGTGTGTGTGTGTGTGTGTGTGTGTGTTTATCAGCAAATCAATTTTTTTCCAGAGGCTCTGCAGCTCCCTTCCCCTCCCGTGCTTTTGGCTAATTTGGGTCATATGCCCCGTGTTGGATTATCTTTGGTCAACTTGGCATTACCACCACCCCTTCTATGGTCTCCTTTGCTTTGAAGAGAAGTCAGGAGCTCTGTTTGCCAGTTCCCTTTTGTTGTATGGTTCCAGGATAGACGGTATTGATGAGAGGCATCCTNGAGTCTGTGTGTGTGTGTGTGTGTGTGTGTGTTTATCAACAAATCAATTTTTTTCCAGAGGCTCTGCAGCTCCCTTCCCCTCCCGTGCTTTTGGCTAATTTGGGTCATATGCCCCGTGTTGGATTATCTTTGGTCAACTTGGCATTACCACCACCCCTTCTATGGTCTCCTTTGCTTTGAAGAGAAGTCTGCTTTGAAGAGAAGTCTGCTTTGAAGAACTGTTTGCCAGTTCCCTTTTGTTGTATGGTTCCAGGATAGACGGTATTGATGAGAGGCATCCTTGAGACAAAGTGTTGGAGAGATCATTATTCTCTAGTCATTTGCAGCCAGAATTGTGATCACATGTGATACTCCTAGAAATGTTTTTTTGGGATAAGCCACCAATTCCCTGTATTAAAGCCCTTTAGGGCTAGACTGCAAAGAGTAACTTCTGTTTTCTGGACTGATACCTGACCCTTCCTAAACATAGCACTGATGCAAGGGAAGTGAATTACAACACCGACATAAGACAAATCGGGATTTAGGTATGATTCCAGTATGGAGCACAATAGTAATATGGGGAAATTTGACTTCTGGTAATGGTAGTGTAGCTTGGCCGGGCTAATCTTTCTACAGACAACAGTGATAGAGTCTGGAGAGGAATATTAAAAACTAGCTATCCGAAGACATTCAACAGAACTAAAAGGAGGTAGATATCGGAGAGGAGTTTACCCTCAAAAGATTGGAACTACACCAGCATGACTTTTGGCTTCGCAGTTTTCACACAGAATTGTTCATCAATCCATTCGGTGGCTCAGAATGAAGTTGTAGCCTCACTGAATACTGGTGTCAGAATACTGGAAGACCAGCTGGGGAGCTGGAGGGAGAATCCTAGAAAAGAGGGGGTCATGGAGGTGGTGAACCCCAAATCTGCATATAAACTCTGCTCAAATTCTTGTCCAGCCGCTGAAATATGCCCCAGTGGGAGAGACCACTTAGGGTACAGAGAAAACGTGGCCATTAGAAACAGAAAGAATTGAGTGGAAATTTCAGCTTGCATCCAAAACAGAGGAGACAGACTTAGGAGTTTGAGTCCAGCCAGTTTAATTCCCTACTAGAAGAAAAGTCAGACTCTTCTGAGCAATATAACAGAATCAAGAATGTCTACAATGTATAATTCCTAATGTCTAGTCTACAGTAAAAATGATCAAATGGGTAAAGAGATAGGAAAATAGGACCCATATTAAAGAAGAAGGAAAAAACAATCAGAGAAAACCAAACTTGTGGCAGTGCTTCATAGACAGAGACTTCAAAGCAGCTATTAATGATATGCTCAAGGACTTATAGGAAAATGTAGTCTTAATGAATGAACAGATGGAGAAACTGCAGCAAAATAGAAGGAATGGAAAGATTCCATTTTGCTCTGGTTGGGCTGCTGTAACAAAAACACCATAGACTGAGTGGCTTAAATAACAAACATTCATTTCTCACTGTTTTGAAAGCTGGGCAGTCCAAGATCAAGGCACCAACAGGTTTGGTCTGTGGTGACGTTCTGCTTCCTGGTTTCTAGATGGCCGTCTTCTCACTGTGTACTTGCGTGTCAGAAGGAATAAGGGCACTCTCCAGGGCCTCTTTTATAAGGGCACAAATCCCACTCACACTGACTCCACCATGACCTCATTACCTCCAGAGGCACCACCTCTTAATACTGTCACATTTCAACATGTGAATGGGAGGAGAAACACAAACATTCAGTCTGTAGAAGACTCAAATGAAAATTCTAGGTGGAAAATCCAGGAACTAAAATTAAACATTTACTAGATCCGCTTAATGGCAGGTTGGAGAAGGCATAAGAATCTGTGAATTCGAAAGCAGGTAAATGGAAATTGTCCAAATTCAAGAAAAGGAAGAAAAGAAGAAATGTGAAAAAGATTTTCGAAGAGCTATAGTTTCTGATATTTAAGCAGTCTAATACATGTGATTTGGGATACCAGAAGGAAGCAAGAGAATAGGGTAGAAAAAAAATTTGAAGAAATAGTGTCTGAAAACTTACCGATTTAGTAAAAACACTAATGGATCCAAGGTCGGTGAACCACAAGCAGAATAAATACAAAAACTAAAAAACAACATGACAGACTATTGGAATCCAAAGATGACAAGAAAGAGCCAGGGGGGAAAAAAAGCCTATATATTACTTAGAAACAATAATACAAATGATGGAAGACTTCTCCTCAGAAGCAGTGGACACAAGAAGTCTGTGATCCACACCCAGATCACATGAGTGGAAAACTTGTTGCCCCAGTTGGGAGGGGTGTCGTTAGCAACTTACCTTCAGTTTTGCTCCTTTCAGGATTGCCTCAACCAGCAGAGCACTGATTCAGTTAAGATCTTGGTTTTGCCTGGGATACCTATAGCCAGTGATTGGTTGGTCGTTGCAGGACCTGACCACCTCGGCCCAGTGCAAGACAAATCTGGAGAGCCATTCTTGCTCTCACTCTCCACGGGGCATCGGTCGACGCTATTAGAGGACATGCATCAGAGCTCAATTTTTCTTTCCGACTCCTCTTGCTCCTTTCTTTCCACAGGTTTTGATACCAAGGAGACTCTGTAGTAAACATTCTGTTGGCAAAATTTCCCTTCAGAGCCTGCCTCCTAGGAAACCCAAACCATGACAACAATGGAATGATACCTTTAAGAACGGAAATAAGCAAAACTATCAACCCAGCATTCTATGTGTTGCAAAATTATCTTCCAAAAACGAAGAAAAATAAAGATGTTTTCACACGGACAAAAGCTAAGAATATGTACGTTGTGCTATAAGAAATACTGAAGAAATTTTTCAAGTGGCAAACAAATGGCACCAGTTGATAACCTGGATTCAATGGAAGGATTGAAAAGCACAGGAAATAGTAAATATCTGGATAAATATGAGAGAAGGTACACATTTTCTTTTTTCTTTTTTAGATTTTATTTTTCAGTAATCGCTAGACCCAAAGTGGGGCTTGAACTCACAACCCTGAGATCAAGAGTCACGTGCTCCACCAACTGAGCCAGCCAGCCGTGCCACATACATATCTTCTTAATTTCTTGAAAAAAACCATATGATTGTAAAATACAACCTATAACGCTGTATTGTGGGGTTTGTAACATAAGTAGATATAAGAGATGTGACAAAAATCTCCCGAAGTTGGGAGAATGATAAATAAAACTATAATATTAAAAAGTTGTTGTATTTTGTGTGAAGTAGAACAGTATAAACTCTAAGTAGCTTGTGATAAAGATGTATATTGAAGGGCTTAGGGCAAGATGGTGGAGAAGCAGGGAGCTCCGTGCATTTCGCTTGCACCCATCTCTTAAACAGAGAAGGCCTGAAGTCATAGGACACTGAGCCACAGGAGTTTGGGAAGAGAAGGAGACAGAATCCACTGGGAAGGAAACCTCATAAGTGCGTGAGTGCGAACTGGGGAAAATAAAAGCAGGACGGGACCCAGAAATACAGAGGGAGAGGAGGGAACCCGTCTTGTGTGCAGCTGCGGTGAGTGATAAACCGGCGAGCGGGGGTGAGCTGTGGCGAGTCCAGGGGAAAGGAAAGAGAAGCTGAGATTGCTCATAGAACCGTCTCTGGAGAAGAGAAAAACCTCGGCTTGGAAAGAGAGTGTTTTTTAGTTCTGGCTGGGGTGCTGACTTTGAACTGGGTGCCCCCAGTCCCAGAAGGCGCCAGAAAAAACTGCACTGCAGCGCTCCCGGCACCATCCCTGGCGGACTCTGCGGACCTTAAGTTGCTACGTTCCTCACATGCACTCGGGTTGTATCGCTGCTTGACCCTGGCAGATGTGGGGCTGCGACACTTCCCCCCCCCCACTCAACCCCTGGCAGCAGAGAAGCAGCGACCTGCGGGACAGTTTAGGGCGGTATAAACAAAGCCCACGGACTGGGACCTGGAAACGAGGTGGGGCGTGGGGCATAGAACTCAGCCCACCCTGGCTATGTCCTCAGCACAGGAAGATCGGACCCAAAGGAGTGATTTGCAATGCTTGGTTGAGAAGGGACTGGGGTGATGCCATTCTTCTCCCCACAACCACCAAGGCTGGGCCTCAGGGAGCAGCCAGCGGACACAGTGGAGGTGAGACCTGCCTACACCAAACCACGCCCATCCCCTCCAGAGAGCTGTTTTGTTGTTGTTTTTACCTGAGCCTGGGTTTGTGTGTTTGTTTTGTCTGTGTGTTTGTGNAAGACTCTAAACCCACATATTTCAATAATAACACTGAATGTAAATAGGCTGAATGCTCCAATCAAAAGACATGGGGTAGCAGAATGGATAAAAAAACCAAAATCCATCTATTTGCTGTCTACAAAAAACGCATTTTAGACTGGAAATTACCTTCAGATTAAAAGTAATGGGATGGAGAAATATATATCAGTCAAAAGAAAGCTGGAGTAGCTATACTTACATCAGACAATCTGAACTTTAAAGACAGTAACAAGGGATGAAGAAGGACATCNCAGTCTCCACCAGAAGCCTACTAGAGCTGATCCATGAATTCAGCAAAGTTGCAGGATACAAAATCATACAGAAATCGCCTGAATTTTTATACACCAAAAACGAAACAACAGAAAGAGAAATCAAGAAACTGATCCCATTCACAATTGCACAAAAAACCATAAANAGGGTGTTATGCTGAGCGAAATAAGTCAGGTAGAGAAGGACACATACCATATGTTTGCATGTATAGGAGGATTACGAGGAACTTAATGTAGGACCATGGGTGAGAAGAAGGGGAAAAATAGTGGGGGAGAGGGAGGGAGGCAAACCATGAGAGACTCTTGAATGCTGAGAACAAACTGAGGGCAGATGGGGTGGGGGGAAAGGGAAGGGGGGTGATGGGCATGGAGAAGGGCAATTGTGGGGATGAGCACTGAGTGTTATATGGAAACCAACTTGACAATAAACTATTAAAAATTAAAAAAAAAGATGTATTTTGAAGGCTTTGGAGTAACCACCAAAATTAGGCAAGATATATAGCTAAAAAGCTAACAGAGAAATCAAAACGGAATACTATAAAGTGTTCAAATATCCCAAAAGAAGGCAAGAAGAGAAGAAAAAAGAATGAAGTGGACAGAAACAAACAAACAGCAAAAGTGTATATTTAATGATAATGGCAGCCAGGTTTCTTACTATCAGAGAAGGGAGTTACAAATGTAGAAAGTAGAATGAACCTGTGGTGTTGGAACTGCTTATATAAGTAAATACATAAATATGGATGTAATATGTGTATGTATAACACACATACCTGTATTTATGTCCATGAATATCTCAATGTATGTGGTATACATAGATATCCATAGGTACACACAACCATATTATATCTATCTGTGACCACTGACAAGGTTTGAAAGCATCAACTATGAGCGTATTTAGAGGTCCAATCTTGATTTCTGAAAACACTCCTCCATGTAAAAGAACCAATGCATTTTGGAGAAATGACTGATAATGAGGATGAGGGTAGGGAATGTACAGAATAAGCCTGGAACATTTTGTGCCCCAAAGTGAGGACGTCCCCAAGGAATGATGGGGATCTGTCAGAGACACAGAATTCAGCTTGACTGGGCTCCCACTGATGAAATCTGGACAATATGACTTCAAAATAAATAATGGCAACAAATTGTAAGCCACTGAATAAATCAAGAATCCACGAGTCCACATATACTCTAAATATGTGAATGAATTGCAAGTTAAATGGCAAATGTATCTAAATAGTCTTAAATTATCCCCTTGCAAAACACTGTAAGTTTGAGATAGTTTCCAAAATAAACACGCACTTAGGAAATAAACCCCACAAGATACCATTAGAATGGCTAAAATAAATAAAAAAAGGATGATAGAAAAGTTGAGAGCAATATGTGAAGCCACCAGAACCCTCATAAATTGCTGGTGTAATGTAAAATTACAAAATCACTTTGGGTAAGTTTTGGTAGTTTCTTATAACGTCACCCCTTCCTCTGGGCCGGCAGTTCCACTCCTAGGTATTTACCCAAGAAAAATGAAAATGTATGCCCATGCCAATACTTGGATGGGAATACTTATAGCGGTTGTCTTCCTAATAGCCAAAATCTGGAACAAAATATCTATCAGTAGGAAAATGGATTTAAAAATTTTGATATAGGGGCTCTTGGGTGGCTCAGTTGGTTAAGCGTCTAACTTTGGCTTAGGTCATGATCTCACAGTTCAAGTGAGTTTGAGCCCTGCGTTGGGCTTTGTGCTGACAGTCCAGAGCCTGCTTGGGATATTCTTTCTCTGCCTCTCTCTGTGCCCCTTCCCCACTGTGCTCTCTCTCTTTGATATAACCATATAATGCTACTCAGTAATCAAAATATATTATTTTAAAAAAGTTTTTGTATGTTTATTTTTGAGAAAGAGTGCAAGCAGGGGAGCGGCACGGAGAGAGCAGGACAGAGGATCCGAAGTGGGCTCTGCACTGACAGCAGAGAGCCTGATGTGAGGCTCGAACTCATGAACCACGAGAGATCATGACCTGAGCTGAAGTTGGACGCTTACCGACCGAGCCACCCAGGTGCCCAAAAATGTACTATTTATACAGGTAACAGTATGGGTGAGTTACATAGAACATTATACTAAGTGAACAAAATTAGAGTATGTAATGCATGATTCCATTTAAATGAAGTTTTAGAGGAGAGAGAACTAATCTATGATGGAAAAAACTCAGAACAGTTACTGACTCTGGCAGTGGTGGGATTAACTGTGAAGAGATACTAGGGAGATTTCTGGAGCATGTAGATGTTCTACATCTTGATGGAGTGTGGGCTACACGGGTGTATCAATCTAAACTGTAGACTGCATGGACAATCCTAAGGAATCTACAAAAAAGATAAGAACTTAGCAGGGTTACAGTATAAAAATTTAATATACAAAAATCAATTTTAATTTTATATGCTAGCAGCAAAAAATTGGAAATTCAAATTAAAGAAAAATTTTAGGTTTATTTCTTTGTTTTTGAGAGAGAGAGAGTGATCAGGGGAGAGTCAGAGAGAGAGAGAGAGAGAATTCCAAGCAGGCTCCACACTGTCAGCACAGATCCAATCTCGGGGCTCGAATTCACGAACCATGAGATCATGACCTGAGCCGAAATCAAGAGTCAGATACTCAACTGACTCAGCCACCCAGTCGCCCTGGAAATGAAAAATTTAAATTCAATTTACAATAATGTCAAAATTTACAACATTTAGGAAGAATTTAGCAAAAGATACCTGAAATCAAGAGTCAGATGCTCAACTGACTCAGCCACTCAGTCGCCCCGGAAATGAAAAATTTAAATTCCATTTACAGGAATGTCAAAATTTACAACATTTAGGAAGAATTTAGCAAAAGATACCCACGACGCCTATCCTGGAAACTACAAAATACTTTTGAGAAAAAAACAAAAAAAAAATCTCAAGAAACGGAGGGAAATACCATGCTGAGGAATTGGAAGACCCAGTATTGCCAATATATTACTTTCCCCCAAGATGATTTCTATCCCACCAGGCTTTTTGTGTAGAAATTGAGTAGCCAATTGAATTTAGGTAGAATTGCAAATGACAATGACCTAAAGTATTCAAAGCAATCTTGAAAAAGAACATTTAGAGGTGTTCCTCAATTGCCTAGTGATTGTGGGCTGGCCTTTTACCTATAGAAATATGATATTAAAAAATAATTAAAAGCTTAATGTGTATGAACAGGGCTTGTTGTCTGGTGTAATTGACAGGCATGTAGTTGTTTTATTGGACAACCACCAAATGCAAATATTTCTGCATGTTTCTCTAGGAGAATAGGGGTGAGTGAGGGGGGTGGTGTGGTGCAGTGGTGGTTGGTGGTATAAGCTTGGGAGATGATCATGGGAAAGGGGAATGCAGAATTCCATGCAAAAATGTTTCAGGGACGTTTCTTCACTGCTTTCCACTACAATGCTTAGTGTCCATGTCCCCAATGTAGGACAAAAATAAAGTAAGCCGCTCACCCCTTCTGTGGGCTGGTAAAGGGTACCCACCTTTATGAAGTACAGAACTACATTAAGTACCTTTATGAAGAAAGAAGTACTTTCTATAGACACTTTAATCCCATTCTCACACCCACTTTCTGTCTTAGATGGTGCCTCTACTGTCCAGGCCTTCCCAGGGTTCTTTTAGGTGAATTGGATTGCTTCCCGTTGGCATGCTATTGCTAACAAGTCTCGTTGGGTTTCCTTAGGCTTTCTCCTGTCTGCTAAGAAAATTTCCACTCCACCATCTGTTTTCTATTTTCCAAAATTTCGTTGATAATACTTATCTGCTGTTTCCTTCCTCCCTCCCCCCTCTTTTTTGTGGTTTTGGATTTTTAAGTTCTTTACTACAACTTTTGTTTGGTTTCAGGAGTGAGTGGGTAAAAATACTTCTTTAATTTGATCTTTAGTTTAATCTACCATGAAAAACTGGAAATCTTTTTGCACTTTCCCAAAAGGCAGTGGGATTTGGAGCTGAGAAAGTGCAGGGTGCGTTATCACAATTGGAGAGAGAGAGACCAAATACAAAAGATATATAGATGCCATTTTTTAACCCAATCCTATTCTTTATATTCTTGAATCTATAGCCCCAATTAGCATGAGTATTTAATCATTCTGCTATTCAAAGAATGTAAAAAAAAGTTTTTTCTGCACCAACCTGTGTGGATTATTGTAAAATAATATGTTTTACTGCTGCTCAAAAAGCAATTCCTCTTCAACAAAGTATTAGCCAGGCAAATCAAACAATGCGTAAAAAATTATACACCACAACCAAGTGGGATTTATTCCAATTATACAAGACTAGTTCAATATTTGAAATCAATTAATGTAATCCATCACATCAATAGAAAAAAATCATATGATCATATTGATAGTTGCAGAAAAATAAATTGACAAAATCTGACACTTATTCATGGTATAAACTCTCAAAAAACTAGGAATGGGGAGGGGAGTTTCCTTAACTTGATAAAGAATATCTATTCATAAAAGCTACAGTTAACATACTTAATGATGAGAAACTGAGTACTTTCCCAGTTCATTGGGAACATGACTGGAATGTAGTCTCTCAACACTCCTATTCAACATCATGCTTGAAGTCGTATCTAATGAAATAAGGCTAGAAAAAGGGGGAAAGATAAACAGGTTGAGAAGGAAGAAATAAAATAGTCTTTGTCTGCAGGTGACATGACCGTCTATTTAGAAAATCCCAAAGAATCAACAACAACAAAAAGATACCTGCAATTAAGTGGTCATATCAAGGTTGCAGGATACAAGGTTAATTGACAAAAGTCAATTGCCTCTTTATGTACCAGTGACAAGCAAGTGGAATTTAAAATTAAAAGCATAATACCATTTATATTAGCACCAACATTGAAATAGAGATCAAAGAAGATCTAAGTAATAGAGAGATATTCCATGCACATGGATAGAAAGACTCAATATGTCAAGATATCAATTCTTTCCACTTGATCTATAGATTGAATGCAATCCTAATCCAAGAATAGAGAGCCCAGAAATAGATCCACACAAAAATAGTCATCTTTGATAAAGGAGCAAAAGGCAATTTATTGGAGAAATAATAGTCTTTTCACCAAATGGTGCTAGAACAGCTGGATATCCACATGCAAAAAATGAATCTATACAGCTTTCACAAAAAGTAACTCAAAACGAATTATAAGCCTAAATACACATAACTCCTAGAAGATAAAATAGAAATTCTAAGTGACTTTGGTTTTGGTGATGACTTTTCAGATAAAGCACCAAAAGCATGATCCATGAAAGAAAAAATTGAGAAGTAGGACTTCATTAAAATTTTATAAACTTCTGCTCTGCAAAGGACACTGTTCAGAGAATGAAGTAATCCAGAAATCGAAAGGAAAATCTTTGCAAAATACATATCTGGTAAAGGACCGGTATCCACAATGTATAAAGAACTCTTAAAACTCAACAATTAGAGAACAACTCAACATTTATAATGAACAAAAGATCTGAATAGTCATGTCACCAAAGAAGATATACAAATGGCCAATATATATATATATGAAGAGATGTTCAACATCATATACCTAAAAGGAACTGCACATTAAAACAACAATGAGATACTACCGTACATCTGTTAGAATGGCCAAAATCCAAAACACTGACAACACCAAATGCTACTGAGTATGTGGAGCAGTGGGAACACATTCATTGTTGGTGTTCAGAATACAAAATAATACTGTGAGTTTGGAAGGCAATTTAGCAGCGCTCTTTTCCTTTTTGTTTTTGTTTGCATGTTTGGTTTGTATTTTTTACAAAACTGTACCATAAGATTCAGCAGTCACGCTTCTTGATATTTTCCCAAATGCGTTGAAAATTTAACTTTCACGCAAAAAATCTACACACAAATGTTTATAGCTGCTTTATTCAAAATTGCCAAAACTTGGAGGCAAACAGGATGTCTTTCTCTGAGAGAATGGATAAATAGATTGTGGGATATCCAGCCAGTGGAATATTATTCCGCAATAAAAAAGTAATGAGCTATCAAGCCATGCAAAGACATGGAGGAAACTTAACTCTATATACTGCAAAATGAAAGAAGCCAATCTGAAAAAGTTATGTAGTATGTAATTCCAATTATGCAATATTCTTGGAAAGGCAAAACTATGGAGAAAATAATACCAGCTGTTTCCAGGGATCAGAAGGTGGGATGAAGAGGTGAAATACAAGAGGTTCTTAGGACAGTGAAACTATGTTACTGTAATGGTGGATACATGTCATCATACGTTTATCAAAACCCATAGAATGTACAACACAAATTGTACTGTACATTTGGACTTCAGATCATCATAATGTATCAGTATTGGCTCATCAGTTCTGACAGATGCACTATACTAAGGCAAGATGTTACTAATGGGGGGACACGGTGCGGGGAGAGGGTATTTCTATAAACTTAAAACTTCTCCCCCAAAAAGAATGTCATATGTATGTCTATATATGGAGAGAGACAGAGAGAGAGAGTTTCATTTTGTGTATTTCTATAAACTTAAAACTTCTCCCCAAAAAAGAATGTCATATGTATGTATATATATGGAGAGAGACAGAGAGAGAGAGAGAGACAGAGAGAGAGAGTTTCATTTTGTTTTTCATTTTTCATGAGCCAGCCAGGCGCCCCAGTCTATTATTTTTAAAAAAATAAAGAGAAGAGAGGATATTTAAAAAGCCACATCCATGAGGAAAGAGCTGTAGTGACAGAAGTGGTGTTTACATATGTGTGTACATTCATGAAAACTTGTCGTAGACTCTAAGTCTAAAGCTCTCTCTTAGCAAGAGAATGGGACACAGGATTAAAATAGCAGAGATGGCTAATGTCGGGGAAAAGACAAGAGCCCCGAATAAGGGTTCTTGCCTCGTATTTATTAAGATCAGAAGGCTTACAAACATGATGGGTGTTCACAGAGAGACAATGAATCGGTGAACATCAACTCATGGGCATGAGGGAAAGGGGTTTTGAAGATATACAGGGTTTGGGGTTTGAGTCCATATAAAACATAATCCTGGCACTGGGCAGATGGGCAGATGGTTGCTAATGGCAGACAGGAGGCGCCATGTCTGCTTATCTTAGCTAGTCTAGGGGAGAAGACAGATAGGGCAAATAACTTCAAGGTTAACAAGGCACCTTTTCTCTTGTAAATCAGCTCTGCTCTGGGCAGCATCACCTGCAGCGCAGCGGTCTATGGCCCTATTTACCTGTTTATCTAATTTGGTTCTTCCTTCCTGTGAAAGCAGCTTTCTGCTATAGTACTAAATTGGGTTTTTGTTTTGTTTTCTTTTGTTTTGTTGCCCTGAATGCCTAATCTTGCTTACCTCATATACCTTTGTACTGGCACCCTCCCTCCCCGTCCTAGGTACCTTTGCACCCTCCCTCTCTGTCCTGGGTGCCTTTGCACCCTCCCTCTCTATCCTGGAGTCCTAATCTGGTTTACTCAAGCTCCGGTGTGAGCATCCTATGGCTTTGTACTTCTGCATGCCTTGTACTTCTATACGCCACTCGTGTCAGCCCGGGGAAATCCTCAGCTATTCCCCACAAAAACTCTTTTCATCATGCACTTAAGATCTATACATTTAACTGCAAGTAAATTTTATCTTAGTAAAAAACCAACCCTATATTATTATCTGTGCTTAATTTGGCTGATACAACGCTGACAAGTTTAAAGGAAGCAGGACTCAGCTATACATAAGTGTTCTTGACCTTGGAGAGATGCTGCAGTGTTCTTGAGTGGCATGAAGAGGTGGAGAATGGCTCTCTCTCAAATGTATTTCCTTGCGTGGCTGGTCTTCTTTCAGACTGGCTAATGTGTAGAGGGGAAAATTCTAGCTCCATATTTCATTCCTCCATGTCTTTTGGGTTGGGTTTTTTTTGTTTTGTTTTGTTTTGATGCCTCATTATATCTTTTTTTTTTTTTAATTTCTAGGAGAGAGAGAGAGAGAGAGAGACAGCATGAGCAGGGGAGGGGCAGAGAGAGAGAGGGAGTCACAGACTCTGAAACAGGCTCCAGGCTCTGAGCCGGCAGCCAGCACAGAGCCCGACGTGGGGCTCGAACCCACGAACCGCGAGATCATGACCTAAGCGAAAGTCGGACGCTTAACCGACTAAGCCACCCAGGCGCCCCTCATTATATCTTTTCTTTCGGATTTAGTCAGAAGGGAAATGCCACCTCAGGTTTGAGCCCACAAACCGATTATCTGATTATCTGTGCATAGGTATGTGCTTGTCCTTATGTGGGTTTTGGTTGGAGGCTCTTTCTGGATGTCAGCCTCTGCCAGCTGTGAACGGTAGGCCCTTGCACCGGCAGGCTAAGTCTTTGCAGTCTTGTAATAGATTTTCTCAGTCCACAGGTGGCACATTAAGAACCCAGGTCCCGTAGTTCCAGATGCAAGTCTGCTGCTCTCAACCAGACATCGAGTGTGCTGATCCTCCTCCAAACCTGATCGCTTACAAGCTTGCCTTCTTCTTGCAAGCACAGTCTTCCCTACCGTCCCTAAAAGGGCCCAGTTGATACAACTGGGGTTCTCCCCTGGTTCCTTATTTGCTTTTTAGTAATCTGGTACTTCTGGACCCATGCCACAAACCAAGAACTATTTGGCTGGGCTCTGATCTTCTGTCCAGTTTATGCTGGCTCCTTTGCCCCAGGGTGTCTGACACTGCTTCTGCCACTCTAAGTCTTGTTCAACCTGGATAAACATCTCTTGAACTTTGATTTCTGGTTCCACTTGACTGTATGTGTTACCACCCCTCAGTGACCATTGATGCCGTGTCCTTACTGAATTAGGCCTTCTGAGTGGGTCCAACTTGAACTGGACCCAAGTTTTCCTCGCTGCAGTGAACACTGTGACATGCATTTAGGGATCCAATATTGTTCTTGCGTTGCTATGTCGTGAGTCGAGTCCCATTGTCTCTCCGGTTTATTTCCTGGTTCCTTCCGGTCAGCCGTTGGGGGCCCAACACGCTTTGCATTTTGGTCTGTAAAGGTTATAATAGAGTAGTCTAATCATACCACATGGAAGACAGGTAAATACAGATATCTTAAGTAAGAAAGTGACATGATGGTATTTTAGGGAATTTAATCTCTTAGTGTTACATAGAATAGATTGGAAGAAGGGGAGACCGGCTCACATGTTAACCTATTAACTGAGGAATATGCTTAAGATCTGGTACAGAGTGGCAGTGAGTATAAGAAGAAGTAAAGAATCTAAACACTTGATGCCAATAAAATGCTATTTGTATAAAGATGTTCACTGCAGCATAATTTACAATAGCAAAAACTTGCAGTGACCTAAATAGCCAACAGCAGGGAAATGATTTAAGTAAATTTTGGTTGTAGCCCACTCCATGAAATGTTACATAGCTGAGTAAATTTTTAAGAAAGCTATGAATCAAAATGGAAAAATGCATATGATGTAATATTAAGGAAAAAAAGGCAGGATCCCCGAAATGCAGGGTGAGGCCACTGTGTAAAACAGTATAGAGGTTCCTCAAAAAATTAAAAATAGAATTACCAGGGCACCTGAGTGGCTTAGTTGGTTGAGCATTTGACTTTGGCTCAGGTCATGATCCTATGGTTCATGAGTTCGAGGCCTCCATCGGGCTCACTGCTGTCATCACAGAGCCCGCTTCAGATTCTCTCTCCCCCCCCCCTCTGCCCCTCCCCTGCTCATACTCTTTCTCTCAAAAATGAATAAAACATAAAAAAAGAAAAAAGAATATTACCATATGATCTAGTAATTCCACTACTAGGTATACCAAAACACTAATTTGAAAAGATGTCTTTACCTCTATGTTTATTGTGTTATTTACAATAGCCAAATTATGGACTCAGCCCATGTGTCTATCAGTAGGTGAATGGACAAAGAAGATGTGGTGCATATACACAATAAATATCACTCAGCTATAAAAAAGAATGAGATCTTGCCATATGCAAGAGCATGGATGGAGCTAGCGGAGGGTATATTGCTAAGTGAAATAAGTCAGAGAAAGAGAAATACCATATAATTTGACACATGTGGAATTTAAGAAACAAAACAAATGAACAACAAAAGAAGAGACAAACCAGAGAATGTAGTAGAACAAAGTGAAGATTACCAGAGGGGAGGTGGGTGGAGGGATGGGTCAGATAAGTGAAGAGTGTGAACAGTACACTTCACGAGCACTGAGTAATGTATAGAATCTCTGAATCACTATATAGTACACCTGAAACTAATATAACATTGTATGTTAATTATACTGGAATTAAAATTTTTAAAAGGCAGGGTACAAAATATGCACACAATTATTACAAAATCTGAATATGCATATAGGGGAGCCTGAGTGGCTCAGTCGGTTGAGCATCTGACTTCGGCTCAGGTCATGATCTCACGGTTTGTGGGCTCAAGACCCATGTCAGGCCCTGTACTGAGCACTAGCTCAGAGCCTGGAGCCTGTTTAAGATTTTGTATCTCCCTCTCTCTTTGACCCTCCCCTGCTCACGCTGTCTCTCTCTCAGAAATAAATTTTTAAAAACATTAAAAAAATAAATATGCATATAAAATGTGTGTAAAAGTTGTATGAAATTGTAACAATGATTGTGGTAGAGTTAGAGTTATGTATGCTTTCATTTTTCTCTGTTTTCCAAATTTCTATAACATGGTTATATTAGTTTTAAAGATCTATAATTCCAGCTTCCTACTGAGGCTAATTCTTTCCCTGATTTCAATGATTATTTTGACAAATTTACTGGTGTTCTCATGTCTCCTAGGTCCTGGAATGAGCCTTGAGTGAGTATAAACTTTGAGAAGGTCATCATTTCATTACCAAAAGTAGGTTTGGCCACTGATGAAAAATAAAAACAAAGAAGCAACAACAACAAAAACATCTTTTTCCAGGCACTCCAAGGAAGACCTACTTACTGGAAATAATTGGATTTATATTGGTTTCTAGCATAGCTGGGCTCTCTACCTTGAGGCAGTGCTAAGTTAGTTGGTAAGATCATACACTTTGAACTAAGACAGATATGGGCTCCAATCCTAGGCCCTCTGCTCAGAGCTGTGTGACTGTGGGCAAGTTACATAATCATGCCTTGTCTTAGTTTGCTCAGGAGGTGATGTTACTTATCTTTGGGGATTGGAGGGTAGTTGAAGCAAGGCCAAGTTGAGCCATCACTCAACTTTACCAAGTTGCTGCCGAGGGAGAAAGGCCCTGGCCCCCTGAGTGGATCCTGTAACCTCCACGTCCCCTATTCAGGGGAGGTCAGGGCAGGAATGTGCTCAAAAACCTTGTCTTTTGACTCATTGGGCTCTAAAATATCATCTGCATTAATGACTCTCCTGGGACTGTTTGGAAGTCACCATGGTCTACTGCTCAGATAGTTTTGGCAGCTACAGAGTTTATTGAGGATAATAATTTCCAGAGGAGGCTGCGAAAGTGGCACTCTGTACACCTTCCTTGTGGCAAAGGTGAACAGGTAAGTGAGTAGTCCAGAAATAACCCCTGAATTTATATACACTAGCTCTCTGAACACATCTCCCCTGGAATGCTCCATTTTGGGGTATTTATTGCCTTACTGGCACCTCTTTCCGCTATTATCCTGAACCTCTGTGGGCCCAGCTACTGGTCAAATCAGGCTGCTCAGAAACACCTACAGGATACCCTCTAGCATCACAAGGAACATTATAGTACAAGGCCATTGTCAGTAAGTGCCAAATAGCAAGGGGAATGATTCAGATGGGAGATGTCCTGGCTGTCCTCATACTGCCCCCCTCATCTGTCCTTGTCATAGAGCCTGGGCCCCTTCGTAATGGTGAAGTTCACAACTCTGGTTGTCTCCCATATTCAGTTCCCCCGTATATACATTTCTACCTCCAATTTTAGCACCTGTTCTCTATTACATACTGCGAAAGACTCATCCCAGCAATCCTATACGGGCCCCCAAAGAAGCGATTAGTGAGGATGATGTAGAATAGTTCAAGAACTATTCAAAAAATAGTTTCAACTCTGGCCTGATGGGAAGGGCTCAGATTGAAGGATGCTCAAGGGATATTCCTACACGCCCCAGAGAGCAACTTGTTTCCATCAGGAAGACCCAGATGGGTAACTCTGGGCCTAGCCTGTTTGATAGTAGGGAAGTTTTGGAAGAGATTCACCTGACTTTGTGTCCTTAAACTGGCCAGGCACCCCTAGCACAGGAGTCCAATTCTCAATGTAAATGGATCCTACTCTGAAACATTGTGCACAGCTTAGAATGCCAAATATTTATTTCACGATTGCAGTCTGCTTGAGGAAAATAATTCTAGTGCCTTCGGCTCTTGATCCCTTGCCCTACCTCCTGTTTATGGGCATATACTTGTCCCTCTGATCTCATGCTTGGTGCTGTCCTTTGGGCATGAACTTTTTATTTCTCTTTACAACAACTTTCAGTTACCCTTAAGATTACCTCTGCTTTTACTTCTTGAATCAACACTTATGCCTGGTCCAGCCCTCCCCCACCCCCCACCCCCCATAACACCTGACACTACCATCTCATGGCAGGTATTTTCACCCTAGCCCTGTTAATAGAACTCCCTCTAAGAAATTAACATACCAGTCTACCATCTACTGTAAGGACTATAGCTTTATAGCCATTTCCACCCTTTTTACCCTGCAAAGCCCCAATCTAGTGACACTCAGGGGCAAGGTTTATAGAGAGCAGAGTCAGAAACCATTCAAGTATGAACATTTTATGACTGACAGAGTACAGCAAAAAGAAGTGTAAAGAGAAGCTAGAAGCTGTAAATAATATATTCATCTGACTGTCTTGCTTATGGACTCTGGTCTCTGCACTTTGTTACCTAATGTTTCTTTATCTGTGCCTGACTCTAACCTGTTTCCTCTTGGCTGGGCCCATGAATTTGCTGGCTATTCTTGGCTTACCTCTTCCACTTAACATTTTGACAATAGCCCTTATTCTCTATCCCTCACCTGTCCTCTACCCCCCTGCCCAGTATGGAATGATTAGGTTCTCCTCCACCAGCTGCTACCCTTTTCATTGTTTCCGGGTCTAGCTCTAATTGAACACCTCAGCAGAACTGACCAGAAGCAATGTTCCTGGGCACCCCAAATCCGTCCCATGGATGACAGATACCTTTGAATAGGGTTAATACCCCCTAGAGGGAATTTAGAAGAAAGGGGAGGGAGGGGATGAGGCAAAGAGATGGTAGGAAGTGGGAAAGGGTAAAAATGCCAAGGAAGAGCTATGGAAAGAGAGGAAGAATTGTAGGGATATTCAGGTAATATTTTGGGGGATAAAACATTTGAAAGAGTGAAGACAAGTAGGGGTGCCTGGGTGGCTCAGTTGGTGAAGTGTCCATCTCTTGACTTTGATTCAGGTCATGATCTCAGTGGTTGTGGGACTGAACCCCATGTCAAGGTCTGTGCTGACAGCATGGAGCCTGCTTGGGTCTCTCTCTCTCTCTCTCTCTCTCTCTCTTTCTCTCTCTCTGCCCCTCTCCACTTGCATTCTCTCTCAAAATAAACATTTAAGAATGAAGACAAATGATAAATGGACTTCCATGAGAACAAAAGTAAAGTATGTGGAGGTGAGAGCTGAATACAGGAAAAGAAAACAGGTATGATAGTCAGGGAGGAGGTACATGGCAGGAGTGAGGGCTGGGAAGGTGAGATACAGGGCCATCCCAAGATGAAGTGATCAGTGAGCAACTAAAACACCTAGCTGAGGACTCCCATTAAAGGGCACTATCATAGTTCTTCTCTTCAAGAAAGGAAATGTCTTAAGTTTATTAAAATTCTTTTAGTCGTCTCTATACACAATGTAGGGCTCAAACTCATCATCCCAAGATCAAGGGTCACAGGCTCTTCCAAGAGAACCAGACAGGCACCCCAAGAAAGGGTTATTCTAAAAGATGGTTTAAATAAGTACAAAAATAACTATACAGCAAGAACAGTATTAATAAAGGGCATGGAGTTCCAGAAAAAAGGGTGCCATGGCAGTCAACACTTAGTGCTATGTCTTGTATGGAGTACATACTCAACAAAACCATTTCAGGAGAAAAGCTGACATTGGAAGTGTACACATGTGCTTTTCAAATTGCATAGCTGATGTTTAATTCTTTACTAGTGATTCTCAACATTGGATACATGTAAGGATCCCCTGAGAAACGCTGAGAATGACCAATGTCCAGACCAATGTCCGGACTCCACAGTCAGAGATTCTGATGTAATGGGTCTGGGGTCAGGCCTGGGATTTAGTATTTTCTAAAGCTCCTGGATGATTCTAACAAGCAGCTAGGATTGAGAAACCTCTAGTATTTGTGTATGACTTTTTCTTTTGAAAGGTTAAGAAGCTTAGTATTCAAGGGGAGAAACACAAATTTGGGAAATAAGAAGTACAGATTCTAGATTTAGCATGAGTGCCCATTGATACATCTTGGACAATTTGCTTTCATCAGTACAATAACAACTGGTGTGTAAACTCAGAGTAATATATCATTTCTGTCCCTTGGTCTCTCTCAGGAATTTGGAGAATTAAACTTGGGGGTTTTTTAGTAGAAAGTTACTATGTAAATACATTTAATTACTACACTTGATCCAGGGGGATGGGCTAAATGGGCCAGGGGCATTAAGGAGGATGCCCTTTGAGGAGGATGCGCCAGTGTTATATGTAAGTAATGCATCACTAAATGATTTCTATTCCTAAGATCATTATTACACTATATGTTAACTAACTTGGATTTAAATCTAAATAAATAAATAAAAATTTTAAAATGAGGTTTAATTGACAAGTAACATTGGTTTCAGGTGTATATGTTAACTTTTAATAACAAAAACCTGTTATGATTAAGAGCCTATTCATTATAATAAATTTATGCATTTTTGACATCCATCATCTCATTTATTTCTCTCCAAATCTTTGCCGGTTAAGTATTATGTTTATTTTGCAAATAACTGACCTACCCATCACACCTCCTTATGCGACAAAGCCATTTTCTCTTTTTCTTTCTTCAGTCTTAAGTATCTTTCTAAGTCATTGTTGACACTGTATATTTTATGATGAGTCAGTAGTATTGGTTTTAATGTAAAGAGTAAAAAAACCCTGGCCCTGTGTTCGATCAATTGCCTAACTGGCAGGAGGAAAGAACAGAAATAAAATATATTGAGGAGGATCAGTAAGAGTCAGGAGGAATTGGAATTTGCTACTGGCCATTGCTAAATGTATTAAAAAGACATAAAGAAAGGTAACAAACAATAAACTTTTCAGGTTTTAGTGTCATAACTGCTACTCATATGTTGAAAGAATGAATAAATGAATGCATGCATTTAAAAATATTTTTGGAGGGGCACCTAGGTGGCTCAATCAGGTAAGTATCTGACTCTTGATTTCAGCTCAGGTCTTGATCTCACTGTTCATGAGTTTGAGCCTCACATCAGGTGCTGCATTGGCAGTGAGGAGCCTGCTTGGGATTCTCTCTTTCCTTCTCTTTCTGCCTCTAGCTCACTCTGTCTCTCTTTAAAAAAAAAATCATGGAAATGACCATAATGGTACGTAAAATCATTGAATACTTAACACAAGCCTGGCACTGTTTTTAGCCCTTAACATGTATTTTCTCTTTTGAACTAACACACTAATTCTTTTAGGTAGGTATTACTATTGTTCATTTTACAGATGAAGACAGTGAAGTCCAGAAGGATTAAGTATTTAAAGCACTGAGGCTCTGTTCCCTAATCCACCAGCAGCACAGTGACAAGGTCCTTAGTTACTGAATTTCCCAGTGCTGACCCGGCTCTTCCTTGAGCAAGCCTGGCCCAAGTCCGTCTATTGGTCTTTTCTGTGTGTGACGCCACCTGCTGGAGATGGGACCGGCTCTTCTTACCTTTCCCCCATTTCTAGTAGTGACTTCCTATTCCCGTCTGTCGGCACCATTTGCCAGGCGATCCCATTAGCCTTAGCTGGGGACAGAAATAGGTGGCGACAGGGCTGATAATTCCAGACGTGACATGGAGACTCTGGCCCCAGGCATGGATTCCAGGCCTCTCGATTCTGCCTTGGCTCTCATCTCTGCTCTCTTTCCCTTGCCAGCCACGACAGCATCCTGTGCATCCTCTGCCAGCCCCTCTGCACTTTATGGACTCTGTGGAAGTCATCAATTGTAAGGCTCACCGTTGAAAGAAATTTACCACCAAGAAAAAGAAACACACCCAATTATAATGGCATGATGTCACCAACCTAAAGATGTGGCCCTGTTTCAGAGAAGTGAAAATGTGTAGAAAAAAAAAAAAAAGAGCATCTTAAAATTGATGAAATACAGCATATAAATGTGTTTTGATAGATTTTTCTAACACTTGGGGCCTGTGTGTAGCCAGCTTTTCTCATGACCACTGCTATTGCCAACTTGTAATGTTGGTGCCTCCTTTTGGGTGCTGTGAACTGGAGCAGCTATTGTCACAAATAGGGCCTTCCTCAAAAACCGGAGAAGAGTGTATACTTTTGGATGTGGTGGTTCAGACAGATGAAGAGAATGATAGCACGTGCTAAGGAATGGATATAGTTGGAGTGTGGAATAAATCCGACAATAGGGAGTTTAGGGAGGTTCTAGAAGTGTCTAGTTCACCATTTCATGATATGTAATATTTCCATACCCTGCCCCCCCCCCAAGTTTCTTCCTGCCCCTTTGTAGTCAATTGCCAGCCCAAACCCCAGCTCCTGGCAATCACTGATCTGCTTTCTATCACTAGTGTTTTAACTGTTTAAGAATTCGTGTTTGTGGTCCCCTGGGTGGCTCAGTCAGTTAAGCGTCTGACTTTGGCTCAGGTCATGATCTCATGGTTCATGAGTTCGAGCCCCATCCGGCTCTGTGCTGGTGGCTTGGAGCCTGAAGCCTGCTTCGGATTCTGTGTCTCCCTCTCTCTCTCTCTCTCTGCCCCTTTCACTCTCACACTCTGTCTCTCTCCCTCTCAAAAATAAATGAACATTAAAAAAAAATTAAAAAAAAAAATTCATGTGGATGGAATCATGCAGTATATAGCATTTTGTGTCCAGATATTTCACCTAGCACAATGTTTTATAACTTTTTCATGTTGTTGCCTGTCTTAGCTGTTTGTTCCTTTTTTTATTGCAGAATAATACTCCTTTGAATGAATTGTGCCACAATTCATTTATCTGTTTGTTAGGTGGTATACATTTGGGTTGTTTCCCCAAACCAATGGGGAACTATTCAGCCTTTCACTGTTTAATATGCTATTAACTGTAGGGTTTTTTTGGTAAATGCTCTTTTTCTGAGTTTGCTGTGTTTGGTTATGGGTGTTGGATTTTGTCCAATGCTTTTTTCTCCTGTCAGTTAAGTCACAGGCTTTTTTCTTCTTTAGCTGATTGATATGGTGGATTACATTGATTGGTTTCTGGATGTTGAAACACACCCTTGCATAGCACTTCATAAAGGTATGTCATACTTTTTATACACTGTTGGGTTCAATTTAGCAACATTTTGTTAAGGAATTTTGTGTCTGAAGTTTTTGAGAGATACTGGTTTGTTATTTTCTTTTTCTGTACTGTCTTTGTCTGGTTTTGGGATCAGGGGAACGCTGACCTCATAAAATGAGGTGGGAAGCATTCCTTCCTCTTCCATTTCTGGCAGAAACTGTCCAAAATTTGTGTTAATGCTTCTTTAAATATTTGGTAACTTCTCCCCTGAATCTATCAGGGCCTGGAGGTTTCTGCATTTTTATATCCTGTGTTTTAATTTTCATTCGGTTTGAAATACTTTCTAATTTCCCTTGTAGTTTCTTCTTTGACTCTATGAGTTATTCATCAGGGTGTTTAATTTCCAGTATTTGGGGATTTTTCTGGTTATTTTTCTGTTACTGGTTTCTACTTTAGTTTGTTATCAGAAAATATACATTGTATGGTTTAATCATTTTAAATTTATTGAGACTTGGTTAATGTCTCAGAATATCATCTGTCTTAGTGCATATTCCAAATGGACTTTAAAAGAGCACGTGTATAGGGATATCTATCTGCTCACTTGGTAGAGCATGTGACTCTTGATCTCAGGGTAATGAGTTCAAGCCCCATGTTGGGTGTAGAGCTCACTTGAAAAACTAAATAAAAAAGCATGCATGCATACTGGAGTTCAGGGTAGAGTGTTCTATAAATGTTAATTGGCTCATGTTAGTTGGGTAGTGTTGAAGCCTATTGTAATCTTACAGATTTTCTGTCCACTCATTCTAACAATTACTGATAGTAATATATTGAAATCACTACCTATAATTGTGGACTTGTTTACTTCTTTCAATTCTAACAGTTTTTGCTTCATGTATTTTGATGATATGTTATTAGATACATAAACATTTAGGATTATATGTTCTCTTGATACTTGAACATCTTTATCATTATGAAATATCCCTCTTTCTCCATAACAACATTCCCTATTCCAAAGTTTACTTTGTCTGATATTAATATAGCCACTCCCAATTTGTTTTTATTAATGGTAATATGCATATATCCTTTCACTTTTAACTTACTTGTGTTTTTATATTTAAATTAGGATTCTTGTGGACATCATATGGTTGCATCTTGTTTTTTTTAAGTACACTTGACAATTTCTGCTTTTTTCATTTAAAATTATTTTAATGTTTTATTTATTTTTGAGAGAGAGAGACAGAATGAGCAGGGGAGGGTCAGAGAGAGAGGGAGACACAGAATCTGAAGACAGTCTCCAGGCTCTAAGCTAGCTGTCAGCACAGAGCCCGACATGGGGCTCAAACCCACAAACCGTGAGATCATGACCTGAGCTGAAGTCGGACGCTTAACCGACTGAGCCACCCAGGTGCCCCTAATTTCTGCTTTTCAGTTGCACGATTTAGACAATTTATATTTAATGCAATTGTTGATTTAAATAGTTTGTTGCCTTTCCTTTATTTATTTATTTTCTTTTCAAATTTTCATTTATATTCTAGCTAGTTAACATATAATGCAACATTGGTTTCTGGAGTAGACTTCCGTGATTCCTCACTTACATACGACACTCAGAGCTCATCATAAGAAGTGTCCTCCTAACTCCATCACCCGTCTAGACTATCCCCCACCTCCCTCCCTCCATCAACCCTCAGTTTGTTCTCTAAGAGTCTCTTATTTCCCTCTTTTTTTCCTTTTTCTTCCCCCCCCAATATGTTCATCTGTTTTGTGTCTTAGATTCCACATATGAGTGAAATCATATGGTATTTGTTTTTCTCTGACTGACTTGTTTTGCTTAGCATAATACACTCTATCTCTACCCATGTCATTGCAAATGGCAAGAGTTCCTTCTTTTTATTGGCTGAGTAATATTCCATTATATTCCAATATGTATATATACACCACATCTTCTTTATCCATTCATCAGTCAATGGACATTTGGGCTCTTTCCATAGTTTGGCTATTGTTGATAATGCTGCTGTAAACATTGAGGTGCATGTAACTTTGAATTAGCATTTTTGTATCCTTTGGATAAATACCTAGCAGTGCAATTACTGGATCATAGGGTAAAAAGTTTTTTTTAACTTTAGGATGAACCTCCATACTCTTCTCCAGAGTGGCTGCACCAGTTTGCATTCCCACCAACAGTGCAAGGAGGTTCCCCTTTCTCTGCATCCTAGCCAACACCTATTGTTTCTTGTGTTGTTCATTTTAGCCATTCTGACAGGTGTGAGGTAGTATCTCATTGTGGTTTTGATTTATATTTTCCTCATGATGAGTTGAGCATCTATTCATGTGTCTGTTAGCCATCTGGATGTCTTCTTTGGAAAATATCTGTTCATGTCTTCTGCTCATTTCTTCACTGGATTATTTGTTTTTTGGGTATTGAGTTTGATGAGTTCCTTATAGATTTTGGATACCAACCCTTTATCAGATATATCATTTGTAAATATCTTCTCCAATAGTTTTGTTGATTATTTCCTTCACTGTGCAGAAGCTTTTTATCTTGACGAGGTCCCAGTAGTTCATTTTTGCTTTTGTTTCCCTGTTGCCTTTATTTTAAAGACATTAAGAAATTAGGAAACATCTTTTATATTGTATCCATATGTTCAGCACTTCTGTACTATTCTTAGTTCTTTTGCTTTATTTTTCTTCCACTTGAAGAACTTCAGCATTTCTTGTAGTGCAGTCTTGCTGATAAATCTTTTCAACATTTTTTTGTCTAAATATAATTTTTACTTTATTTCCATTTTTAATAGATATTGTTGCTGAGTGTAGAATTCTAGGTTGGCAGTTTTTTCCTTCAATACTTTAAAAATGTTGCTCATTTGTCTTCCAGCTTGTGTGATTTCTAATAGGAACTCCGCAGTCATTGTTTTTTTTGCTCTCCTTTATGTAATGACTTCTGGGGGGGCAGGTTTAAAATATCACTTTATGACTGTGTCTCAGAAACTTGATTATGATGTGCTTTGGTATAGTTTTCTGCTGGGTTCATAAGCTTTTNAGATACGGTAGACTACTTGATTTTGTTTTACTGTTATATATATTTTTTCATTTAATTTCAGATATTGTGTTTTTCATCTCTAGAAGTTTAATTTGGGTATTATTTTCTTCCATTTCTCTTTTTATTATGTTTATGTTTTCCTCTGGATTCTTGAGTATCTGGAGCATACTTATAGTAGCTGGTTTAGAAGCTTTCTATTTTATCATCTCTGTCATTTCTAGGTGTATTTATATTGATTGATTTTTCTCCTGGTTGTGGATTATGTTTTCTGCATGTCTGGTAATTTTGTTTGGGTCTCAGGACACTGGATTTTTATGCTGTTGGGTGTGGGATTTTGTTGTATTCCTTCAAAAATATCAGCCTTTGATCTGACAGGCAGTTAAGTTACTTAGTCTGATCCTTTTGAGGCTTGCTTTTCTGCTTTGTTAGGGTGAAACAAAGCAGTCTGTAGCCTAGGATAATTTAGCCGCACTACTTGGGTGATTCCTTTCTGACGATTTTATTCTATGTCTGGAAAACGTCCATCCCTGTGTGGACTCTGGGCATTGCATGTCCCACTGCTTTATGGTAGCTCTTATTCAGTCTTGGGAGTTTCATCCAAACATATGCAGATCAGGGGCTTCTGGGCGGCCCAGTCGGTTAAGCGTCCTGCTTTGGCTAAGGTCATGATCTCCTGGTTTGTGAGTTGGAGCTCCACTCCGAGCGTGGACCCTACTTTGGATTCTGTGTCTCCCTCTCTCTCTGCCCCTTCCCCGCTTGTGTTCTGTGTCTATCAAGAAGAAGTGTACATTAAAAATTTTTTAAAATCCAAACATATGCAGATCAGGATTTAGCCAATGATTTGAAGAGTCCCCTCTGCAGATCCCTTGACCTCTGCTGCTGGACACCTCTTTCCTCTCTGGTACTCTGCCCCACAGCTGTAGCTTCCTCAATCTGCTGGTACTTTTTCCTCATCTCAGTGAGACGACTTGGCCCTGTTTAGGTTTCTTGTACCTGTGCCGTATCCTGGAAACTGTCTCCAAGTAATAATCCAGGGCTAGGGCTCACCTCACCTCATTGGTTTTCCTTCTCTTAGGAATCAGAGCCCTTTGTGGTATGTTGTCCAATGTCTGAAAAACAGTTTAGTTTACAGCTGCTTCTTTAGTTGTTTTTCCTGGACAGCAGTTCCCAGAGTAGTTAGTTCTTCAGACCCAAAGCAATGATCTCCTACACTCTTGCACCATTTTCGTGACCATTATTGGAAATGCCTAGTTCCACATGATCTTTAAGATAATTATCTCCCATTACAAAACCCTGCTCCGTGAAAATTATAAGTGAGACATCGAATTTATATATTACCTTTCCAAAGTTGACATTGGTGCCAAATTTACAAAAGCGATAGAGAGTTTGCTGATGCGTTGGTAGGTATCCAAGCAAGGTCATTAAATTGCACATCTTCATGGGGTCACACGTTCTGAAGTCAGTTTCATTTAAAAATGTTCCTAATAAAGGGGCTGCTGGGTGGCTCAGTCGGTTAAGTGTCTGACTTGATTTCAGCTCAGGTTGGGATCTCATGGTCATGAGATTGAGCCTCGGTTCTGGCTCCATGCTCAGTGCTTGGGATTCTCTCTCTCCCTGCCTCTCCCCCATTTGCGTGCTCTCTCTTTCTCTCTCTCTCAAAATAAAGAAAGAAACTTTAAAAATGTTCTTAATAAAAAAGCAAAAATTAATTTTACCAAATCCTGATTCATGAGTAGGCATCTTTTTAATATTCTGTATGATGAAACAGGAAGTGCACATAAGCACTTCTGCTGCATACTGAAGCATGATGATTGACTTTAGGAAAAGCATCGTGTAATTGTTTGAGTTGCAAGCTGAACTCAAGCTTTGTTTTCGTGGGGGACTATTTTTACTTAGAATAGCCAATAGGGATGCCTGGGTGGTTCAGTCGGTTGGCCCTCTGACTTTAGCTCAGGTCATGATCTCACAGTTTGTAAGTTTGAGTCCTGCGTCAGGATCTGTGCTGGCAGCTTAGAACCTGGAGCCTGCTCCAGATTCTGTGTCTCCCTGTCTCTCTCTGCCTCTCCCCCACTCTCACTCTCACTCTCTCTCTCTCAAAAACAAAAAGATTAAAAAAATTAAAAAAGAAGAATAACCAATGGACAAATATAGTTATTCAGATTTGGGTATTTGGCAGATGTTTTCTTGCAAATAAACAAAGTGAGCCTGTCACTTAGAGAAAACAAAGGGCAATATTTGTTGCTGGTGATAAAATATGAGCTTTCAGTAAAAATTAGCATTTTACAATTAGTAAATTGTGCCTGCCACCATGAGCTTAATAGCTTCCCAATAATTAAAAGGCTTTTCTGATGAGATGGAGGGATGATATTAATGGATGTGATTAAAAATATTGTGTAATAAAGAGTGTCAACATTTGCAAGATTCACATGAAATCAGTGAACTAATATTTTCCAAATTACAAATGCATGATGTTACAAAATTATGCACAACTAAAAGATACATTCAAATTTCAAGAGGGGCCAATGGATTTTAATGTAAAGGAGTATGAAAAGTTTATTAATATGGTTTTTGATGAATTCCTACATTGCAACTGACTTTTAGAAAACTACTACTTGTCATGTTTGGGTGTAGCATCCACGAAGAATGTCCACAGTGATCTGATAAAGCTACTCTTCTTGGGTGCCTGGCTGGCTCAGTCGGTAGAGCAGGTGACTCTTGATCTGGAGGTCATGAGTTCAAATCCCACGTTGGGTGTAGAGCTTACTCAAAAACAATAATAAAGATATTCACATTTCCACCTTCATATCTGTGTGAGGGTAGACTTTCTTCATGTAGTTCAAATAAAATATTACAACAGATTGAATGCAGAAGCAGATATGAGAATCTGGATTTATTTTTTTTACTTAGGCTTGACATCAAAGAGGCTTACAATAAAAAAAAAAAAAGTGGGCTCCAGGTGGCTCAGTTGATTGACTGTCCAACTCTTGCTTTTGGCTCACGCCATGATCTCATGGTCATGGGGTAGTGCCCTGCTTTGGGCTTCTCGCTGGCGAGCTCCATGCTAGTGTGGAGCCTGCTTGGGATTCTCTCTCTGCCTCTCCCACTGACCCTCCTCCATGCTGTCTCTAAAAAAAGGGGATTTACAATAAAGTAAAAGATGCCACTCTTCACTTTAAATTTTTTGAAAATATTTCTCACAAAATATTAATATGAGGATGTAATTGTTATTTTAAAATGACTTATTTTCCTGTTTTAATCTCTAGTGTGGTATTGATAGTTCTAACCTATATAAACAAAGCCTTTCTGAGGTCCTCAAGAATTTTTAAGAATAGAGATGGGCTCTAGAACAAAGTTTGAGTTTCTGTCCTTTAAAGATCACATGCGGTGAAAACATCAGGATGTGGTGCTTTTTAAATTAAAAAAAGTTTTTAATGTTTTTATTTTATTATTATTTTTAAAAATATAATTTATTGTCAAATTGGCTAACACAGTGTGTACAGTGTGCTCTTGGTTTTGGGGGTAGATTCCCGTGGTGCATCGCTGACATATGACACCCAGGGTTCATCCCAATGAGTGCCCTCCTCAAAATGTGTTCATTCTTGAAAGAGAGAGACAGAGTGCAAGCAGGGGAGGGAGAGAGAGGGAGACACAGAATCCGAAGCAGGCTCCAAGTTCTGGGCTGACGGCACGGAGCCCGACGCAAGGCTTGAAGCCACGAACCATGAGATTGTGACTTAAGACAAAGTTGGACGCTTAACCGACTGAGCCAACTAGGCACCATGTTTCTGGTGCTTTTTAAATGGGGAATCTATAGGGGTGCCTGGGTGGCTCAGCCGGTTAAGCATCTGACTTCGGCTCAGGTCATGATTTCACGGTTTGTGGGTTTGAGCCCTGCATCTGGCTCTGTGCTGAAATCCAGCTCAGAGCCTGGACCCTGTTTCGGATTCTGTGTCTCCCTCTCTCTCTGACCCTCCCCTGCTCATGCTGCCTCTCTCTCTCAGAAATAAATAAAACATTAAAAAAATATAAACGGGGAATCTATAATCTCTCTTTCTCTCCGCTGCAATTGCTTATTTCTGTTTTATACTTTTGGCAGAACAAATTTGGTAGCTTAAGTTTTCGTGGAGAAATTGTACCTTTGGGTTTTTGGATTTAATGTCATTGCCTTGCAGGCGGTATTTCTCACATTTCCTCCAATGCTCTTTGTACCCTAGGTTACTTCTCCTTTCTTATTCCTAATCTTGAATTTTGTTTTCTCCTGAGCTCACTCTTTATTTTATTCATCGCTCACATCCCACTAAAAACGCAGCACAACAGTTAGGGATGAAGAGAATACAAGGGAGGGCACAGTGGACAGGGACCAGCCAGGACGAAGGGAAGGGGACTGATAGCGTGTGTGGACTGTGCCTCTGGTGTGATCACGGCAGAACTTCAAGAAAAAGAGACGTCCGTGGGGATTGCCGGCCGGTCACCCAGCCTGGGTTTCACAGGGCCATTGGTATTTGTAGCCCCATCAGCATCTAAGGCATTCGTCCTAAATTTTAGCATCCCGAAATTCGGTTTTGCTTGTGTTACCAGGTTTGGATCAGGCTCTGGAGTAACTGGCTATCCATGTTCACAAAAATGACCGGTGGAAAAACTGGAATGCCGATTTAATAGTTTCCTAACACATGAACCAAAACACCTGTGTCTCTGGAGCAACACATTTCTTTCTTCTGCATGCGAATATCTGTGGTTTCCTAGAGACTGATCCTGGAGCTGCATCTGCAAGGGAATGAACAGGGCTTGGCCCATCTCCTGGGACCCCTGGAGAGCTCTGCAGCGAGACGGACCCTTGGAGATGCTCTAAGTCGAGGCAATGAGCTGGGCCTTGGAATCTCCACATCGGTCGGTCGTTGGGTATGGACACCCCCTGGGAGGGCCTGTAGCCTTGGCTGAGCCCCATAGCCCAGGGCTATGCCCAGAGAGGGCTGTCACTGTGCACCCCCTATTCCCAGCAGATGGGGGACAGGTGCCCTGGCCCCGAAGAGAGGTTCTGGCTAGAGCACCCCAGCATTCACTACAAACACATTGGTTGTAAGATACGTCCTGAATTCGGAAACATGGAATGTGAAGAAAGCGCACCTTAACGGGGTAGAAATATCGTGTAAGGATTCAGTAGTGGTTTATTTTGGAGGTGCAAGCTGGACTTGCGGAAGAATCCAGGTAGAGGATTGGGACTCCAGAGGGTCCCAGGGATTATTTTCCACTATCTGTCATTCATGGTTCTGTTTGCCAATCTATTTTACTCTTCCTTCTTGATATTTCAACTTTCTTTGCTAAACAGTTTAGCACCGTCTGCACAGGAGGTGGGTGATGGCCTGTACTGTGCCGGACAATGCTTAAACATTGTCTCTCAGGAGGAAAAGAAGTGTGCACGTGTATTCATGTAATTTTTACTGATCTAGAGGATACAGAGGGCACAATTTTAGGTAATAATGAACCATACAGCACTCTTTAGTGTGAAGTCCACATAGCCAGTTGAATCTCACAGAATGTTTTCATTGATTTTTGCAGAACTCTTTTTCTCCTCAGCCAGTCTGTGGGTCTAAAGGATGAGTGAGTCCAGCTCTGACATGGATGCCAATTGATATTTATTTATTTTTAAAAATTTTAATGTATTTTTTTGTTTGGTTTTGAATGACAGAGGACAGAGTGTGAGCAGGGAAGGGGCAGAGAAAGAGGGAGACACAGAATCTGAAGGAGGATCCAGGCTCTGAACTGTCAGCACAGAGCCAGATGCAGGGCTCGAACCCATGAACTGCGAGATCATGACCTGAACCAAAGTTGAATGCTTAACCGACTGAGCCACCCAGGTGCCCCGCTGGTTGATATTTGAAATTAGTGAAGAAGACAAAAGTGAAGCAATAAAGGTGCATGCTAGAACTTCATTTGTTTGCCCTGTGATTATTGAATCAGATAATAGTTCTTGAATCCTGGAAGAATATCTCCTCAAGTCTTGGTCCCCTTTACTCACTGTGTGACAGCTACAGGCATGATGCTTTAAATTTCATTTGTACCTGTTGTTTTCCACAGGCGAGAGATTTTGCTACTCAGGGGACCTTTGGCAATGTCCAGAGACGTGTTTGGTTGTCACAGCTACAGAAACACTGTTCCTGGAATCTAATAGGTAAGGTCAGGGGCATCTCTCTTTCCCAAAAAGAATCATCGGGTCCACGGCTGAGAAACTCTAATCTGTATTATTAATGTTCCCTCCATAACTATTTAAAATTTAGACAATAAACGGGGTGTCTGGGTGGCTCAGTTGGTTGAGCGTCTGACTTCGGTTCAGGTCATGATCTTACGGTTCGTGTGTTCAAGCCCCGTGTTGGGTTCTGTGCTGACAGCTCAGAGCCTGGAGCCTGCTTTAGATTCTGTGTCTCCCCCTCTCTCTGTCCTCCCCTGCTCATGCTCTGTCTCTGTCTCTCAATAATAAATAAAAACAGAGATTTCAAAGTAATATAGTAGATCAGTGGTTCTCAAAGTGTGGTCCCTGGGTCAACAGAAGCTGCCTCACTTGGGAGCTTGTTCCCAAAGCAAATTATTGGGCACGACTCCAAACCTCCTGACTGAGATCATCTTGGGAGTGGGGGCCAGCAGTCTGGGTTTCCAGAAGCCCTCCAGGGTGTTCTGAGGCAAACTGAAGACAGGGCCACCGTGTTCCATTATCTAGCTTTTAAAACCAGTTACATTCTGTCCTTTAGGACAGCAGCAAAACCAACCCAGGTCATTCTGATTACATTTGGCGTTTCTTCCACTCTTCAGAAATGGCCAAAAAATCTCTTTTTGGATGAGTTACTCCAACAGAGCAATATTCTCATCAATCTTATGTCGATTTTGACTATCTCTTCCCTTAGACAATGACTCGTCTTTTCTTTCTTTCTTTTTAAGTTTTATTTATTTTTTTTAGTAATACCTACACGCAACGTGGGAGTTGAACTCATGACCCTGAGATCAAGAGTCATGTGCTCGTCCGACTGAGCCAACCAGGTGCCCTTGGTCTTTGGTTTCTGTGAATACTTTATCGTAGCCCCATATATGCTATTAAATCATATTTATCTTATATAATTTAACTTCAGGGTCTATCTCTTGATTCCCATGCTAGGTGGTAACATCCTCAAGGGTCGGGACCAGGTTTTTTATTTGGTTTAGGCCATAGAACCGAAGGTGGTGCGGAGGTCACAGAAAACACTTAAATATTGGTTGAATAATTATGGAGATTTACACAAAAATTTCCATCCAATTCTTTGCTTTCTTTTAATGGCATTATTTAAAATTTATCACATGTAATTTCTAAAGTAGATATGTTAGAAACATTTGTAATGAATGTCAATAATTAAAACAAAATATGACTGCTCTCTGGATAGTTTCTCCACATTAAGGAATTTGTGTCAAATTATGGTGTGAGGAAGAAAAGACGAATCACCAATGGTTACATTTTGATATGTTTCCTTCCAGTCATTTTTTTCTAGGTTTATACACTTTTCTAACCAAAGAGAGACCATATGCTATATTTCTAGTTTCATTAGTTTACTTTTTTATGAAGCATTATATCACAAGCATTCTCATATAATTGAATATTTTCTGAAACCTGGTTTTTAATGTTCCATATTATTGTGTTGTATCTATGAACTACAACTTATGTAACCATTCCCCTATTTAGGATATTTGGGTTGCTTCCAATGTTTCACTTTTTATTTATTTTATTATTATTATTTTTAATGTTTATTTTTGAGAGAGAGAAAGACAGTGTGAACAGGCAAGGGGTAGAGTGAGGGAAACACAGAATCTGAAGCAGGCTTCAGGCTCTGAGCACTCAGCACAGAACCAATATGGGGCTCGAACTCATGAACTGTGAGATCATGTCCTAAGCCAAAGTCGGATGCTTAACCGACTGAGACACCCAGGTGCCCCTAATATTTCACTTTTTAAGTAACCGCTGTTACATATTGGGATGAAAATGGACACGTTCTCCCTTAGAGTCTTTTTTCCTTTCTGTATTGAAAAGCTTGTCAGTTTCTTTTTTTTTTTTTTCTTTCTTTTGTTTTTCTTTTTTTTTTTATTGTTGAGAGAAAGAGAGACAGACCATAGTAGAGGAAGGGCAGAGAGAGGGAAACACAGAATCCGAAGCAGGCTCCAGGCTCTGAGCTGACAGAGCCCCTCAATGTGGGGGTCTAACCCATGAACCAAGAAATCATGACCTGAGCCGAAGTCGGACACTTAACTGACTGAGCCACCCAGGCGTCCCCAAAAGCTTGTCAGTTTGCTTGTTCAAGTACACATCTTTCACTGTTCCATCTCAAACCTTTATCAGGATTAAATGCACATGTTTACAGAAACATAAAAATCTGTGAAAGTCTGAAATGTAAAATAAGCCTGTTTATGGTAGCTACTTTTTTCTCTGGTTTAACATTTACTGTCTCCTATTGGCCAGCTGTCCTTTTGCTGTCAACTTCCATTACTGTTATGGCCATCTCTGTCCGTCCTGCATTCAGATCCTTGTTTAATAATCCCTAAAACAGGAAAGTGCTAACAGATTTTTTTGCTTATAAGTGAATTATAAGTGACTCTGAAAACAGATATCTACATAAGAGTGTTGCCATGCTTATTAGTTCAAGGAACTTTTTTTCTGTAAAATATTTTAAGCTTTCAAAAGCCCTAAAAATTAGCAAAGCCTCTTAGGTCAGAGAGTGAGTTAACTTCGTATGTTGATTTACTTCTGGTAAAAGGCAGGTATCTTTTGGACAACATGTAACCAACACAACACATGTATACAAAACTTTGTAAACTGATTCAATAATTCTATACTGTCTTTATTTTGATAAATCATCTTACCTAGTCAATTGATGTAACTGAATGATATTTCTTTCCTTTTTGAGTGGGAAGAACTAACATGTCAAATATTGTTCAGTTATGACTCAACTAGAATTTGAAAAACAACTTCAATGGCATAGAACCAAAGATTAATGGTTTGTAAACAGTTCTTAGGGTCTTTTAAAAATTAAAACCATAGGGGAACCTGGGTGGCTAAGTCAGTTAAGCATCCAACTTTGATTCAGGTCATGGTCTCATAGTTGAGGGGTTTGAGCCCCGCGTCAGGTTCTGTGCTGACAGCTCAGAGCCTGGAGCCTGCTTCAGATTCTGGGTCTCCCTCTCTCTCTGCTCCTCCCTCCCTCACGCTCTGTCTCTCTCAAAAATAAAAATAAAGCATTAAAAAATAAAATTAAAATCTTAGATATTATTTTTCTCCACGATTTTTCTTCTTGGGTTGGACTCAAAAAAATAAAACCCACAATTTCTGATTACGTCTCCTTGGGTTGGACTTAAAAAAAAAAAAACACAATTTCCGATTACATCTCCAATCATGTCACTGAAAATCTTGATTGCTAAACACATGACCACAAAAATGATCTCACTTAGCTTAGGGTAAATGTTCAGTTATGACCAAGGTATGTAAGCAATCTAGAAGTGAGGAAGAAGAGACATTTACTTCTGAAATGACTTACATTCTTGTAGTTGCTTAACTTTACAGGCAATTTAACGGGCTGGCAATGAACACTGCCCCTTTATTCTATACTTATGAGCGAATAGTATTGTTTAGGTGTTCCCCACTACAGTGCATTCATATTGGTAAGCAGGTAACTTGGAGCACTGATGTGAATTTATGGTATAATGAGTGAAGATCTGGCTCTAGTTAACATAACTGAAGTGTTCTATGAGGAGGCTTTTGCACCTGAACGAGCAGGTACAAGCAGGTATAATAGCTCCTCGTTAAAAATACACCATGACTCGTGTTTCAGCCCACTTTCTATTCTATCCGCTAGCATAAAAAGGCAAGCGCGCTTCCGGAGGGCGCCGCCAGGGGGTGCAAATCCACAGCGGCTTCGTCAACAACAGGGGCCCTGGAGCGCTTCCTTCCTTCCTCTCGCTCACCTCAGCTTCCGCCGGAAGCGGTTCCTGTCAGTCGTTGTCCTCCGGCGCTGGAGCTTGTTGGCGTCGGGCTCGCGGCGCCCGGCTGGCCGCGGCTGGAACCGAGGAGCTGGAGACGGAAGCTCGAGCGTCAACCCGGGCAGCGAGATGGACGTTCTGAAGTCGGAGATCCTCCGGAAGCGGCAGCTGGTGGAGGACAGGAACCTGTTGGTGGTGAGGATCCTCGGGGCTCGCGGGGCTTTGGCGATCGAAGACGTGTG